>NC_090664.1:6976688-7286859 GCF_013368605.1 Nyctibius grandis
GCCGAAGTCGTCCTAGCGAAGAGCAAACCAGCAGTGGTCTGACAGTGGCACGTTTGAGAAGTCCCTTGTTTGGACTCTATCTTTAGGAGTCAGCAGAGGGCTCTATAAGGACCATGCATTCAGGTGGGGCACTCGGCCACTGAAGTGAAGTCTGGGTCTCTCGTGTTGCTTTTCCTATGATGCAAAGCCGGTGGCTGTTGTTCAATACAGAAAAGAACAAAGTGGCTGCAGTTCTGAAATGGCCTATTCATTACACTGCAGTAATGCAGTGTCTGCCATCATTAGAGACCTCTGTGTGCTTTTCCCAGAAGCGTTTTATTTTGCTTCAAGGGTTTACATCCTTTCTCCCCTGTTGCACAGTAGAGCTGGAGGCTGTGCCCTGGCAGCAGCTGCTGAGCACCAAAGTGTGCTGATGGCCTCCTTGTTGCACAGGTGCACATCTGTGGCTTGCATCTAAAAAAGGGTGTAAAGCTGTCAGTTGTTTGCAATCACCTGTCTCTGTTTACCCTGCACCCAGGGCTAAACAATAACCCGTAGTTCTATCACCCAATCTCTCCTCCCCAACTGAGAAAGGGAATTGGGAAAAGGAGGGAGACTTGTGGGTTGAAATTTAAACAGATTTAATAAAATAAGAAAACCAATATCAATACTAATACGAAAGACACAAAATTGTACTTATCTCATAGAGTGATGGCAGGTCCCTCCAGAGATCACAACCATTGAGTAGAGAAGGGAGAGCAAAGAGCCCCAGCCACCCCAAGCAAGCTTTCCCATTTACAGTGAACTTGATGTCAATGTTATAGAATACACCATCTCCACAGGATCAAGTTCAGTTGTCTCATCTCTGTTCCCAAGACCTCTTCAGACATGTGCCATCAAAGAAGGAAGGTTGTAGCCACCTTTCGTAGCTCATCACCTTGCTTCAGCAACATTGAATAATGCAGGGACTCCGTACTGTAATACAACTAAACATTTTTTTGGGAAGGCAGGAGAACCAAAAGCAGCTGTGGACGAGCTTTGCCATGGCTGAGAGACAAATGTGCTAGTTCCTTGGCTTCAGAGAAACTAGTTTCAGGGAGTAAGAGGACTCCTCTCCATTGGGAAGATGTCAAATTCTGCAGCTGTGGCGTGGGGGAGTCTGGGGAAGCCCCTGCTGAGATAGCCAAGGTGCAGCTCATCTCTTAGAGCTATTGTTACGAGCTGTCCACAGTCTCAGGCAGTCAGTGGTAAACTGTAGTGTGCCTGAATATGCAGCATGCTGAAGGTACCAAAATGTGATCATTAAAAAAAACCCAATCCAAACAAAAAACAAATCCTAACAGATGAGTTAAATGTGCCCAGAATTGCTAAACTGAGCCCATAGCCTCTGGCTGATTTTGAACACATTTCTTATGCAGCAGCTCCTTTTTTTTTCCCCCTCCTCCTTATACTGTTCTGTCTGTCTTGGCCTCTGCACCTCACTCCTGAGCAAAGCCTCCTGCCTGTGATGAAATGCTGCTGCTCTCCCAAACTCTGTCGTTTGTGCTCCTCTGGGAAAGATTAGTAGGCTAATTTACGTGATTCTCTTGCAGTTTCCAAGATATAAGATGTCAAGGAATTTACAATATCATGATCCTTTATTTATCTTTCCATAATTTTAAAAAATACTCTTGGTCTGTTTCTGTTTGAGTTTATATCCGGAGTTGGGGTTGACTTAACTGTCGCTTTAATGGTATGTGTCTTTATGGTACTGTCTTTAAAAGGGCTGTGAGTGTGTATATTTGTACTCACAGCACAGATCCATCAGGAGAGAAACTATTTCCTGGTTACTCTGAAAACGAGTGTTTCATGTGCTGTTTTTTTTTTTGTTGCTGTTGAATTTTGGATGAGTTGTGCATTTTAAAATTGTAACTGAGTTTCCTTAAAACAAGTGAGGGAGTCCCCAAAGCTGCTCTTTACAGGACTCCCCACGTACGTTTGGCTGTCGAGCAGAGTGCCATCAGAAGCATTCTTTGTGTCATGGGTGGCAGCCAGTGCCACGCAGTGCAGTGCAGAGCTTTCCACGGCCCCCAGAGTCCCTCATCCATCTGCAGTAGGCATCTTCAGGAAATACACGCTTCTCGTTGAGTGGTGGAAGTTAGGAAAGCAATAAATATCAAACTCCAAATGCAGCATGGCTAGCAGCAGAGCAAGGCTTTTGCACAATTGGTTTTGCTCTGTTTCAGTTTGAAAAATGAAAGTAGTATTACCGTTTTATGTCTTTCTGGGGTTAAGTATGTGGGAAAGGGCCTGTGTTGACTGCTGGATTGAATTTTGAGTTTCCTAGTGGCTGATACATTTCCCAGGTCCTTTACTGGATAGGTGACACAACTGTGCCTGGTTTGTGGAGTGTTTACTGTGAGATGCTCCCATGGGCAACATGCTCAGCTCTGAGCTGGTGAGGCAGAGAAGTGGGGGTAGCACACAGGGAAGGAAGAGAGGGGGTGTCTCATCTGGGGAGGACAGGGTCAAATGTGGGGATCGTGAAGGGGACCGATGCAAAGTTTCCAGGAAAAGTTGAAAGTATGTGGAGATGATTTGTAGCGTAGAGGCTTCTTTGTGTGCATGGGACCAAGCCTTAAATGGTATAAATTGACACATGTATACTGACTTCAGTGACAGACCAGCTGGAGATATGGCCTGGCATGTCCTCAAGTTCAAAGCCCTTACTGTTTCACATTTCATCTCCCTTTATTCCAACTAACCCCTGAGCATCAGACGACTTGTGGTTTGTCTGGCAGCAGTGCACTGTTAACTTTTGGAGCAAATGTGTTCTGAGAACTTGTGAACCAGGCTCCACATCATTGCTTGTATGTGTGCTTGTGTGTGGCAGTTGAACTGAGCAATGTGTCTTGGTGAGACTGGTTTAGCTCTGGTTTTGCAGCGTGATCTTATTCTTCACTGCGAAGGGAAAGGCACCTTGATCTCTGCAGCTCATCTGCACCTTGACTGATGTTGCCACTCTTGTTGCCACAAAATCTCGGTCATTTTCACTTAAATTCATTACCAGTAAGCAAGGCCCAGCCCTTCCATCACCAAAACCAAAGTTGCCTTCCCCAGTGAGAGAAGCCTTTGATTCACACATGCATTCTCTGGTGGGATAACCTTCTAATATGGTCTTAGTAACTTTCTGAGTCTTAGCATCAGATCTGATCCTCTTATGTAAATTCTCAATGTCTTTATTCCCATTTCCCCCCTATTTCTGGTTCATCTGGGTTCTATCAGTGCATCTTTAGTTTAGAAAAGCTTCACTGGCCATGAGGATTCACACGCAGTGAGAGATCTTGAAATCTCCAGCATGGGCTCTGTCTTGCTTTGAGACCTGTTTTCCCAGTCATGCACACATGAAGGCTGAGATCTGAGCTACCAGGTCAGGCAGTGTCATGAGCTGCATAAGATAATAGTGAGAAGCTACTTGATATAGAAAGAGCAGGGTGTAAGGGGAGGACAGTAGGGCAGTGGGGAGAAGGTGTTGCTGAGAGGTCCTGTCTGTTCATGCTGTGCCATGGTCGGAAGGCTCTCCTGTGACTGTGGGTCAATAACGCACGTGATATGATCTGTTTAGGCATGTGCACACCGCTGGAAAAACATCTACTACGAGACAGAGTACATCCTGCCCCACGGCTTCTGCAACATCATTCCCCCCAACCTGCAGCCCAATGGGAGGAAGCTCTTGCCCTGCTATGAAGGTAAGGGGTGTGGGGGCCGGGAGCGGGGCTCCCCTCCCTTGCTGCTCTTATTTTACAGCTGCTGTGTTTTCCCTTTATTTCCAAAGCCATCCACAATAACCCTCACTACTGGTATTCTTTTTTTTTTTTTTGGTAACATACAGATGCCTTGCGGCACAGCTCGGGTGGAGGTTGGGTTTTGGATGAAGTTGGGACAGTAGCAAAATGACTGAATGGGTTTTGTGGCTTACTGTGTGTGGTTGCACTTTACTAAAGGAATAATACATTTCAGAGCTGTGTTTTTGAGGCAGCAGCTCTCTCTCCCTTATGTGAATAATCACTAGGTATTGATCTGAGCTTGGCCTTTCATGCTTCGCTGCAGCACAGAGTAAAAATCCTGAATTACATTGCAGTTGGGAACCAATTTGCCCATCTTAAGGAAATATTTTCATTTTTGTGTTTTGATTTATCAGAGGACTAGAGGGGGGTGGGGAAAGGAATGCTTAACACCTTGCTCATTTCAGGGAACTTCTGCAGCCGTTTATATTAAACTGTTTCTGGTGCTGTAAGGTGTCTTGATCCCTGTTTGGATCCTCTGAAGGTCTGGGTTTGGGGGCATGGAGAGGGAGGGCTCCAGCTCTGAGCAGTGGGTGGCTGCGCCTGTTGATTCTGCTCCAAATCTCAAGTGTCAGCGTTTTAATTTTGCAGCAGTCTTGTGCATTTGAGACTCTTGTATCGTGTTTCCTTTCCTAAAGATTTCAGAAGACATTGTCTCCTTGGCCAAGAGCAATTAACTAAACTAGAGGCTTGAGTGTGTTTTTAGGAAGAAGGTAGGGTATCTCTTAAGATTTCTTGGCCTTCAGAGAAATGCTTAGGGGGAAACACCACCTTGGTTTCTCCTGTCTGTCCTGGGCATCGTATTTCCCCTCTCGCCCGTAGGAGCCTGAGGAGGTGTGGGGGTTCAGAGGACAAGGTGCACCAGGGTTTGTTGTGGGCAAGACCTCTAATTTATTTATTTATTTGCTCTTATTCATTCCCCCCCCCTTCCCAAGTTGGCGGCAGCCAGCAGCAGGCTTGCCGCTGACATTAGTAAGTGGGAGAGGGATAATGCGGTGGATGTCCGGGCAATTTTCTCTGCTGCTGGCGAGCGACCGTGTCCCAGCTCGGCAGCCCATGAAGCCAGCTCTGTGACAGACCTGGGTCCGCTTCATGCCCACTCTTTCTCCTGAGGCATCTCCTCATCTCCCTCTAGGCTTTGGTAGGGGAGCTGCCACTGCAAACCCGTGCACCTTCTGGAGACAGCACACACTCGTTCATTGAGCGTTTCCCAGTCCTGAAATTGCTCATTATTTGAAACGTGAGGGATTTTGAGTCTCTTGATCCCACCATGCCAGCTGCTCTGCAGCAGAATACGAGTAAACCACGTAAGTCTTCCTGTTGTAAGCACTGTCTGTATTTGTCTTTTTTTTTTTCCTTGTTCCTGTCAGCAAAATCAGGATAAGGCCTCACACTGAGGTAATGCACTGAAAATAATCTGATATTAACTTTATGGTCAATGCACATGTGTGGACACACTGCCAGGGCTCCCTCTGAACCTGTGTCGCTGCTCCTGTGCCACCTTAAAGGCGACCCTCCTGAAGCTGTGGCAGGGAGGTGGTTTCTGGAAGAGACGAACGGCTTGTGTTTTTCTGTGCGTCATGTCTTTGGAGTAAAACTGCTGGTAATCTGACAGGATATTTGCCAGGAATTGCTAGAAAATAGAAATGTGTGGGCCTAGTACACGCAGAGCAGCCAGTGGAAAGTTGGCAGGGCTGGTGCAGTACGACGTTGGCTTAATTTCACTCCATGCTAGAGTGAAAATTGGAGGTTTGGGACTGATTTTCTTCCCCTCCATCAGACATGAAATCACAAAGTATCACGAGGGATGGCTACATTTGTTTACTTCTGGATCTTTTAGGTTTCAATAAAACAAGCTCAAAGAGAGAGATAACCATAGTATGTTATGCAGACTGGTTAATTTTTTGAGGTTTGCTGTGAAATAAGATTGTAGACATCCTTGTAACATTTTTTCCTTCACTTTCTGGAAGCAGCAGAAGAAATTCTTCTCCACTGACACCAAGGAACAGCCGAAAGGGGAGCAGCTGGGAGTCTGATGGGGTAATAAATGCAGCGCGTAATGCAGCTAGAGTGCCGCTACACCGAGAGCCTCTGCAGCCATCACCAGGAGGCTGCCAGATCCATGGCTGCAAGCCCTGCACTGGGGAACGTGCCTTTGACCACTGAGGTCGTGGTGTCTCGTCCTTCTCTGGGACTTGCCGTGCGTGAACAGGTGCAGGCAGTCCCATGCTTGTTTCCAGAAGCCCTGTCATTAGCACAACTAAGGCAATAAGCCCCGTGAGAGGCTGGCACGGCTACATGGTCCACAACCAGAGCTGGCTCTTGCCTAACTGGCAAAAGGTGCAGGCCAGTTGAGTGCACATCAGCCTCCACCCATCTCTGCGTGCGTGTGTGCACCTCAAGATGGATTATTAGCTTGTATAACAAAAGTCTTGTGCCAGAAAGGGAGAGGAGTCTGACCTTGGGACAGATGTAAATGCATATGGTATGTTTTCTGTCCACATAAAGCAGGCTTAATAATTAAAGGACAAAGGAGGAAATGGAAATTTCCTGACTGGATGATAGTGGTGCAACAACATTGTAGTCTCAATCCATCTTATTCTTGTCCGGCTTCCCTGAAAGGGCTGACAGAAGTCTGGAAGCGATTCAGAGCTAATGAGAACAGCAGCAAGCCTAATAGTTAAATACAATCGCTCTGACTAGGAATTAATCTGGTTTATATGAGCTGGATGTCCTTTGTGGTATAGCTGGTGTTTGGAGCCACAGTCTTCCAGGCAGTGCTTTCACTTGGTTATTTTTCCTGTAGTTTTAATGGCCTTCCAAAAAAAGGGAGCTGCCTGTTCATTCCCCCGATGAATTCATTTTGCAAAGAAGGGTGGCCATGTCTGCTGTGAGAAGCAGCCCAGCTGATGGGGGGAGCTGGGATGGTTTCGTACTCCTCTGTGGTAGGAGTTTGGTGGTGGAGGTGGGGAAGACTGATGGACCCTTTGGTTAGTAAAAAAGAGGAACAGCACATGCTCACATGCCTCGCCTCCAAAGGGATAAGCAAGATTTCCCACAGAGTCCAGACCACACTTGGTTTTCTGGGAGCCATCAAAACATCCCTGCTTTGTGGTACAAACCCAATACCACAATGCTAGGTCAGAAAGATTGCTACTGTTTCATTGTAGTGTAGTGAAACACTGTTAGATAGATAGGAAGAGGCTCCCAGTGCAAATGATAGTTTACTGTAACTGTTGACTTTGCTTCCATCTGTGAAGATGGTAGATACGGGATTTTATTGCACTGTGAAGCTTATGCTGTGTTTATGGCATTGAATTTTGCTTAGAGACTTTTAGGGGGGTTTGCTAGGAGAAGAAATTGAAGAGCATTTGCCTTCAGACTCATCACACATCATAGCTTATCCTTTTTGTATGTATATTGTTTTTATCCAATTACTACTTCCTCAGCCTTATTTCTCTTATAACCTGAGATCGTCATGGCTGCAAACACTACCGTCTTCTTCTTATCTTTTTTGCTTTATGTGTTTATTTATGGCACGTCTTCAAAGTCGCAGAGGCAGCCACCTCTTCCAGACTCAGCCTCATCTTACTGCTTTGCTATCAGCTGTTGCCGCAGCAGTTAGTTTAGTGGCTTGTGGTCTGTGTAATCGGGGGTGCACAGCAGTCTTCGGGCAGACGAGGAAGAACAATAAAGAAGTGTAAAAACAAAGGATCTGTTCATGACAGCAGTTATTGCCTGGAGCTACGCGGAAACTACCGAATCCACTGTATGCCAGATTTAAACCTCATGCAAATGTTGCTATTCAGGTGTGCAAAAGCTGTGAGCTGACACAGTGACTGCATGGTTTCCTGCTGGTTGATCGTTTCACTGCATTGATGGATGGATGGATGGCAGTGTGGTAGGAGTGACAAGTGTCACTGCTGTGCACTGAAATGGAGGGCGGGTAGAAGCAGTCTTGGTTTTCATGCCTTTTGGGCTTATCTGCAGCTTGGGAGAAGCAGACCTACTCTAGGGAGGAGGTAGAAGTCTTATGGGGCTGGGATATGACAGTCCAGGACATTGGGTGCTGCTCTGGGCTGTGACCCTGATTGCATGGCTGGAAAGGAGACCCACCTGAACATGGAGGGGGGCATACACTGCTGCAGATGGGAGTTAGGTGGGCTGATGTGGAGAGGTGGTTTTGTGCTGCAGACTAGGAGCCCAGAGTCTGTCTGGGCTGGGCTCCTGGTTCCCTGGGCAGGACTGCCTCTGTCTGGATCCCTCCAAAACGTCGTGCTGATCTCTGCTCTGTGTCAGTGGAGCTTTAAACACTCAAATAGCTTCAGTGTCTGAGGTGTTTGGGCCTCCGTGCTTCTGTTTCCTCTTGCAAAACATCACTAAAGCTGTTTTCTCTCAAATGTGTTAGGAAAACAGGTTAATCGATATGTGCGATGTGCTCAGATCCTGTAGTGATATGATGGAGGCTTGATACCTATAGGGAGGAAGGAAGGACGGTCATTGCTTTGCATCATTGCTGTGTGTCATGCTGCACTACTGTAATGAATCCATTTATTCTTCTTCTGTAAGCTCTGTTTTTTCATGAAAAGTATTGTCAGGTATTTATTCAAGTCAAAATGTTTCAATGTCTTTTCTTCAGTTCACAGAAGTACTGGTTATATCCAAACTCCAAATTTACTTGAAATGCTGCAATCCCACCTATCCACTGTTACAACCAAAGAATAACTAGTTAGTTAAGTGAAATGTAGGGCCATTAGTTCGAGCAGATAGTACTGGCAATATAAGCAACTTAAAAAACACTGAACATCACAGAAATCCACGAGCAATGTCTGTGAAAGTCTGAGCTTCAGTGGACGTACCAACTCGGCTTATTGTACAACCATTTAAACCACCAAATCTTTCTTATGCATTGCAATTAATAATAACTTGGTTCATTTAAAGGATAATTCTTTCTTCATTGCCTGACAATGAAAACAATAATGTGTGTGTTTCTGTTCCTTTTCTAACACATATATTGCAGATGAAAATCAGCTGTGTTGTGTCCTCTGATGTTGGGGCTTTTGTTTCAAGTTACTTAATCTGAATTTAGTCTCTCTTTTTTTTTTTTTTTAAAGTAGGCAAAATTATATTATAACAAAACAATGCTGTGAATGCAATAATTTTTTTGACTTGGTTGGAGAAACGGTTTAATTTTTGTGCACGTATTTTTTTATCAGAAGAAAATCCTCTTTTTATCCTAAGAAACGAAGCAAATTTGCGTGTTTGTTAAACACAAACGCATGAAGTTACAGATCCATCTACCACCCTTGAATAGCGGCCTTGTTCCATTGCTAAAGCTGCTACCGTTCCTTCTCCTGTCCTCCTGTGGTTTTATGTGCCCTTGGTTTTTCTTTGCAGCTGAACTCACGGGACAGCTCGTGCGAACACTGGATCACTCGCACCCACAGGCGCGTGTGGATGGGGCCTCTTGGGTAGCTGGGGTTACATGGGACGATGGTTTGGAGATGTTCAGGCCTCACCCAAGTCTATGGCAAAGCTCTAGTGGCTGGGGAAGCCACCATCATGTTTCAGGCTTTTACATGTTGCTGAATTGTGAAAAAAGTTCTGGAAAGCCTGTTTATAAAAGAAGAGAAGGAGAAATTTGAAAATCCAAAGTAAGAAACAAGTTTTATTTGCCTCCTGCCCCATGCTGAGGCATTGCCCACAGTTACGTCGTTATTCACCTGCCCTAAGTCTTTCACTGTGCAAGTTAAATATCCAATGGCATTTTTCTTCTTTTATTTTAAAGCAAATTGAGACGTGTGTTTTTTGAAGGAGACACTTAAAGAAACCGTGAGCCAAGCATAATACAATTTTATAGGGAAGCACAACATTTTAAATCCATCAGATTGTCAGCAGGCCCCACTTGCACCGGTTGTTTATGAGCCTGACACAGAGAGCCATCGAGGCTTGCTCTCAAAAGAAATACATGTGTAAGAAGTCCTCTCGCCTTGTGTCCCAGACGAGGGGCTCATTTGGCTTTTAAGAGGCCATGCCCTGGCCTGCGTGATGAACAAGATCTAGCAGGGACTGTGGCCTTTGGTGCCTGAGGGGCTGGTGGGTGCTGTGTCTGGCGGCAGGCTGGGGGCCTGGCTGGCAGGCTGGGTCGGCCATGGCTGTGCGGCCTGGGGTGGCTTTTCAGGCAGGGCACGGTGCTCACTTGTGCTGCCTGAGCGTCAGCCTAAGCCCCTCTAGCTCTCCATCAAAAAATATATATACATCCTGTAAAGTGGGATTTAGGAAGGTAGTCTCTAAAGCCTCGAGCTCTGGCATTACAAAAGCCTCCTGCCAAGTTTAGCAGGTAAGGCAGAAGGATACTTCCAGACCTCCAGGGCCACAGTGGTGTCCTGGTTGTGCGGGCATAAAATTATAGAGTCATTTTTCTGTTACGTTTTGGTTTAGTTTGTGGCCAGCTATGGTATGGTGATCAAGGCCATTAGCAGTTTTGAGTTAGCCAGGTGCTAAAGCTATGAGGAGCAAAAGCCAGGGCAGCTGACCCAGGCTGGCCTGCAGATGTATTCTATACCATAAATGTCACGTTCACTATAAATTGGAAAGCTTGCTGGGGATGGTTGGGGGCTTCCCACTGCCATGCTTGCCATCCCTGGAGAGTTTCACCACTACTATATGGGGTAAGTATAATTTTGTGCCTTTTGTGTTAGTATTAATATTGATATTGATTTTCTTATTTTATTAAATCTGTTTAAATTTCAACCCATGAGTCTCACTTCTTTTCCCAGTTCCCTTTCTTTGTTGGGGAGGGAAGATTGGATGATAGAACAACTGCTTATTGTTTAGCCCTGGGTGCAGTCTAAACAGGGACAAGTGGCTAGCGGTGTTTTGTTTTGAATTACAAGCACTTGGGAATGACAGTAGGTCGAGTGCAAAATTGGGAAGAGGCAAGTTCTGTTCACACTTCAGTACATCATTAAAGGGAAAATCTTTGCTGGAAGTGAAAACCTCTGAATGGGATGGATGTGGAACTTGCTCCATTTTGTCCTTTGCCAGAGTGGGAATCCAGCCGTAGGGAAGGCAGGGCCTTTAGGACATGCACAGCATTATTATTTCAGGAAATGCCAGAAGGAGAAACCTCATCTCCTCAATTCTCTGAATAGAAAATGTTCATATCAATAAACAAATACTTTTTTCCCAGGCAAGGAGTGCCTGGCTTTGTGAGAGACTATCTGTGGAGAACTAGCGATTCAGAGACCCAGCACTTTCTGAATAGCCGTGAGCACATATGGGCTTAATTTCTCAGTGGAATTGTCGTGCATTCCCACTAGGAAACCCAAGTGTGCTTCTGGCCCTCCTGGTCTGCAATTTGTGGATCAAGTCACTGTTCTGCATGGTCTCTCCAATTAAACCTCTCCCTGTGCAACTGGTACGACCTCAGCAAATTCCTTAAAATCTGAGCATCTTTATAACATTAGGAAGAGACTATATATAAAATATAGAAAGGTGGAATGGCAGGGGTGTGTCTGTGTGTATATATATATATATATATATATATATATATATATATAGACACACACACACAGTTTTGAAAAAAATCTGTGAGAAGGCAGCAGTTTATAATTAATTCCTTTTGGTCTTCAATAAGATAAAATGCAACTCAAAGGAACTTGCTTGGTTCCAAAGAGGCAATTTGCTCACTGACTTTATTGAAGTTTTTATCATTTAGCAATGAGGTCATGGTGCATACTTAAAAACAAAAAAAAAAGTAAATTCAAAATTATCAGGCTACATGATGAATGGTTTTGGAGCCTGAATTACTGTAATATACAGGAAGTGGCAATGTGCTGAAGCTGGGCACTCATAAGTATGGTAAGTATTTGAAAGTAATGCTCTGGAAAAAATCTGCAAAGCTTCTGATCCATCTCTAAGTTTCAAATGCTCCTAAACTCAAAATGTTTGAATTAAGGCAGGGTAGAAAGTTATTTTCCTTTTTTTTTTTCTTCTTTCTTCCTCTTCCTCCCGGCCCCTCCCCCCCCCCCCCCCGCCCAATGTATTTCTAAAAATATTTTTTTCCTCTTCTGCAAAAAGATAAAGTAAATATTCCTCAGGTTTGATAGGGGAAACAATTGCTACACAAAATACAGAAACAAAAACTCTAGGGATGCTGGTTGGGTCCCCTGTGAACTGGGAGCTGTGATCAGGTGGCCGTGAAAAGCGGCAGACCAGAGCGTCCCCCAAATGAGACTGTTGTCTGATCACTCTGCAATGCAGCGCCCTCACCTCACTCACCGCCCCTTTCCTGGGGCCGGTGTCCTGAAGCATCCCTCCACCAGCAATGCTTACAGGGGCTTTGGTGACTGTCATTGTAGGGAGGAATCACTTATTTCTCTAAGGTAGTGACAGGCCTGGGGATTAAACCTCCTGGTGCAGGGCTGGTGGCATGCAGGCATGGGCATCGCTTTTCGGTCCCCTCCTTCCCAGCTGCACAGATCTGGCTGCCGGAGGCAGGTGCATCTGCCAATGCACCTTTACCAGGGTGATGCTGCTGCTGTTATCATATTACTGTGATACTGCTCACTTAGCAGCTCCCAAGGGAGCGTGCTGGATGTCCCCTCTTGGTTTCAGGCCCCTTACTTTCCCCCTGACATGGGAGAGGATGCTGCCATGGAGCACATCGGTAGCAGATCCATCAGTAAAACCCGAGAGCTCTGCATGCTGGTGTCCCTTGAGGCTGCACATGCATCAATGCAGATGGCTCACGTGGAGAGCATGTGCCATGCCAGGGATGACAGTGATTTGTTTTGTTCCCTTCTCCCATCCAGAGTACAAGAAGAAGTATGGGGAGGAGCACGGCTCGTGCCAGGCGGGGATCGCAGGCTTCTTCACCGAGGTAAGCAAGAGTGTATGCATGGAAAGGATGGGTTTGGTGAGCAACTGTCCTGCCGTGTGACCCAGGAGGGGAGCCCCGAGCATGGCTTGGACAGGGGCTGAACACTGAGCAGGGTCCCTTCCTGCCAGCAAACACCCTCCTGCCTTGTCCTGCCTCCCAGGCACCTGCATCTTGCACAGTGCCTGCCCAGGGTATGTAGATGTATGTGCAAGGGCTGCGGACGAGAATGAATGAATTGACTCTGGGAAATGTCCTTAGGGAATATTTTTATCATGTACCTCCCAAAACTTGCATAGACATATCTCTATGTCTAACGTTAACTGTTTAAGTCATGATTTAAAACAGTCCTTCCTGAACGGCTTTGTTTATGTATGTGTACATGTGGGTATATGTCTCTATGTGAATATATAAATGCACATGCACATACATATACATATGTAAGATAGACACTTTCTTTTTTTTTTTTTGTTCTGCTTCAGTTCTTTATTTCAAAAAGATGGAGAAAAAGTACCATGGTAAAATATATGCTCCAGAGCTCTTTTAAATGCCAGACCATATTCTTTCCTGGACAGAGGTCATATCAATCAGCCATATTTTAATTATGTCGAGGATGAATTTGTTCCCTTATGTGTGTATTGGTGTTTTTTGTAATGCTTCAGGGTTGGGGTTGCTTGTAATTATGTATGCACTGGTTTGCAGAATTTATTGTCCAGGCTGATATAAGCAGAATAAAAATGTCCTCACTGAAATAGCAGAAGGTGATTTCCGAGTAAACTGGGGTGGCTGGTGACATTGCCGCAGTGGCACTGTCTGATAACTAGATGTTCAGCCAGCAGCAGCTGTTTCCTGGCTTGACTGCTCTCTACAGCCTGTTTCTGTTCCCATACTTTAAATCCTCCTTTGCTACCCTAGTTCAAAAGATATCTTTGAACTTTCATTGCTTCAGCATGATGGCAGCTCACTGAGCAGGAAATGCAGATAAATGGCTTTTTGGGTCAAACAGGCAAGCCCCTACCATATATTCAGCACTGCTGATGGTAGTCGTTCCTGCTGGTAAATGATCTCTTGACCTCAAGGGCACGGTCCCTCCCAAGTCAAAAAGCTGTTGCCAAGCACGTCCTGCTGTTTGGTTGGGTTTGCAGTCCTGTCCCTGTGGTCTTATTAGGAAAAACCCTTGTTTAACATCTCCCCCTGTCTGGAACTGGTCACCCAAAGGGGTCCCAGGCATGGGAGCGTTTCCCACGAGGACGGAGTTCACCCGTGGCCTTGCACAGAATGGAGATGTGAGGCAAAGCAGCTGTCCTCGTGTCTCCTCCAGGGATGGAGGAATTACCTAGGCTTATTACTTCCCAGGCTTAATTGGGTCCCTTGCTGGAGGTATTTAAAACCACAGCCAGAAGTAGGGTTTCCCCACAGGGATGCTGGATGCTTTGGGGCAATGGTTTTGCAATCTCTCTTGCATGCAAATGTACTTTTGATTTTAATTCAAAAGCATTAACCATGAGCATCTACCTTTGGATGCTGGATCAAACGTTGCCTGATTTCTAGTCTTTTAAAATTCCGAATCATTCTGGGTGTCTGTAATAAACTACGGCCAGGTTGTCTCTTGAAGAGCAGAGTGTATCTGAGGACAGAGCAAGGCAAAACATTCCAACCATGACATAATGCACACCTTGCTTGTTGAGTGCACGGCCGCTCTTTAGCTTCATAGTTGTAAAATCAGAATCCTTTGTGCTGTATCCTTCATGAATGGTTGGTATAGCATGTCAGGCAGCATTGAGGCACAGTTTGTAGCTGAGCGGTGGGTCTGGGTGGGCCAGGGTGCTTCTGTCACTTGATGAAGTCTTCTGGAAGATGTTTGGGAAAGACAGCAGGTAGAGAGAGATTTTTGGGAGGACTGTGTTAGCAGGGGTAAGTTTGATGGTTAGTAAGGCTGAGGAAGGTCTTTTATTGAAGCAGCAGAACAGCTGAGCAGAAGTGGGCTGTAAAAAAGGAAACCACGTGTCTCTAGGGTGTGTGCAGTGACTTCCATGTTTGGGAAGAAGGATATTCTCTTCATGCACACAGAATGGAGATTGTTATAGATGTGCTTATAATTGGTGTTTTTAGGTTAATATCCTGTCCCTTTTCCATTACTGTGTGAAGCATGAATTTTTGTCCAGTTTTGACTGTTATTTATTTTTTTACCCCATCCTTTCCCCCACACCCTTCTGTTTTTCCTGTTGTAGGAGCTGGTCATCATGGGGGCACCAGGATCTTATTATTGGACAGGGACTGTCAAAGTACTGAATCTCACTGACAACACATATTACAAGCTGAACGATGATGCTGTGATAGCCAGGCGGTACACGTACCTTGGTAAGCAGCTCTCTGGTGTTCACTGTGAGAATGGATTAGTCCAACAACATATTTCAAGGTTTTGGTGCTATAAAGTTGATACTGATTATTTTTGGTGGTGTAGAGTATGTTTTGAAAAATGTGAAATGAAGATTGTCTGAATTAAAGGGTTACCTACGTGGAAAGAAATATAAGCAAAGCAGCAGCCAGAATATTCCATTTTTGTTTGTTTGTTTTAAAAAAACTTTGCTATATTTTTTTGACTACTATAGAAAATGCATTTTGACTGAAAAGCAGGTTGGATGGTACTGGGCCTCTGACATTCCTGCTTTTGCCCCATGACGGACAAATTATTTGTCATTGGTTAGGCTGCGTGTCTGCTTATGCCTGTCTTTAAAATGGGTACAGTACATAATCACAGAATGTATATTGCAGATACGTGGTGCTATTTTTGGTGAAATAAATTTGTAAGTCATTGACAACAGAAGGAGATTGTGAAAGGATTGGCTATAGGTTTGAGTACATCTTTAACTTGGTTGGTTCTACTTGCTGTAAAACCAGCTAATGTCCCAAATAAACTTAATTTAAAGGCTTCCACCTAATCCCCAGTGCCTAAGGCTGTTGAGACCTAGAATACATTTCAAACAGTTGATAGTTTGATATTGTTTGACTAAAGACTTGCACTGATCTCTCTTTTTCCCCATAACCTTTAGTCTTTAAAAAAATACCACTTGGAAGATGCTACTTGGTGATAGCTAAATGACTGTGTATATATACATATTTAAGGACATAAATAAGTTTTCCCACTGATAGACCTGATTTATAATGTTTATCATTGTCCACGTTTAGCCCGCACCTGGGGCTAAACAATAAACAGTTTTTCTATCACCCAATGTCCCTTCCCCAAATGAGGAAGGGAATTGGGAAAAGGAGGAAGACCTGTAGGCTGAAGTTGAACAGATTTAATGTAATGAAGAAATCAATATAAATGACAACACAAAACAGACAAAACTATGCTTATCTAACAACTGGCAAGTTGTTCCAGGAATCAAAATGAGGCAGAGGGAGGAGAGGCAAGGGGAGCAGCAAGAGCCCCCCCCTTCCTCCCTTATCCTAGCAAGCCCTCTCTTTTATCGTGAACTTGATGTTAATGATATAGAATACACCTGTGGGCCAGCCTGGGTCAGCTGCCCTGGATTTAACTGCTGAGGGCCTTGATCACCATGGCTGGCCACAAGCTGAAACCAAATCCCAATGAAACCAGGACAACCATGTAGACAAGAGTCTCATAATTTACAGCAAAAGAGCAAGGCCAGTACAAGACAGCCTTAGAAGGAAAGCACTCTACTCTTCTTTAGTTATTATATATCATTTTAGTATATCAAATAACACTGAATCTTTGATCTCCTTCTTTCAAATTCATCTTTCTTTCTTTGTTCTCTCTTCTCACTTTTCTTCTTGCCTAAACAAAAATATTTTTAAGCCATTAACTTCTCTGGCCTCTTTGCCTACTGTCCTCTGCCTTCCCCCGTGACCAGAAAGGCACATAATTTTCCAAGCCTTCCTGGGCAGTGATTTTAGCCAAAGGAGGATGTTTCTGTCTCGTCGATATGGGATTGTCACTGTCTGATGTGATACTTTCTCTGCGATGATGTGGTTTCTTTGCTCTGTTTGTGTATGCCTGTTCCTGTTTTACTGCTTCCCTTTCTGGACTTGTGGTTACCGAACTGCTCCCTGTACCTGCTTTGTGTGTCCCTTGCCAAGCTCCACACACATGTTCCTTCTCTCAGCTTTTGGAAGAGTATTGGAGGGCATACTGTTGTTTCCCACCTCTGTGAGCTCTTGAGATGAATATTGGCGCATCCTGGGCAGAGCAGTTGCTGAACACTAACAATGTGCAGCCCAGGATGAGGGGTGAAACCCAATGAGCGTGATCCAGCTGCCTGACTGTGTTTCTCAGCTTGTTTCCTTTCGTGATGCTTTGTTTGTTTATTTATTTCCTCTCCCCACCCCAACCCATCTCCCACTCAGGATATGCAGTGACAGCAGGTCATTTCTCTCAGCCAACTACCACGGACATTGTAGGAGGAGCTCCCCAGGATGGAGGCATTGGAAAGGTGAGACTTCTTGTCAGACAATAATGTGGTTGGATGCAACAGGGCAAAAAAAGTAATATTGATGCAGTTCCCACGTATTTGAGAAGCCAAGAGATTTTTGTCTGCAGGGTAGGTTTGGAGCACTGTGCAGGGGGGAGGTGAGGTAGTTTGAAGTCATCAAATTTTCTCCACCTCTTCCTCCTGGTGCCTCACATCCCTCCTCCCTCACTTTCCTCTGTCTCCCACCAAATCCTTAAAAGAGTTATTTTAACATGACACTGGCAACGTTTATTTCACACCACTACTGTTCAGGATTTGTAACATACAGGTATCACTTAAACTTTGCCTGGAAGTGAAAAAAACTTGGAAAAGAGAGTTTGTCTTCTGCTTTTTTTTCTTCATGCATTTGACAATGCTTCACATGTGGACTTTCAGTATTTACTTCAGGGTAGCATCTCTAATAGCATGAAATGCCATTTACTAGGCAATTTGATGTCTCTTTTAAAGCTTCATAATATGCTGATGTTCAGTGGATTAGAATCTGTGTTTCTGCCAGCTGTACTTAAAAATCTTGGTGATGGGCTCTTGAGAAGCAAAAAAATAAAAAAAAAAAAAATGGTTTTCCTGTAGGCATATGTATGTTTGATGTCCTAAAGATGTACTGGGAGAGGGAGGGAAGGGATGTAAAGGATCTGCTTTTGCCCCTCTTTCTTCAAAATCTGGTCCTTTTGGGGTCTGCTGCCACCATGTGCTTGAGCAGAGATGTCCTGCAGCCCCCTTCCATCTTCCTCCCTCTATCTCTCCTGCTACATCAGTTTTAGCTGAGTTGTAACAATAAGGAGTGAGAGGTCTACATTACCAGCAACATTATCCCTTTGCTTAAGCAGATTATTTCTTCCAGTAACAGTGTCCCAGGGGGTAGCAGTACAAATGGGGAAGATGGAATAAAAGTAGAGGATGAACTTGGCACATATACCTGATCTGGCATGACTAGGACATACGGGATACAGTAGCAGCACAGTTGCTACTGAGAAGACCTATATGGGAAAGACATAGTTTCCTTATCCCAGGTACTCTGTAACGGCTGCTCCAATGCACCTTCCTTCCAACCAGTTTTCTCTGTGGAACAGATTTAATTGCTGTACAAGGAGGGGAATAAAACAGCTGCTAACATGAGATCCATGAGAAAGCAGCTGGCCCTGTAGTTTAGACTCTTGCTCTAGTTGCAAAAGCTCCCATTATTCTCCCTTGGCATGGGATGTGGGTAGCGGGAGCGCATGGCAAAGGGGTGGTAAGAGGTGTTGAGTACAGGACGTTACGCTGAGCAGTCCTGTTGTGCTTTCCACACTCTCTAATAAGCTAATCCTTTCCACTTCTCTGACAGAAAGTGATTAGCATTGTTGCACTCTTTTCACTGAAGGTAAAGCCAAGACACTTAATGAGACTGAGTCATTTCTCCAAAGTCACCAGGAGTGTCATTAGCAAGACAGGGTTTGGAGTCATGACACCTGGCAATGTGCTCTCGCTGCTAAACATGCCACTGCAAGACCTGGGGAATCCTTTGTATCTAGAGCAATTCTCCACAGTAAATCTGTGCTGTGTTTTCAGCTGAAAACAGCTTTGAACTCTGTCTCACCACCTATTGATAACTCACCACATATTCAACTATGTCAAGTGCTTGGCTCCGCCACATGGCCTTGGAAGTCAGGGATCCTCTGTCCTGCAAACCGTATGAGCACCTGCTGGGAGGGAGCCTGAGAAATGCTGGAGGAGTCTCAAATGCTGACTGAGCCAGCCTTTCTGTCAAAGAGAGTCTCTTTCTACAAGCCATGTGTTTTAGGACTTAATTTTTGGTACAAGATCTGTTACTGAACTTGCATCACTACTATTAGCCCCGAGAGTTCTTGTTAAAACAGTTTCTTCTGTGGAAACGAGCAATGAGTGGACTATGTTTTAATAGTTTTCTGATGTAGATTGTTTCAGCCAGAAATGGTGCAAATGCCTTGGGGGGTCTGATTGGGATTTCTGCTCCAACCTGTGCTAACGCATCATGAAGTTTGCAGTGCAGTACGTGCAGGCATGTGTCCCTCAGAAGGGAAGGCTGGATAAGGGAAGGGGAGCAGGGTTATGCCTTCTCAGCCTTTTGCCCTGCTTCTTCCCAGTCAGTTTCCAGATGCCACTTGTTTGAGAGTTAGAAAGTTCCTTTACCAGGTGCTTTTAAATACTCACATGTGCACATACACACGTGGACACCAAAAAAGTAGGTGACAAGATACTATTCAAGCATTTCTCATTATACGAGGCCTGTGATTCATCAGGAAAATGGGGAACTCTGTGTTTTGTCTTTTAAAAGAAAACTGAGCAATAAAGTGGTCTTGAAATTGGATCTTGGCAATAGCCATGGCCAGGGTCATGATTTAGAAATACCGAGAAAACACCAATGCTGTACCACTATGTCCTTCGTAGTTAATATTGGTTAACTTTTTTCTTTTTTTCACTTTTCAGGTTTATATTTTCAGAACAGACAGACGATCAGGCTCTCTAATAAAGATTTTTCAGGCTTCAGGAAAAAAGGTGAGCTTTTATGTACATGTGTTTCCTTTTAAGGGGTAGAGAAGAGGGAAATAATGGCAGGCTCATCTCAGAGCATCACTTTCATTCCGCTGCTTCATGAGTTGTCAAGCAAATTCTGTTTTTTCCTCGTCCTCTCAGAAGAGCTAAACCTATTGTACAGACCAGCCATACACCCTTTCTCCTATAGCAGTCATGACTGCAACGTCTGCTCAATGCCCATGTAACTGAAATTAAAGGTCTTGCTGAAAATTGTATTAGTGCTTCTCTTTAGCCGTAGCAGCAGCTGCTGCTGTTGCCTTCTGAGATGTGGGACGTGGGGCGCCAGGTGAGCCTAGACACAGAGATTTCCTTTTAGCAGATGTTACTGGGAGATGTGGCCAGCCTGGAGCTTAGTTTAATACACAAAGCCCCAATCTATTTTTCTGTGTCCTGCTGTGACAGGGGTGATATTAGTTATGCTGTTTTGGGAATGAGCAGCTTCATTGCCTCAAGAGATGATGATTTCCCCCTTCCTGCCATGAATCAGTCCTGCATTTTGCTCTTAGGACTGCTGTCTCAGAGCTGATAACCACCCTCATGAAATTCAGTGAATGCTACTGCAGTCCAGCTCCCCCCGTGCAATGTTGTGTTTGAGTGGAGAACAGCTTGTGTTTTTCCCTGGGGGCTTGCCGGAGACGTGTCGCAGGGGAAGTGAACTGGACAGTATGTCTAACTATAGGTAACAACAAAAAGATGTCTTATTTGGGAATAATGCAAGGAAACGATACCCCTTACCTATGGTTGCCTGTGTTCTCCTGGAAGGAGAGGACGTACAGAAGAAAAAGGTTACTGGTGGCTTCTGGCTCTAGGAAGATCTGCCACCCTCAGAAGGATCTAAAGTGTTTGACTGTATCATCCAATTGGGAGTGTTATCATGTTTTGTTATTTTTTCCCAACAAAACACAATTGCAGTTTTGGAAAACATGCCTGGAATAGGGGAAAACTGCAAAGATGTGTAGGTGGATGGTGTGACTTGTATTTTAGGGCCTCTCCAAAATTTGTCTGTCTCTGCACTAGCAGAATTGCAGACATCCTGAAAGGAAAAGACCCCCCAGTTTATCCAGGGCATCTCCTGGTTTTGATTGCTTCCTGTTCATTTCTTTCCCTGTTTCTTCATCCCTAAGGATGTGCTTCTGGAGAACTATTCCTCAGCCTAATAAGCAGCTATCAGGAAGTTTCCAGGTTTCAGCCAAAAACTTTCCTTTTTCAATTTAATTGCGTTATTCTATGTGTAACTTAACTAATCAAGTATTTACATCTTTCAAGCACTTCTAGGCTGTCATCTCCTCCTTCCCCATGAGCACCTGTCTTCTACAAATTCTCTAAAATCCAAATGAGAATTTTATTTTAAAGAGAAGGCTGTCCTAAATCACCGTTTCTTTGCTTTGTGATTGAAATATAACCAGACGTGCTCAGCAATGAGCACTGCCTGGAAATGAGCTCTCACAAAATGCTGCTCATTTCCTTCCCAGTGGTGTGAAAGTTCACAGAATCACAGAATCAACCAGGTTGGAAGAGACCTCAGGGATCATCGAGTCCAACCGTTAAATGTTGTTTAATGAATGTCAGTTCATTGCTCTGACATTCTTGTAAGACAGACGTTAAAAGCAGGCCAGTTTCTTCCTTCTCTTTTTTTTTTATTGCTGGAGGCTGAACTAGGAAATCAAATGCAGACAAGAAAAAAGAAAATGCAGTGCCTTGTTACAAATGTTAAGTGCACAAACTTCAGGTTCTCACAGTACCATGAACTCACCCACGCTGCAGAAGTACCATGTTGCAGTTAAGTAAATAATAGCCTTTCCCTGAAAACTGCCTGAATACATAGTGAAATGCTTTTCATAACTTTCGCTCCTTACCCATGAGAAATTTGTTTTAAAACCTTAGTGGATTAAAAAAAATAAACAAATAAAAAATCCACAAGGGAACTTAAGCTACAAGATAACTGGAATCAAATGATGTTTGAGGTCTGACCTTAAACCCACACAAACACAAAAATCTGAATTGCAAACTGAAACTCTATCCTTAACTCACCCCACTATATATATTTAGTAGCTTTTAAATCTTATGGACTGCATAGAATAGAGTTGCTGTTGCCCATCTCCTAGCATGCCTGGTAGCTCTGGCTCGTGTATCTAAACTTAGCAGGCGTGGAAGGCAGTGGGTCAGGGATCTGCCATGAGGAATGTAAAAGCATGCAAGAAATGTGATTCATTCTTTTTAACCTAAATAATTATTTCTGTAACCTCAATTTTTCCTACTATGTAAACAGCCCTCAACTTCAAATAAGAAGTGGTATCTTTCCAATTTTCCTGCTTTTGATTTTGAGACTATGATTTGTAGTTGGTCTCAGAGAGTGTGCCTTGTGGTACCTTAGCAGCAGTGGATGAAATAAGGGTGGAATATCATTCTTGCTTTTGGTTTCCTTTTTGTGTTTAAATGTGTTTTGAAATTCGTAATGTGGGTGCTGGTTGGGAGACTGTTAGCATTTAATGTTAACCCATATAAAAAATTACATAATGAAATTAATATAGTTCTTAAATTAAAACAATTAAGTTTTATCAAGCAATAATAACTGAAGATTGAAAGCAGCTTAGGTTTTTTGTGTATGAGCTGAAAAGCTTTTATTGAAAGTAGTCTTTCTGTGTCAACTCACCTGCCTGTACATGAGAGGAAAGGATCTGATCAAAACCCACAACCAGTACTGCTATTTGAAGGTGACTGATAGAAGTAGATACAAATAGAGCAGGGGAAGATAGTCCACAATCAAGAGGTAATTTTAGATACCTCTTTTTGTGGGTATCCTACCCCTTGCCTATTTTTCTTTTTCTCTTCTTTATTTCTTTAAGGTATCCCCAGAAGATCTGTGTTACCCAACTTCAAGTCTCTTTAAGAAGTCTGGCACTGGGCATGAATAATCACTAGCCAGGTCTTGGTTTAGGAAATTTATTTCACCTCTTCCTGGTTTTAAGCATTTGACAAGTGAAAACTAGCCTAAGAAAGCTAAGAAAGTGTCTTACTTAAGCATGTCCCAGGGTATAAATTTTATTCTGTTGGTAAAACATCCAAGCTGATGCACTCTTACAGTAAAGCGTTTAATTCCTGCCAGAATTATCCCCTAAGCTTTCTCTGTAGGAGTGCTTGTGAGTGATAAAGCAGCAAGTCATCATTTGAAATTAAAAAACAAAACCAAAAATACCCAAACAATCAAAAAAACCCCCAAAAAAACAACACACCTAAATGATTTCCTCATGTGTGTGGGCAGATACTGAATGCTTTGTTGTGACTCGGCTTGGTTACAGATGGGCTCTTACTTTGGCTCCTCCTTATGTGCAGTTGATTTGAACTCCGACGGGTTGTCAGACCTGCTGGTCGGAGCACCTATGTTTTCTGAGATCAGAGATGAAGGTCAAGTCACAGTCTATATCAACAGAGGAAACGTGAGTATGTACAAGAGATGACTTGTTAAGGGATGAGGGCGTGGGTCCGGGCAGGGTAGCGCTAATGTCCTTCGGGCACTGCATGGTGAAACTCAATGTCTCAAATAGCGGGGCTCTGGATGTCTCTAGCAGGGCATGAAGTCACGGAAAACTCATCTGGTATCGTGGTTTCCCAGACACCAGCCCACATTCATCACAGAGCTGTGGATCTTTCGAGGAGGCCTGGGAAAGTTTCTGGTTTTATGTTGAAACTTGGTGGTATTTGTGGTTTTACATGAATTTGATGCCAAAACCAAGTAAGAGTCAGCAGCTTTGACTGGGTTTTCCTTTGTGTTTTGGGTGGTCACTGGGACCTACACATCAGAACAAAAATGTCTGGGGATTTAGGAGTCCTTGTGAAAAAGAAGCCAGAGATTGAATCACTTTATCTTTACATTATGTCCTATGTATAGCCTTTAGTGGGAAGTTCTTATCAGTTGGTACTGTTGGATTTCGCATGACCCAACGGCAGTCATGGAAAAGTCTAAACTTTCTTGCGTTAGCAAAACAAGATCATTCTTATGTTGTATTTGTAGGAAAACAATGATTGTTTACCTGTTATTATGTATTTAATATTTAGGTCCCAAACCTTCTGTCTCAAAGTAGGAGTTGTTATGGATTAAAATTAAATTGATTTGTTTTCATCAGTATTTTGTGAACTTCCATGTATGGAGTTTGTTTATGCTAGACTTAACATTCACCACAAGTCCTGTAGGCAGCATTTGGGAGACTTCAGAGCTTAACTTTTTCAGTTTGATCCACAGGCTGTCCCACTTCTTATATTGCAGTGTTGCTGCTGGGTCCTCAGGATAGGGTCCAGAATGCCAAGCAGATAATATCTAAAGTTTCCTGCTCACAGTGAGAGCATACATGAGTTCATTTTTATCTTTTATAAAACAGTCAAGAAGCTAGTAGGAATTTCTTATACTCCTGCAGCAAGAATTACTTGCAGGAGCAATGGCTTGCAGGATTGTGGGTTTTATTTTGAGGTTTGGTCATTTTAAACTCTGTTTCATTCTGCAAGCACCATTGCTTAAGAGGTCATTGCAGTGTATCAGAGAAAACTGCATTATAATACAATGCATAGTGATGCTAGATTTAATACACTTATATTTTGCCCTTTCCTGTGAGGACTATAAAGAAACGAGTCACACATACAGGCCTGCCTGTCTCCTCTCTGTTGTGTTTCAATTTCATTATGTGGGATTTTCTTAAAGTCAGCAACTCCCCGCAGCCAACAGAAAGATTTTATTACATGTTCCAGAGGGCAGTTTATTCTCATTCACAAAGGAAGCAAAAACAAAACAAAACAACCCTTGAGGTGGGTACAGAGTTGGATTGCATAACTAAATTTTGTTTTCTTGTGGAAATGTTCCTTTTCCCTTGAGGGAAGACTGCAAGAAACTAAAGCTTATGTATCTGACCAGAAAGTGGGTGGGCAAGAAATACCAGATCCATATAAGGCTTCTCATGGCATAGGAGTACAAAGCTACTTTATTCTGAACTTTCCTCTGTCTCTGTTTCATTAAATCTCTTTCCTTATTCTTCATTTCAGAAGGCTTTTTGGGTACTTTGCTTTAATCCTTCTGTCCAATACTTAAAAAGTTTTCAAGTCCAATTTCCCAAATGCTTTTTGCTTTGGGGAAAAATTCTCCTTAACTCACTGGAGTTTAGCTGAATAAGCCTGGACTGAGGATTTCACTCCTCGGATGTCATCTGCCAGTAGAGCAAGCTCTGGGCTGTTAACATTTTAGGCATCTGGAAATATTCATGGGCTCAGCAAGCCCTGTGACTGCATTTAGTTACATCACGGAGTTATTGTTTAGTCAATTTAGCATTTTAGCTATATCACTCGTGCTCCTTTTTTTTCCTCCCCTTAAAACTAAAAGACAGAAGGTTAAAAATCCAAATAAATTAGATTTCTAGCACCCAGGTGATCCATGTGCATTGAGGGTGAGAGTCAGGCTGCAGTCCTGCACCAGGTGCTTCCCAGAGCGTGTGGGTGGCGCCCGCGGGGAAGGCTCGCCTCGTCCAGGGCTCAGACCATTTCCCTGACCCTGTTTTATTTCCTGCTTGCTAGGGAGTGCTGGAAGAGCAGCTCGTCCTGGATGGCGACAGCGCCTACAACGCGCACTTTGGGGAGAGCATGGCTGCCCTCGGTGACATTGATGATGATGGCTTCTCAGGTCAGTGCGGTTTCCTCCTGAGCCATTTCTCTGCAAATGCCAGTGGGGCTGGTGGCACTGCTGGTCTCTTCCAATGGGTGGGTGCCGTGTGGCATCCATTGCTCCTCTGGACCCAACCGGCACCTGTGCTAATGCTAAGGAGCTGAAGCCTTTTGTAGCGGATTGTCCTTGATGTGTGTTTAGTCCATGTCCACGCAACTTGCACCCCAATCTCATTAACGTTGCTTTACTTTCCTTCCTGTTGCATTTTCTTCTTCCCCGTATGGTTTATAAAAGGCTTTCGATACTCGTGCCCTGAACAACACAGAAACCTATTTCTGACTTCTTTCTTCTTTCCCATTTCCTTATGTCTTCAAGCCTTTCCAGTTGTGTTGACATAATCCCGTTTCTTATCATGAAGTGTAATTAAGAAGTAGCTTCTCATTCCTGATAACATGTACTCTATTAATAATTTCTCTCCTTTGCTATATTCTACCCCTGCTCCTTTTGCAGGTCACTCAGTGTGAGGCCCCAGGCTGTGATAGCAATAGGTGAGAGCAAAGTGTTGATGCTGGCGCCTTTTCTGCCCTGATTTCTGGCAGCGCAGATTAAGGACTTCCAAACAAAGGCAACTTGCTCAGTGTGTGCCTGGATTTATTTCTTCCAGGCCGTTCAGGGCGCGGTATGCCATTAAGCCTAACCCAACCTCATTGCAGGTTGCCCTCAGAAATGATGGGCATGCTCTTCCTCTGCCCTTGAACATGCATTTGTGTGTTCTTGCTGCTGCTTGTGGGTCAGTTGTGGTGTGGAGAGACTGCAGAGTGAGTTGGATCAGTCCGTGGGCATGAAGCCATTAGGAAGAGTTTAATTTTAGCAGCTATGTAGTCACTAGATCCAACTAGGAGAGGAGAATGGGAGGTGGGATCGCTCTTTCTGCAGGAGTTTGCAGTTAAATTGGATCAAATGTAATTTGAAAGTACACCCTCAGCAGCCTTTTTTCCTTCCTGCCTGTCCATTTAATATGCCCAGCCTCACTTTGGAGCCTTGGATTTTCAAGCAAACTTAATGTTCGTAATGTGTTGTAATGCTACAATAAATGTTTTGCCAATGCTGTCTTGGTTCACAAAGCTGATATTCCCCTGGGTTGGAGATTTTGATGTGAAAGGATTCTAAATTAACTTTTTGAGCATGGTTGCTGGTTAATAAACACACATTTTCATAACAAGCACATTTCTGATTAGCCACAACATAGCCACATGTGTCTACAGATTCATATAAATTTGTGTATTTTTTTAAGTTTATCTTAACATGAACTCTTCATTAAATCAAGCAAGTTCCTTCTAGCCAGGTTCACATGAGCTGCAGATCATCTTCATCATGGGGAGCTATTTTCCTATGGATAGCTGGCTTCTGAAATTGGGAAAAAGTTGGATTAATGGAATGGATTGTGAAATGTTTATAATCTGTACTGTTTTACAGATGTTGCCATTGGAGCACCTAAGGAGGATAACTACATAGGAGCAGTGTACATTTACCATGGGCACACCAATGGTATTGTACCTCAGTACTCTATGGTATGTGACACTATCGTTTACAACATCTATCTGAAGTCACTTTCCCAGGGCCTGCAGAAATAAACCATACTTAGGGAGTCACTTTATAAGTAGCCTCATCATAGCTCTGCATCCTTCCTTCAGTCCTGGTTTGAAGATGGCTTATCCCAAAGTTTGTCCATATCTATGCTGTAGGGTAAAACTGTGTTAGTCAGGAGATATTTTTCACTGTCTCTTGTTACAGTTGTCAGCCATAGCTTCCTTCTTGAAGCAAACAAAGTCTTGGGGTTTGAATGTCAGTTTTTAGAGATAGTACTAGTGCAGAGGAGAAAAGAAAACCCTGGAGAGGCTGAGCATACAAATTATGGAGAGTCCAGTGGGGAGTTGGGATGTTGCACTTTCTTCCTGCAGAAGCAGGCTTGGTGAGAAGGAAGAGGTACTAAGTTTTCTTTTGTGCCCTGTGGAAGCCTCTTTACCCATCTTGTTGGCCTTCTCCTTACGATGTGACAATATATCACAAGACCATTCTTGGGTGCCATTTCCCTGACCATTATTATGAAGTAAAATCTCAGCTAGGATATGCTACACAGCATCTTGTGCAGAGATGACACAGTGCAATTTAGCTACTGTAGCCAGGCAGTAGAGAAGGTAAATTTATGCTCATGCTGCCCAACGTGTCCCATAGTCTCTGTCTAGCACATTTGTTTTTTCAGAGAGCCTGAATCTTCCCTCCCTCCATGTGTTTGAAGTTCTGGTTGTTTTGTTTTGTTGGTGGGTGGGATCCTTCACAGTAAATCAGTTTAAGCAGAATTAGAGTTTAGTGGTTATATTGGAGACTCTTCTAACAGACCATAGAAGTTTAGTCCTTCTTCCTTTTACCGTGTGTATGCCATGTGCTGCTTTTTAGAAAAAAGGAAGTTAAATGACTCTTTATGGATACTTCTAAAATGTACTCATGTGTGGCATGTGGAGAATTCTGCCTGTTTCTTGCTGAGAGCTGCTGGCTGGGAGGTTCTTCTCTGGCTGTTGAAAAGCCTGGAGCTTTCCAGCTCTTGCTGAAAAGGATCAGATTTTTTTTTTTTTTTTTTTTTGGTCATTCATGGGAAAATTTTACATGTTTGAAAGAGGCCAGATCAGCAGGGTGGGAAGCGAAACATCCTGCTTGTGATCTCTCCCTCCCCATCGGAGCAAGGCCAGCAGACACAGAGTGTGCCTCTCTGCTTGGTCAGTGGGACAATACCCAGCTCAAGCGGGTGTCAGGGTACCGTGATTGATGACTCTTGATACCGTTCCTATCGTTGTTCCGTGTCCTGAGACAGCTGAGGGGGCACCACTTATGGGCAGTGTCTCTGTGCCGTTTCCCAGTGTCCGCTGCAGGGCACCAGACACACCACTGGTTCATCTCTCATGTGCAAACAAAAAAGCTGTGTAAGAACTTCAGCTCTTCACTGGATTTGAACCTGGAGGTGAAAGACTTTTTGTATCTTATTACTATACACCTGAGCCATCTTAATGCCCTGGATTTCCTTTTTTAAAAAAGCTGAGAGAGGTGGCGGGGGGGGGGTGTGTGCTGCGGGGTATATGTTTTCACTGTTTTCATTTTGTTAGCTTCCCCCCCACACCTTTTCTTCATTTAAATTGCTGATCAATGTAATTCGCTCATGTCCCTTCAGCAGCTTTAGTGGTGGCTCTGAGCAGAAGCAGCTTAATTGGCTTTGTGGCCTGCTGTTTTCACTCATGGCACTTAAAAGCAGAGCAGCGTTATACCTCTGCCTTCTAGGCCGTAATAGCCTGCAGATGTCTGCTGGGATGTTTGCAGGTGGGATTTACCACCCTAACTGGGACCCCCCAAAAATGTGATGCAAGTGTAATGTGGGAAGGAAGTTACTTCCAGTTGTCTTAATCTTATCTGTCCACGAGTAGGAAAAGGAGATCTGTACATGA
Source organism: Nyctibius grandis (assembly GCF_013368605.1). NCBI lineage: Eukaryota > Metazoa > Chordata > Aves > Nyctibiiformes > Nyctibiidae > Nyctibius > Nyctibius grandis. The sequence goes on from NC_090664.1 coordinate 7,005,560, forward strand.
CAGAGCACTGGTTTTCCTTTAAACTGGCTGTCAGGACTGCAGGATATCTTTCTTCCCGTCAACTTGTCTTTTTTTTCCATGAATTTCCTGACTGACCTTTTGTCCAATATTATGTCCTTTTATGGGAGGGCCAGGAAAAGCTGGTTGCATGTCACAAGCTGTGAAGCACACCCAACAGCCTCAAAATTACTTCATGGGATAGGTTTCCTCTGTCTGTAACTTCTGCAGTCAATGTTGGTTTGAGTTCAGGTCTTGCATTGGTGGCCCAGCATAATGAATGAGAGCTGGGAGACATCTAATTGCTTTCTTAGAAAATGAGATTTCGATATATTAATTTGCTTCAGACAAAGGCATTTACAATTCAAACTGTTTAGAGAAAGTTTTTGTGTTAGTAATTAGAAAAAAAAAGAAGCTATGTTAGAAGTTAATTAATCTTTGAGTTGGGGAGGCAGAAATGAGATGCAGCTTCCAGACTGACACGAAATATTGCATAATAGCTGATGGAAACCAGAATTTCCAAGTGGGATGAAAATTAATCATTTTGACTTTGAGCATGCTGGCTGAAAGGAATGGTTGTGCAGGATTTTCTGTTTCGATTAATCAGTAATTTTTTAAGATGCTGCTTAAAACTTTTATTTACAGAAATGAAGGTAATGCAAAAAAAAAAAAAGGAAAATCTCTAGGGTGCAGTTAAACTTCCTTCCCCCCCAAGAAATCTGTTTGATGTGTTCTTTATTTTTCTTGGGTGTGCATGAAGGTTGTACCACAGGTGTGTTTTTTAATCCAAGTCAACACTGGCCTCCTCCTAGCCCAGAGCAGAAGGGCTTCCTGCAGTCAGCAGCCTTCCTGCTCAGCGCTGCATGGGTGAAGTGTGAGCCTGCAGATGTGCGGCACTCCCAGCACTCAGAAAAGAGCCCTGGTGACCATACAAGTCAGGCCTGAAGGTTTTTTTGAGGTCGTTATGCGGGATTTTTTTTTAGAGGATTCTTTGTGTTACTGACTGATTTCACTCGTATGTTTTCCGCTGCAGAAGCTGTCTGGGCAAACAATAAACCCGATGCTGCGGATGTTCGGCCAGTCCATATCAGGGGGAGTCGATATGGATGGCAATGGTTATCCAGGTACGTCTGCTGCTCTGGCATTGAGAGCACTGGGGAAACGCAGCAGCAGGCTGAGAAAACAGCAGAGCTGGTCGTTTCCACGTTGCTGGTTCCTGCTATTGCAGGAGGCCAATGAAGCTGAGCATTTTCTTCCTTTTCCCCTCTATTATTTGAAGCTCCTGATAAGAATTTGAGCTGAATGCTTGATTCAGGGGTTTGGGCAGTCATGATGAAGGGTTAAGATATTAAAGCAGAGGATTTCAGTATCTGGCCAAGGTTGTAAGTTTCTTGGAAGCTCCTCAGGCATGTTGACAAACTTAAAAAAAAAAAAAAAAAAAAAAAATTAAAAAATGTAGGTGATAACATAATAGTAATAATAAAAACCAAACAATGAAGTAGAAGTGACGTAACATCACAGACATAATCCTCCAGTTCTAATACTTCTGACATAATGATGTTTGAAGGGATTTAAGTCAGAAAAATGCTTTTTTTAGATGTATGCTCTGTCATTTACTCACTGACTTGAGAGAACTGAATTCTGTGCCTCCTTTGTAACTGTCTCAATGTTACAAAAATTTCAGATATGACTGTTGGAGCCTTCTTGTCAGACAATGTGGTACTTCTGAGGTGAGATTAATGTCTTTTTCATCCGCTGTTGTCTTCTTTTTTTGTCTGTTTTCTGTTTATATCTTACGTGGTCTAAGTCCTCCACCACTCCGATTTTCTCCCTAGTTTATTGTAGTCAGAAGCAGCAAGCTGGATTACTTTTCAAGCAGAACCTTAGACATGCATGGTGTCAAAGAATGCACAATCTAATTTAAACAGTGTAGTGAGGGATGACAATATGTAGGACTCCCACGGCTATGAAGAAAACAAAGGGTTAGAGCTGGAAGGAGATGTGTTGCATCTCAGTGCCTTTTTAGAAAGGTTGCTCTGAATTTGTGAGAAGGCTTTTTTATTGTTCTTACATTTGCATAAAGTAAATAAATGGTGATTTAAGGGAATGCAGTTGAGCAAAAAGCCAACTGCGTATGATGCCAGGATGTAATTTTGCAAGTTACAATGGGATGCAGAATGAAATAAGAGTCTTCAGGGAAATGAAATATGGAGACGTTTGCAATGCATGCACGATTTGGGCTGCTGTTTTGAGTGCATGAGTTAAGTGCATTGCTTGTTTCATCTGATGGAGAGAGGTGTGACAGCTCGGTTCGCCAAATTGTGGTGAGAGAGGTGGAGAGTTAGAGTAGGAGCAGGCTTGAGATGCACAGACCTGGGGAAGAGAATGGGAAGTTTGAATTTTGCCAGTAGCTCCATTGTTACACTTGTTAATATTTAATAGAAAAATCCTGTCAATACCTAGATGTCATTAGAAGTGGAAGTCACTAGGGACTCCTGCATCTTAATGGAAGGTACAGGGTTGTGGTGAGACTGGCAAGACAAATGCTGGACCTGCAGAACGGACATGCCAGCCTGCTACCCGTTCAAGGCAGGAAAAACTTGGCTCTGTTTCCATTTGAAGCAATTAAACAAAACAAAATGAAAAAGGAGAGGGGGCAAGAAATGTTCTTGATGATCAGCGTGGCAGGTGGTAGAGTCTTCTGAAGAACAGAAGTTTTCTGTTCCTTCATCACACACACAGAGGAAGCCAGTTGCTGCTTCTGTGAAAAGGTGTGCCATGCCCCAGATGGGATCTTGCAATCCCACATTTCTGAAACCACTAGAAAGAAAACTCTGCTTTTTTCTCATGCGTTGTTGTTAATTGCAGGGAGAAAGGCAATCTGAAAGGCTTGCTGTGTTGTTTAAAACAACATACATTGCAGCAGCATGGTGACCTCTGTCCACACGTTCAGTCACTGCCTGTGCATTTCAGAGGAGTTTAGCGCATTACTGACTGACTTTGTGGGCAGCCTGATTAATTGATGCTACTGCCAGTTTTTTTTACTGTCACTCTTGCTGTTTAGATTCAGATTAAGATAAAGAAATCAGCTTTTCTTTTTTTTTTTTTTCTCTCACCCCTCCAGAAGCCTTTGTGAAGTCCTTTGGCCAAAACCAACAAACGTTTTGCCAAGTGATATTAAAGGCTTTGGTGGAAGCTGCGGTGACTTGAGGCAGATCGTCGTCGTATTGCTCGCGTGTGTGTATGGCTGTTTGACAGATGCATTGGTTTTTTTGTCCCAGTGAGCTAATGTTAAGGAAAAATCACACAATATGCCATGGCTGGAGAAATTTTTTTTCTAGAAGAAATATTTTTCTAGATCAATTACAGCATTTACTCTTTTATGTTTCCTCAAGCATTTGGAAAGAGTTTTTTTCCAAGGTGTGAAATGATTCTAGGAAGCTTACTCTTTTTCCTCCTTTTTCCTTTTCTCCCCCAATACTGTATATATTTCTAGGGTGCGCATTTATCTTCATGCTCCATCTCAAAAGGTGAACTTGCACTGTTATTTCAGTCTGTGGTAAAAGAGTCTGAGCAGCTGTCTTGCAGATTGATGTGAATCTTGTTCCAGTTGATATGAATTACGTGTTACCATAATCCCCGCTCTCTTCTCCCCCTCTCCCCTGCCTCTGAATTAAGTGGCTTATGGAGTGAGAGTCCTGAAGTGGTTTGCTTACATGGTCTGGCCTTGCCAGCTGCTGGAACTACCTTAGAGGTGAATCTGCTGGTAGCTGCACATTTTTTTTGCTACTGGAGTTGGTTTTGGAAGAACATGTTCATGTTGAACATGTACAGAATTGAAACCACAAAGAATAACACTCAGTGAATTTTTGCGCTGAAGTCTTGTGCTGGGGATGGCTCAGGAGAGCCTGGGTTTCTGGGCTGCTTTTCCAAACCAAGCTGTCGGGGCGTCTGTGTTGTGTGAGCGAGGTGACCCACCCTGGGCTCTGATAGCACTCAGCTTGCTCTATGATTCTGGCTGAGGTCTTCTTCAGCCAGGAACAGTCGTAGCAATAACCTGGTGCCAGAGTTGCAAGGGTGGCAAGCTTTCATTCACAGTGCACTGGGTACGTCCTGAAATAGAGCTCAGCTGCGTGAAAAGAGTATTCAATCCTTACCACTCGCTGGGAAGGAATTAGCCAAACGTTCCCTCCTCTAGAAAACATGAATGTGGTATCTGTTGTCCCTCTTATACTGTCAGAAAAATTATGCATGAATCCATCTCTTACTCCTGTGCTCCCTCCTTGACTTTCAGGGCACAAATTTGACTGCAGACTGTTCTCTGTAAACTTAAGGTCTCTGCCTACCCGTTCCTGACCATCCAGGCCGCTTCGCAAGCGGTGTCACTTGCATGAACTTGTTGTCCTTGGTTGCTGATGTGCTAATTTTGTTATCCTCTTCAGTCATCAGGAAGGCTTTATGCAACTTTTGCTGCAGGTGATTATTATTATATATTATCAGTTTGCCCAGCTGCCTGCCTGCGGTCTGTATCTGAGCACTGAACTTCAAGCTGATGCTATGGTTTTCATTCAGACACTAGCAGTCCTTTCCAACTAGGTCAAGTGCTCTCTTATTTTTCATGTCTGCTTGAAATTGTGCAGTTTACCAAATTTACTTTATTTTCCTTTGGCTGAGAAACTTCTGTGTGAATGATCACTCAATTCCACTTCTTCGTTGCTCTCCAGATCCAGGCCTGTCATTACCATGGACATCTCCATTTTCCTGCCCGCGTCCATCAATATCACAGCTCCTCAGTGCCATGATGGCTTGCAGCCGGTGAACTGCCTCAATGTCACAGCATGCTTTCGCTTCAGTGGCAAGCGTGTACCTGGAGAAATAGGTAAGGTACCTGCTAGCAGGTTGACCTGGAGTCGAGTGCTCCCTTTGGAGTCAATAACGGAGCTTTTATGTGAAATAAATTGTTTCGAGGTGAGCTGAGTTATATAATTCCAGAAAGTTGGAGGCTTCCTGGGAACTTTCTGAGGCATGTTTTTACCTTTCGATGAGGCTGATGTAGTACTGGGCCAGCTTCTTCCTCAGTGAAAGAAGGGAAATGTGTCCTTGGGCTTACTGCAAGGACAGAGAACATAGAAGCAATTGATGCTTTGTAAGTTTGTATTCCCTGTTTACCTCTCGATAACACATTTCTGTATCCTCTATCAGTGTTATCAGAAAGCAGGTGTGATTTGCTCCGGAATAATAGTTTTTGAAAGTCTACAAGGAGCTCTTGAAACAGAGCACTATAAATCTGAATTCCTACTAGATAAGAGCATATCCTTTTCTGTACATCAGTTTACCTGTCTGTAAAATAAATAGCCCAGTATTTTACTGATGGCAAGAATATCTCCCAGGTTAGCTGGTCTCTGTAAAACACATGGAGTTTCTTGGGTGAACGGAATTGTGTAAGCTGTGTAATTGTGCAAGCCTGTACATCTTGGCTGCATTAAAATATTACTTATGTCTTTTACATCCCAATGTTTACAAGTCTTAGATATTGTGGGAAGTGGTATGGGATAGATACAGCATTTCTAAATATTGTAAGGTCTGGGTTTATCTAGTTCAGCCACTATGTTCTACGTTTGCCATGCTTTAGGAATGGCAGAGGACTTGCGATGTGCTGCTCAGGGAAGATAGCCTCACAGCATGCTGTGTCTCTGCAGTGGGTCTGGTGAGGAGCTGGGGGAAGCAGTGCCTTTGCTTTAATTTCATATCTTGGAACCTGTGGCTAAGAAGTGAGCTGCCTTTTTTTTCCAGTCTAAATATCTGTTCCCCTTGTTTGCAAAAGACCTATCTTCTTGCCTCATCGTGTCTTGTAAGAGCCAGCTGAATTCCTCTGTGTTGTCATACAAACCATACTCACAATGATTTATTGTGGTAAAAGCACATGTGCATCTTCTTTGGCAAGTAACATCCATCTCATTACAAGGAATTTTTTTACTATTAAGTAGATGATTATAAAGCTTCCAACCATTGTCCTTTTATACAATGCTTCTAGCAAAGTGATTTGTCTTGAAAACACTGCAGCCAGAATTAACTGACTGTATAAAACTCCTTGGGGATATGATTTGGATAAAATATCTCAAATAAGCTTTCAGTTTGTAATCTAACAGTCAGGCCATTTTAATTATGTTGCGGTTGAAGAGTATCAATTAATGAAGGGTGGAACAATTCATGGAAATATTGCAACGGCTCCTCTCCCGTGTGGTTAAATGTGGGGAAAAAAATAGAATATCCCTGTAAGCACATCCTTGTCCAGTTCGAACTCTGAAAGGCATATGGAGGTGTTAAAATGCTATCCAAAGTTTTGTCTCTAAAAGTGTTGGGATTGTCTGGTCTTTGGATGTCTGGTGGTGGTCTGTTAAGTCAGATGGCAAGAACACAGTGCTCACCGGGAATGCTGCTCCCCTAAGGCTTGTCGGTGTGGATGCTCAAGACTGTTGCTTACTGGTGAAAAGCTGGGTGTTGCTCTTGCTTTTAAGCAGCTGAAGTTGGTCACCTGCTCCACAATGTTTAGAAAGTAAAGCTGAACATGCAGGCAGCATTCCTCGGTGGCAAATGTGTGTGTCTTCAATGCTTATTTGAATGTGTGGTTATTTCATTAACTAGCATGTGAAGGAAAGCTGTCTTCATCTAACACTGCCTCACACTTGCATATAAACCTTCCCCACTCACCTTTTTTTTTTTCTTTATTTTTTTTTTCTAGTGGTAGTTGCAATACTACTGGTCGTATAACAGCATTTGAGGATCTGTGTTTATTGCTACTGCTTGATGCTGCCAGTGACAGTATAATTCCCATCCATTTTGTGGATACCATTTGCAGACTACAGTCTTCAGAAGTATGAGTTTATTGCTGAAATAGTTTCATCTGAACAAAGAGCCATGCCCAAGTGAAGCATGTGCTCTGCACTGTGTGCCAGGCATTGTCTGACCGTTCGCTCTGCCTCCGCACTTGCTGGAGAGCTGAGTATCTAGTCATGCCCACCGACAGAGACAGCCTCTGGCACATCTTGGATGTGTGAGAAATGGAGAGTTTTAATTTTTCACTCTTTCACCTCATAATCTCATTCAGGCTGTTCCTCCCTCACCTGAGGGAAGGCCCATTGATTTGTCTCCCCTGGGGTGTCTGTATCTGCAGGAGAGGCAGGAATGAGAGAAAGGGCTTTCCTAGCCTGGATGAGAAGGCTTCAGCCTGTTCAGACTGTGCACTTCTGGGTGACCAGGACAAGAAAACAGAGGCTGCTGGTATCTCCACGCATCAGGTGCTGCTTCTGCATTCATCCCTGCAGGAGAATGGAAGTAAACTTGTGCCCACAGTCTGGATAATTTCCTCTACAATAATAACAGCAGCAATAATAATAGTGCCAGTGTGAGAATTAGGTGAATTTTAGTGGCTACAAAAATAAAGATTTTTGGGGCATTTGGCTGGAGGTAGGCAGATGTGTTAGAAACTGCTTCGTCTCCTGTACTCTTCACTTCAGATGTGCACAGCTTGTGTGTTGATCCATTTCTAGGGTAGTCCTCACGTCCCAAATACTGTCGCCTGAAAGACTGGTGTGAGACTTAGTGTGAGATAGGTTGTTTGATATGTTCACTCTGTTTGAATATGTTTCTAGAACTGAAGAAGCATGCCTGGTCCAAAACCTGATGAAAGTGGACACTCCTCTTCTTATCTGTGTCCTGCTGTAGTTTGGTGCAGGAGTGTTGTATCTGTCTCTTGTTTTTCCAGTCTGCTTAGATGCAGGCCTGAGTCAGTGCTACCCTTTGAATGCCTCAGAAGCAGGGTTGCTGTAGGGATCAGTGTATGCCCAGAGCAGGGAGGATGGCTCCCTACTTGGACGCTAGGGACAACACTATGAGAGAGGATTTGAAACAAAGGTTGAAGGAAGGGAAAAAGGAAAAGGAAAGCTTTTTGGAAGAGGATAGGGGGGATGTCCTATGTATGTTGTCATTTGCTAGGGCAATTTTTTTAATACTTCCGTTACTTAAGAATTTTCTCTGCAAGCAAAGTTCATGAATCATGAAACGCATTCCTCTTCCAGAGGCTTTTTGTTATTATTTAGTAAGTTCTTAATTTTCTCCATGTGGTGCCTCCCCCTGCCCTGAATCAGTACTATAGCTAGTAGTTTAACAAGCATTTATGGATGTGCTTCTTCCTGCTGAGCATTTTGCTGCCTGCTTTTTGTGTGCTGTAGCATCAACTGAGAGAGCGACAAAGGGATGCGCTGGGCAGCTCAGGGTGGGTAGCCCCCCATTAGCACAGCCAGCTGTGATTGCTATTTTAGCTCATGGGATACCACTGCCTGAATTCAATCCCTCCTCACTCCTCTCTGCTTCAGGGCTGCCTTCAGCCCTGTGAGGGGACGACTTTTGCATCATGAGTATGTATACGCCACTTAGGAGGAAAATCCACAATGAAACGCATGCTGCCGTTTACTTGGTGCGTCAGTTACTGCCTGGAGTAACTCGCCTGGTCTGCTGGCTGGCAGTCCTCTTGCAGGTATGACCAAAAATTTCTCAGAGGGAGCTGTTGTCGAAGCTTTTATGCATTTACTTTTAGTTATGGAAAAGGAATAGTTGTTAGAAAAGTCAAGCCCTTCATCTGAGCTCATCAGATCCATGCCAGAGTTTTATTTTGATCATGTGAAGTTGGGTGGGCAGATGCCCAGGAACATTTCTAACCAGATGTGCTTAAAGCTGCTGGACAAATATTTGAAGGCATTACCTGCGAGAGTTAATTTGCTAGTGAAAGCTTGCCTCCTGATCTTCTACTGGAATGAGCAGGAGGAACTTACACTATCAGCAGTGCTAAGTTTGGCTAGTTATCTCCCCACCCTGGTTGCTTTTTGGAAGCAGTGAAGCTGGGGAAGGGGAAAAAAAAAAAACCTTACTCATGGTATTTCAGTTTTTCCACTGATGTGACATCATTGAATATAACATAGAAACAAGTTGTCAAAATAAAGGGGAGGCGGGGGGGAGGATGGGAACTGTGCTGCTTGATTGAAAACATCCACTGCTGTTTCAGAGAGAGACAGTAGCTGGGATCGCTTTGCTTGGAGGCCTGGTGTGGGGCTTATGTTGGGATGCGTCTCCATGCCTGCAGCGAGGAATCTTTGGTGTCAGTAATATATCATGCACTCCCTTTGGAGAGCCTCCGAGGCATTGGCCTCCGAGCCATAATGAACCAAGTCTCCCCAGTCGCCCCTGTGAGCAGTGCAGCCCTGGCTCCTGTTGGTGCTTCTCCTTTGAAGAGGTCTGCGTCTCCCCATGGGGCCTTTTGCCTCTGCCTGTGCAGGGCCTGGGTTTGCTAATGGGTTTTCTTGTCTTTATTCTGGGGATGCTGGTGCAGATCTCAGCATGCGTGCGTGCACGTGAGGTCTTGAAAGTGGAAGGGAGACGATTGGGGATGGGTGTGGGATGTGCACACTTCAAAAATGAAAAAAAAAAGTTAAGAAAGAGACTGCTGGGATTTTAAACAAGCTAAATCCTGTGTTTCTGTTTAGGTGGTGCTCTTTGGTGGGACTGAGCAAACACCACTTCAGTGACAGTTTTTGGTGCTGAGCTTGTCAGAGTTTGAAACACTTTGAAGGCATTATCCTTCTAAGCAAGTTATTCTGCCAAAAGCAAGCAAAATAGTTCAGGTGGAGCCCTATGATGGTAGTTATGCTGATTCCTCGGCTGTGGCTTTTCTTACTACCTAGGGTATGTCTCTGGTTGCTTTGTGTGAACTTGTGAGGTTTTCATCAGAATGCAACAGCCTGCAAATGGAAGCGAGGTCGGTTTGAATTATGTGAATTATGAATGTACACAGAGTCTTTTGCACCAAGTTTTACAGTATCATTAAATAAGTTCTTCAAAGTAGTGGAATTCTGGTGGAGAAATGATTGGAGGTGATAGTGTTGGCAGCAGTGTTAATTTAGAGAGATTACGTTTTTCATTGATTTAAAAAAAAACAACCACCACAAAACCAAATAAAAACACAGCAAAACTCAGCAAAGACCCTTGCTGAAATTTGGTTTAGGAGACCTCAGTCTATTATATTTACATTGATCGTTTATAAAATTCTGGCTTAAAAAAAAGGTTACATTTATGGGGAGCATATTGTCTGGCATCAGTCACTTAGGACTTAAAACATAAATAAAAGCCAGAGCAGTAATTTGGCAAGCACCCTACATATGTAACAAATCAGTGCAGGAGCTGGTGTTGGCTGTAGTTTACAAAGATCATCAACTAATTAAGCCATTTATAGTGAGCCAATCTCATGGTATTCCTCTTCTTGCCTTGATAACAGCTGAAGTCAATACAGGCTGTGGTCTGTGATGAGTGAAAGGACCTCACAGCCAGCGTTTCCCTTGTCTGTAGAAAGCAGCAGAACAAGCGTTTGTGCTTCTGTTGTAGTTTCATTGCTCCTGTTGTTGTTGCATTTACCAAAAGGAAAGGTATAGTCAGCTTGGATTATTCATCACTGGACAACTACTTCAGGTAACAAATGAGTTTTCTTTTGGACACAGATACATCCTTTTACAAACCAACCGATTGTGTTAAGCTACCTATCCTGCAGAACAGCAGGAAACAGGATTTATAGAGATCCAGCTCGTTAGTCTCTGGGTATGTCTTCTATGAACTGCTAGGGATGTGTAACATCTAAGAGGGGGATACTGAGTGCAAGGCAGTGACCTCTAGTTAAGGTCTAAATGCTAAGATGACTGCAAGTCAACAAAAGTAATTATCAGGAAATGCGATGTTCTGGTTGACATTTGCATGGTTTGTGCTGTTCTAGAAGGAAAACAAAGCTTGAGGCTGCTGTTGTTGTTTGTGTCATGTTTTTGCTTTTTCTGTTAGCAATGTAGTTTAAGCATATCTTGTTTCTTTTTTTTTTTTTTTAAGTGTGTATGTATTTTTACACATCCTTTCCTACGGGAAAGGATGGGCTGGGGAGCATAGCGACATGAAACCTGGGAGTACGTCAGTAATTGGATTTGGTTTTGTGCAGCCACAGGAAATTTAGTGATTGATTGAGGGCCTGGAAGTGTTGACCTTTCTTCAAGCCCACATGCCCCAGGGGCAACAGGATCCATTGATAGGTGGCTAAAAAATAACTATTGTTCACTGACATCCTTTGTTTTCTTGTTCTTCCTTTTTAAAACAGGTTTGAATTATAACTTGACTGCTGATGTGGCAAAGAAGGAAAAGAGCCAGCAACCCAGAGTTTACTTTGTGACTTCTGGAGAGACAGTGGGGCAGATCACAGAGAAGTTACAATTGTCATACATGCAGGAAAAGTGCGAGCATTACCTAGCATATGTCAAGGTCAGTTCATTCCTGTCCTTACTTACATTGGCCTCACTGCAATTCCACTCTTTTTTTTTTTTTTTTTTTTTTCCAAATATTCAACCAATTAAAGTGGTGCTGCTTGGCTTTGGCTGTTCTTTGTTTTCCTGACAGATGAAAGAAGTTTTTTGTGTGGAAGCTCAGAACTTCTTGCTGAGCATGATTTGTCAGTCTGAGCACCATAGGGCCTTCAAGACCTGGTGCCAGGAATATCTATTTTATTTACTTTTGATCAGGTGCGTTTGTGGGGGATTTCTTTCTTCTTTTGGCTTGGTTTGTGGCTACGCTTGTTATAGTCAAAATAAGGAGGCAAAGTTTCTTTTTGGCAGGAGCAGCAGGTTTAGTGTTTAGTTTCGTGTAAGGTCTGACTGCACAAGGGGCTGGTGATGCAGTCTGCATGGGAATGGTAGGATAACGTGGGGTCTATTCTGAAGCAATTGGGCTCTTGGGTTTGAAGAGCACCCTGGATTTCATCTGAGCTTGAAAATAGCAGTGGGGTAACTTAATTTCACACATGTCATGGTCCTAGGGATACAGAGAGCACTTTCCAGACATGTTGGGTCATAAAGAAGGTCTGTTCTTCCTGGGACAAACTCTTTGTCCAGTGTCTGCTAGGACTGCAGTTATCTTCACTTGGCAGCTGTTGTTGAAGGAATGTCACCCAGATGCCATTCTGTTTGCAAAGTAAGCTCAATAGTTTTATTCTCAGCTGAGAAATGTATAGAATGGATTTGTAAATTATATAGGAAGGAGATTTATCTTTTAAACCGTGTGTGTTTTACAAGCGCTAATCTGTATCACCAGTCTAGAGAGCAGTGTGAGGCAATATGGTTGTGTGGCTGAGTTGCATATCCTCCTTACTGAAGAACATATTCCCATAGTATGATCTAAATTCAGTGGATATCACTTGGCACTGTCTTGTTTTGGGAATCTGGCAGGTCCAGACATCCCTAAATGTATAAACTTTTTCAGGAAGCTGCTTTGTACCTAAAAACTGTGAGAATGGGAGATAAAATTCATCCTTTGACTTTATCAACAATTTGTGCATGGCTGTTGAGAGAAAATAAAATAAATAAAGCGACCACCAAAGAGGAAATGATGTCCTGTTGTGTGGATCTCTGGGCAGAAACTAGATTATCTTCTGTGTGTGTTTATTTCTGGAACAACCTTTACTTTGTGCTGTGGAAAAGCTTGTGAAATAAAATGTAGACATATGTGGTTGCCATCACTTAGAAAATGTGGCTGTGAGTTTACTAATTCTGGTCTTTCTCAAATGAGCACATCTGGTTAGGCTTTAATGTATTGAGTTCAGCTGAAAAGGAGCATGTACCTTTCTATCTTAGCCCAATAATGATTTCTTTCACATCAGTCCTGTTGTAGTTTTTGGGTACTGCACAGAATTTGTTAAAGGGCAACATATGCCCAGGAAACTATTTTATTTATTGTAGCATTTCTAGATGATGTTGGGAATGCAAAGGTAAGAACTATTTTTCTGGAGAATTCCTGGGAAATTTGACTTTTATAGTCAAGAGAATCATTTAAACATGTTTAAAAATACCAACAACTTAAAGCAAAACAGGTGGTTAACAAACAAGGCTACTGGCTTTCTGTATGATATAAACAGCTATTTCTCACAGTTGGAAGAATAGCAGGAAGTGTGGTTTGTTCGTGTAAGGGAGAACGCGAAGCAGTGGAGAGAGATAATCCCAGTGCTTTCATGGGAAAGGTGATACAATCCACGAGGCTACATGACATTAGAAACATCAAAGAGAGCCCTGGAGACACTGGAGGAGTGGAAATGGGGTCATGATCTTTCGCTGCTATCCTTAAGTAACAGCTAGTAAAACAAAAACCCTGAAAAACAAAAAACCCTCTCCAAATGCCAACCGGAAATCTCCTTGATTGCACAGTTTTGTGATGGAATGGGTGATAAAAGATGTGGGCTTAAAATATATGAAGTATTTCACTTAGGCTTTCCTCCTTCTTGTATTTTACTGTATGCCTGATGAATTCGCTTCCATGGCAAATTGGGTTGCTTGCAGTTGCATCCTTAATCTGTTTACTTTATTATTGCTCATTTGAATCTCTGGTGACAAACAGGTTTATATGATAACGTGATGTTGTCAGTTCTGTACTGCCTGGGATCAAGGATAGAGAAGCTGTTTGGACTTAGGTGTGACCTTCTGTGCTAGCTTGACAAACCCTGCTAGGTAAACAAGTTGTCAAGTCCAAATGGCACGCAGCAGAGCTCCATAGGTTACGTTAGTTAAATGACAGCCTGTGCCAGGTCTTGCTGGATGACACTGTCTTACCAACATGTAGTTCTAGCATGTTAGAGGCATAAAACAGGACTGAGAAAAGTTATGGAAAAACTAGACCTATACAAGCTTGCTGCAATTTCTTTTGACAGGTTTGATCTCAAGAGACCCCAATGAAACTGAGCACTGAAAGAGTTGCAGGCTGCAAATAAACGGACAGGAGTAATCATTAAATTGTTTTGCAATTGATAAGTCTCAATGTTTTGAGCTTGCCTCCTTTCCTATTTGTGGTCCCCTCTCAGGACAGGAGCTAGTGTCCTTATTGCTGCTAATGAATTTGAGTATTAAAGTCTGTCTGTACTCATAACTCTGTGACTGAGATAAATGGATCGTGGAAGGTTTGTAGGATATATGTAGTTCAGAAGTTGATCTTGTACAAGGCAGGCTACTGAATTACAGTTGAAGTTGCTAGAATTATGGTAATTTATGAGAAAATGTGTTTTTCTGGTTGAGAGGTTCTCCTCCCCCTCTACTCTGCCCTGGTGAGGCCGCATCTGGAATATTGTGTCGAGTTCTGGGCCCCTCAGTTCAAGAAGGACAGGGAACTGCTAGAGAGAGTCCAGCGCAGAGCCACGAAGATGATTAAGGGAGTGGAACATCTCCCTTATGAGGAGAGGCTGAGGGAGCTGGGTCTCTTTATCTTGGAGGAGACTGAGGGGTGACCTCATTAATTTTTATAAATATGTAAAGGGCAAGTGTCATGAGGATGGAGCCAGGCTCTTCTCAGTGACATCCCTTGACAGGACAAGGGGCAATGGGTGCAAGCTGGAACACAGGAGGTTCCACATAAATATGAGGAAAAACTTCTTTACGGTGAGGGTAACTGAACACTGGAACAGGCTGCCCAGAGAGGTTGTGGAGTCTCCTTCTCTGGAGACATTCAAAACCCGCCTGGACGCGTTCCTGTGTGATGGGATCTAGGCAATCCTGCCCCGGCAGGGGGATTGGACTAGATGATCTTTCGAGGTCCCTTCCAATCCCTAACATTCTGTGATCCTGTAATGAAATGAAGGTGCTTCGAGACTTCAAAATGCTTTGTTTGGTTTTGTAGTGGATATGGGTAAGTAGAGGAGAGATGTAGTTTTCTGATTCTTTTTCTTTCTTTCTTCCCCCCCCCTCTCCATTGGAATCTGTTTGATGATTTCTCATTAAGAAACTTTAATTCTTTAGTATACCTAGACAGTAATTCCAATACTTGCAGTGCCTCAGGTGTCATCTGCAAAAGTTGCATTTGTTTTAATTTAAACAACCTTTGGAGGTTTGACTGATACATTCAGTAGAAGATGGGCAGCTGGAGCAAGTGGCTGTTAATTGAGAAGTTCAGGAGCATCGCTGGTTTTCTTCTGTCAGTGCGTAGCTGATCATCGCTGCCTCTTGGGAGGTGCTCTGCTGCTGGACAGTTCCTTCTCTGGCCACCCAGGGATGATGGTGCTGCCAGTCGCCTTTAACTATGGTAAAAATAGTAACAGGAGGTAAATACATTACGTGGTAACCTTCCATCAACTTTGCTGGAGGAAAATAAAGCAAAAGTTTAAATCTGATTAACTTTTTTCTTTTTTTAAAATGGATTTGTTTTTTGGTAAGAGGAATGGCAAACTGTGAGAAAATGGAACGTGGTACTAGGAGGAGAAGGAGCAGAGGTGCAGAAGCAGGTAGAAACAGAAAAGATGAAGAAAATAAATGGGTTTGGAGACTTTACAAGTGTCCCCTTAATATTTGGGCCCGCAGCTGAAATGTAAAGTTTTCTCTTGGGAACTGCACTTGTTTGATGGCGCTCAGAAGACTTGAGCTGTGTGTTTAAGACATGTTGTGATCAGGGCATCAGCTTTGAGGAAACATTGTTTCCAGTAACTGTCCTGGTTGTTTCCTGCTTATATGGGCTCCCCTGATATTTAGGGTAGATTTGCCCGTGCATAGGACAAGAGAGTTCGACACAGGCAGCAAAGAACATTGTGCCCGCAGATTTATGCAGGGTCAAATCTTGTCTTCCTTGATTTATCACAAAGGTGTAATGGTGATGATGGTGAAAGCCCCTTGTATGGTTCCTGCATTTACTGAAGAAACTCTGTCTGGTTTCTTACCCCAGCGCGGGGCAGCCAGCTGGGCTGCCTGTTGCTACCAGTCACTGCTGTCTGTGTGCAGAGTGAATGTTGTAATAGCTTCAAACACCATCAGCAGTCCTGGCACACGATTAAACCAGACACAGCATTTATATTTTCCAGAGATCTTTATCTTGGTGACTGTCTGGTTGTTTTAAGCAGTCTCACGTCGCTCATTGTTTTAACTCTTATTGGCTCCAGTCATAGCTCATGGGGAGGATGAGGCTGAGAAGCAACAGAGGAGTGGTGATACCGAAGGCCCTTCATAAAGGCATGTAGGTGAGGAGGTTGTGCTGTGTTTGTATAGGCAGTTTTGGAATAAAATGCCGCCTTTTCAGCAGAAATTGTACAGCTATGTTTTGTTCAGTGCTGAAATATCTAGCCAAATTTTGCCTTTTATAAGTATGTTTATGGCCTTTGTCTGCCATGCATCACTTACCTCGTGTCTCTAAAGATACTCTGGGCTGCTGATCTCACACAACTTCATCTCTAGTGCTTGCCAGTTTTAGTCAGTGTCTGTGGTTGATTGTTTCTCCCTCTGTAGCTGTTTGATCTCATCTGAGGGGGGTGCATGTATTGAAGTAGTTTATTTTTAATCTATAGTAATCTGTTTGTTTTCTAGAGTCTGGGTAGCAAAGCATTCTTTCTCACCAATGCATGTGATGTAGAGAAGGTATCATTTTGATCATTTGCAAGATGAACTTTCTTCTGAAAGCTGTCTGCCTGTGAATTAGCATTTCTATGTTAAGGTTTGGCTAGTGGTGTTACAGGATATAGAGAGACAGCCAGAGACACTCAAGAGCTTATTTTGATGGTTTTGTTTGTTTGGGTTTGTTTTGTTTTGGTTTTTTTTTTTGTTTGTTTTTTAATGGGGCTGGTTTCTCCCATACTGTCAACATGGAGCCTTTTGGAGGGCGGAGGTATCGGCAGAGCTGAAGCACTCAAATTAGGTTTGGTGGCTTCAGGCTGAGCCTGGTTGCTCACATTTGGAGAGGCCTTTCCTGGGATGCTGGTGCTGCACGTGGTGTATTGTGTATTAGACGTGGAGGATAAGGAGGAAGAAGTGAAAATTGTTCCCTCAGAGAGTGCAGCTCCTCTTGGTAGTGACCCGTCTAGTCCTGTTCACCTCTCCCTGGGAGAGAAATCGGAGCAAGTCAGGGCATAACACTTGAACCAGAGACTGCTTTCACAGCAGCAACAGCTATGCAAACTTAGTCACGGCTATCTAGAATTTCACAGGGTTTGGACCACTGGGCAGATAAAGGGAGTGGTGACCTGTTCCAGCCTGCAGCAGGAAGTTTTATCATCACTGCAAGAAAGACGAAAGCTGCTGTGTAGTTTTGCCAGGAATGATGACTACAGTGAGATTCAGTGCTAAGACCAAGAGCAGAGTTGATATCTTTGGGTTTGTTCCTTTTTGTTGTTTTATATAAATTTTTCTTTTCCCTTTTGCTGAGCCAACTAGAGAAACTGTCGGGCTGAGCCAGATGCAGTCATAGCCTATGTTCAGTCTTAAAGGGCTGTGGGATAGGTTGGGTGATCGTGAAGCACAGAGGTTTATTTACAGAAGCATACTTTCCGGAACAATTCTGTTTTCCAATACTGCGTAAAGTGTGCTCATGCTCATAATCCATTAGCACAGCCTGCCTCCCCTCCAGCAGAGCAAAATAAATACAATCTTAGCAAAATAAACATAGTGTTTTCTGTTGCCTTACACAATTGTAAAGTGATCAACCCTCTCCTTTCGGATACACTCTGGCCAGCACTGTGTAGAGCTGATGTCTCACCTTGCAAAATAAGCCAGGGAGAGAGAGGCTGCATTTTTTCCTGAGAAGCTCATATGGGCAAGGGAAGAACAGTTGTTAGACACCTAACTCTGTGTTCCTTTTCATTGCCCCTTAAGTACAGGGATTTAAACATACCAGAAAGAGTATTAGGAGTTGATGGGAAGACTGACATCTTTGAGCTGAGCATTAACTGTATCAAGATTTAAATACTGTTAATGACCATGCAGTCGTCATTGGATTTTCCAAAGGTTTTTGCAAGGTTCACCAAGAGCAAGTAAGGTTGTATTTCAAGAGTGAGCTTATACTCGTTTGAAACTGTCCTGCATAATGTGGCCAAAATGAAGCTGCCAAATATGTCTGGTATAAGCATCCTTTCAGAGGGGACCCATGCTGTAAGTGGTTAAGTGCTGTAAGATCTGCAAGAGCCAGTAGTGCAGCTACATAGGAGAGCAAATTGTGGCAGATATTGTGCTATTAAATGTTTTGGTGCTATGTTCTACTGGACAGTGTAGCTAGTAGGGCTGTTTGATAGCCCAAAAGGTCTTTTGTCCTGAGGCCAGTGGGAGTTTTTCAGCTGTAACTGAAGGCAGAGATTTTGCCCAGATATCCTCCCTGCCCATCTCCCCAGGTTTGTAAAGAAACCACTTTTATTCCCCTCACACTGATAAATGATATAATGGGGTGGAAGATCATAGAATCATAGAATTGTTTAGGTTGGAAAAGACCTCTAAGATTATCAAGTCCAACTGTTAACCTAGCACTGCCAAGTCCACCACTAAACCACGTCCCTAAGCGCCACGTCTATAGGTCTTTTAAATACCTCCAGGAATGATGACTCCACCACTTCCCTGGACAGCCTGTTCCAGTGCTTGACAACCCTTTCAGTGAAGATATTTTTCCTAATATCCTATCTAAACCTCCCCTGGCACAACTTGAGGCCCTTTCCTCTCATCCTATTGCTTCCTATTGGGAGAACAGACCAACATCCACCTCGCTATAACCTCCTTTCAGGTAGTTGTAGAGAGCAATAAGGTCTCCCCTCAGCCTCCTTTTCTCCAGGCTAAACAACGCCAGGTCCCTCAGCCATTCCTCATAAGACTTGTGCTCCAGATCCTTCACCAGCTTCGTTGCCCTTCTTTGGACTCTCTCCAGCACCTCAATGTCTTTCTTGTAGTGAGGGGCCCAAAACTGAACACAGTATTTGAGGTGCGGCCTCACCAGTGCCGAGTACAGGGGGACAATCACTTCCCTTGCCCTGCTGGCCACACTATTTCTGATACAAGCCAGGATGCTGTTGGCCTTCTTGGCCACCTAGGCACACTGCTGGCTCATATTCAGCCAGCCATCGATCAACACCTCCAGGTCCTTTTCCACCAGGCACTTTCCAGCCACTCTTCCCAAGCCTGTAGCATTGCATGGGGTTGTTCTGACCCAAGTGCAGGACCCAGCATTTGGCCTTGTTGAACCTCATGCAATTGGCCTTGGCCCATCAATCCAGCCTGTCCGATCTCTCTGTAGAGATTTAATGTCTCCTTCTTTCTGGTTGGAGGGTGTCTTTGAGTGTTTTCTGCTTTGCATGAAGCTTGTGCATTATAAAAACAACAAAACAAAAAAAATGCATTCCATTTCAACTTTTAGCAAGGTTTTTACTGTATTTCACTGTTGCTCTTCGACTTTTGCCAGCATGTATGAAAAAGGCCAGGTACACTGTTTATGGCCCAGACAGAAACTTGGTTGCTCTTGTGGAGCTGTTGTCAGACAAAGTGCCTGGTTAATCACATTCATGAATCCAAGTGGAGAGATTTTATGCTCCCCAAATGAAATAAATATCATCTTGAATGAGGCTCAGTTAGTAGACTTACAGCAGAGCAGCTGCTGAAATTCTGCTTTGCCTGCTTTGTATTTCTTTTTACTTGCCTTTTTTCAACTGCATTCTTCCCCACTAAACCCTAAAGGGATCCAAATCTTTAATCTTGAGCCCTTTGATAAACTTGTCCTTTTCATATATTCTTTAATGGGAAATAAATACCCTTATTTTTTTTCAAGTAGTCTCTCAAATACATAACTACTTTCTTAACTTTTAATGGAGTTGAGAATTACTTTTATAGCACGTAAAGTCTTAATGAAGCACGACACTTAATTGCTGCTCATAGACATTCAGTAGCAGGCATACACCTGGCTTTACTGTCTTCCTACTGATAGATTTTTGTCCAATACTGTAGTTCCTCAAAAAGAGATTTCATTTGCAGATTAAACCTTTTGCAGACCCAGAAGGGGTAGATTTAGGCCTGGACGGAGTATGGCTCTTTTAGGGAGGAGGATACCAGAGCCCACGGTTTGGAGAGGCTATCCATGGGGCTTTTGTCTAAGGGGAGTCATTGCATTTCTTAGTGATGGCACTTTTAGGAAGTGAATGGCCAAACAGAGATAAAAGAGGTGCTGCACCTTGTGCTAGGAAAAGTCATTTCAAAAGACAGGTGATGATGGACAGGAATGTTTTTGCTTTCTCTGGCATTCCTGGTTAACCAAAGAGCTTATTTTCTCAGGTGGAAAGAAGCAACAAAGGCGGCAACACTACTGTTTTAGAAACTTCCTAAGCTTGTTTTTTTGTACAGAGTGATATAAACTAAACACGTGATGGCAATTTGTGCCGTAAAAGTTTATTAGTACTTCTTTGGGCCAAATTTACACTTAAGGGGAATACGCTTAATGCTAGAGTCTTGCTGCAGAAAATTACAATAGGGAACAGCTTGTTTGTCTTAGTGGTTTTCCTGTTTATAACACATGGAGGAATATCAGTCTGTGCGGTAATCTCAGACACACACATGTACACGGTCGGCTTATCCTGTCCAAACTGTGGAGTACCTAAAATTATCACCCTTTCATTTTGCTACCCTTAGGAAGGAATGAGCAAGGCACTTCATTGGGAAACATTGGTGGCAACTTCCAACAGAAAACTCCTCTCTAGGCTAAAAAGAAAACAATTAATTTTGCTGGCTGTGGCTTCTGGGTATGTTCCAAACCTATAACCTCCTCATAGTCAGAACAGACTTGGGTCTCCTGGGAGACTCTTACAGATGCTGTGTTTAGTTTGGTTTGGATGGCAACACGTAATGCTAATCCAGTGCCCTAATTCATACAGAAAGTGCCTGACAATGTTTGAAGAAATGTGGGAGTAATAGGTTGCAGGCATAGAGCTTTTTTGGCAGAAAATGCCTTTTCTCCCTTTCTCCCCCACTACATAACTTCAGTGGTGGAACTGAATTAATCTTGGACTCCTGAGGTCCAGAAACAATTGAGGAAAGGTGCATACTCTGTGCTGTTGCCCTCACCCCCACATGCCCACTGGCATTTCCATATGCAACAAGGTAGTTACAGATGGTATGGTTGTGCTGGTGATCAAAAGTTACATCCCTGGTCATAGGCTTCCAGTCTGTTACGTAATTTTAGTTATTGATTCCCCTTGTAGAGCTCCATGACCTCTCCCGGAGTCCCCGTTATTTTAGGGAATGTTTAGTATTCTGTAACACTTAGAAAAGGTAGTTATCTGGGCAGTCAAATTGTTTTCCACTTGTCCACAATGTCTTTGACTGAATGGAGCATGCTTAAGCTTGTTTCCTGACTTTATATACAAGATGTTCTTACGAATTGGATGCATTAGGCAAATTAGCTTGTGCTTCTCCACTTTGGTGTGTCATGATTTTACAATGGCCGTTTCTCCCATTGAATGTTTGTGACCACTGTGCTTGCTTTCAGCGGTCACTTTTGCTTTGAAAAAATGATCGTCTTTGAAAATAAGCATACTTTGAAAGCTATCCTCAAAGCAGTGAAGCAGTCAGATTTTAGGAATATGTGCAGTCTAATTTTGAGGGTTTGTTTCTTCCATTGGTGTCCTCTGGCTGGCTCACAGCAAAATGTGCCATTTGTTTTCATCTGGTCTTAAAATTTGTATTGCTGTGTGTGAATTACACAGCTTCAAAAGAACAGTTTTCAGAAGGAAATATTGTAAAGGCTGCATAGAACATAATTAACTGATTGATTATTAAGCAAAAACTCCATGTTACTGCACTAGAGAGGTTTCTCTGATCAAATTCCACCAAGAATATAATGTAGCAACTTCAGCGTTTCACAGAAAATTTCACCAGAGGATCTTCTAGTCTGCCTTTATTGTCAAGTTATTGACCACTTTTTCTGCCTAAGTTGCATCTATTGATGTTAATGGTTTCTCATATGTAACACAAGCAGTTTCTTGTAAATAAAGTCCTCCTTGAAATTATTTGTGAAAACTTATCTTCTCCATGAAAACCTGAAAAATACTTCATAATGAATGGCTTTTGCATGCTTTTTATGCACTATCAATTATTTTATTGCCATCTTATTGTTCCAGCTATTTTTAATCTCCATTTATGTGTAGGTTTTAAGGCACCGAATATGTTTTACTCTGTGATATGTGAATGTGCCTAATACCATAAGGCTAGGACTGGGTGATAGCCCGACTGTAATAAAAAATAATAATGAAGAGAATCCTGCAATGGTTTGTATTGCTTTTTTTTTTTTGTCTTGGGAGAGGACCCAGGTCTGGCGGTAAATTCTAGACTGAAATGTGAAGCTGTAAATCTCAGGGAATCTAATGTGAGAGTAAAGTAAATTTACTACTTCCTCCTTTTGGTGCACACACTGCATCACTTAAGACTTCCTTAGATGACAAAGTAAGTTAAAAATACAACTAGTTAAACTTGTCATGACTTAGTAATTTTCATCCTATTAGCAGATATGCAGCTTCTCATTTGGCAAGACTGACTATAAGGGAACTGACATTTATGTAACTTTGGTGAGAAGAAAACAGTGTAAAAATAGAAACAACTAACAAAGAATGTAAGCTAGAACAGGATATATCTTATATAAATTTATACCTTTCACATATTTTTGACCTGCTAGGATATAAAAAGCACAAAGGGAAACGTACCATTAGCCACGAAAAAGTGGTTTTGGTGAAGTCCAAGTGTATAGGAACAACAGTCTGAGGGAAAGGCTTTTAAAATCCCTTCCCTGTAAGAGACGAAGCTCTCACTCTGCATGCAAATTTGACTTGTGTGGTCTTGCTCTGGGAGCTAGAAAGGATGCGAAAATTGAAAAGCCAGAAACTTCATTGTGCTTCATGGAGGAAAAAAAAAAAGATGTTGAAATACACATGAGGCTTTTACCCTCTTGCTTCTCCCCCTTTCACTGGGGAGAGGCAGTGGATCATGGATGCTTTGAGAACTGACTGGACAGCAGAGATTGTCTGTAAGACACCTTGGATGTTTTTAGAAAGTGTTGAGGTTTTCAATCCTTAAATAATAATTAAAAAAAAAAAAAAAAGGTGGCAATTGTTCCTGCAAGTGTAGAAGCAGCAACAGTGTTGGAGCAGCACAATCTGTAAACTTGGAGGGTGGGTTTGTTGTGTTTTTTTTTTCCTTTTCTTTCTCTTCAGTCTCTACTCTGTCTTTCAGGTACAAAGTCCTTGAGACCAGAGTGAAAAATTGTAAAGCAGAACCTTTTTGTTATTGTTTTCTCATAAGGATTTTCTTTATTCAGAGAAAACAGGTGGTTTCATGCAACTGTAATAGCGATAAAGTATTCCTTTTAAATCACTGAGCAGATCACTGGGTGGTTCTGAATCACTCTTTTTGTTATGTGCCACTGGGGGAAACCATTGCTTCATGCCCTGGTAAAGTACAAAAGCCTGACGAATTCACATGGCAACACACACAATTTGGTATAAAAATATTACCCCCATGAGTGACTCCAGTTCCCATTTGTGGTGCATGACCCTTCCACCCCAGAAGCAGCTGGCCCAGGAAAGGCTGCTGGTTTGCCCCCAGTCAGTGAGCTCTGCAGTTCATGGTTAAGGGGAGGCTTGGGCTTTCTAGCTGGAATGGGCAATCCACAAGCTCCCTGTGACTTGGAGATGTCAGTCAGAGGGCCCTGGCACACACGAGTGTTCAACCTATCCACTGCTCATTGTAGGAAGGGAGCTGGAGGAGGTGGTTTCCATTTTCTTGTGTTACCCATGGGATAGTTTCCATGAAAGCTGCCCATGTCTGCTCTCAAATTGCAGCAGCAAAAATCATGAGCTGTGCTTTGAGAGGCTGAGCCCTGGAGCACAGCCAGGTTTGGGAGCCCGGTCCGACGTCTTTGCTGAGACAGCACAAGCACTGCAACCCTGGCAAGAGAAATCAATGGCAAAAAACTGTCCCAAGCTTCAACAAGGGGTGAGGATCTCGCCTCGAGACCAGAGCAGACCCTACTCACAGAAGATAGTGTTTTCAAAGCCTTTCCTGTTTAAAGCGATTGGGACAGTGCTTCTGCCTCTGGTATTTCCATTTCTGCTCAATGCACTGGGGCAGGTTGTGCAGCCTGTATCTCTGCCTGACCAATAGATATTTAGTCAGTTGTGGCAAAATGCATCCCTGAAATGGAGATACTGCATGAAACTATGCTGTGACATCATAGCCATTGCAAGCAATAAATATTATCCAAAGTGCTGGTTTTTATTTGTCCCTTCCAAGAACTTGGACAAATGCCAGAATTTATTTTTAAACTTTATATAAGCAACTTAAATATTTGTGATGGCTCATTTTTTTTTCCTTACTATTTTGGGAACAGTCTTAATTTTGCCCTACATTGTTTCTGTTGGTCTTTTTTGACATTGGTTCTTTCTCTCCCCTTCTGTAACAAAATGATCTAATGTGCTGTGTTGACTGAAGGCTGGTGGGTTCAACAGAAGGTTGATTGCTTCAGGGAATGGGCAAAATGCGTTTACAGGGCTTCTGATGTGTCCCCCTCCTACTCACCAAGGCAGTTATTGTAAAAATCTAATGTTTCTGACTACATAATCTGTTTGTATCTTACTTTTGGTGTTAACACTGTCTTTTTTGTCTTGAAAGAGTACTCCTGAATGCAGTTCTGGAGAGCTGTGTGGTGGGCAGCCAGCTTAACACTTAATACTTATGTGTTATTACTATTCATCTTCTACTTCTGTAAAGATTCACCTTATATCTGTCCCTAATTCTTTAATGCAGTGATTCTTACATTGTCAGCCTTGAAAATGTTGTGAAGGCAATAAAGGTAAAACACTGCTTAGTAAGGTTCTGTAGATCTCTTCCTAATGCTTTTCTGACCACCTGTCCTCTTTGGGAGCCACTGCTCCCACTTACGCCAGAGGCACAGAAACTGCCACGATTCCTCATTGACTTCATCCCACAAAGTCAATGGGATTATTAAAGTACAGCAACACATCTGCCCTTCGTGATGATACCTCCTAAGACCTATTTATCTCTTTAGTGACTGGTTGCATCAGTCCAGGATTTTGGATTGCGAGCTGTCAGTATCAGGGACAGCCTTTGGTACGGACCCTTGTATAAACAGCAGCAGTGTTCATGGCTATAAACAGCCAGGGATACAGTCACTGTGATGGATGAGGAACTTGCAACGTTTGGATGTTTGAGGGGTTGTTTTCTTAAAACAGATGTCCCCAAAATAATCCAAAAGAGTATATAAGCTGTCTAAATCTTCTGAGAAAGCAAAGTTTAGGCTGAAGGTCCTGTGAGAGAAGGTTTTCCTCTCTTACACTTTTCAGTTCTGGCTTATCTGTAGATGCTTTGTAGGAGTGTTTCTGGGAAGGTATGTGCTCTCATACTTCCAGTTCCAGTTGGAACCAGAAAGAAAAGAAAGGTCAGAAATATTCAGTAGCTTATTAAGAAAAAAGAAAAAAAGCCAAAGCTTGAAAAGGCTCATGTAAAGCTTTGTATATGTGTTTTATTTTTGATATAGCGGCAGTGTTTGCCATCTAAACAGTGCAGTATTCTGCTGGTGGCTGAGAAGCAGGAAATGAAATAAGTGGGTATGAAGAAGAAACGAAGAACATCAGTGATGTGTCCATTTATACATTTATGTATCTCATACACTTCTAATGTCAATATGTAAGGACTATTTAAATGAATTTAGGATATAATGATGTGTTTCTAATTGTCATACCTCTCTCATCTTCTTCTTCAGCTTAAATTTTTTTTTCTCTCTAAATGCTCTATGTGTAAGTTTCGAGAACATCTTAGAGATCTGTGTTACATGTGATGTAGAGGGAAATCTAGTCAGCCAGGTGAATCCTTATGCTTTGTGATGTATTTTGCAAAGGACTTGTTACAAAATATAATAGATTGATACCTGGGAATCATCTTCACAACAAAACAGATGTTGTTTAGCATGTTGGTTTTCCTACTACTAAATCTCTTCTTGTTCTGCTGAATGCATTCCTCCAGTGCCAGGCTGGATGATAGGTGTAGGCCACACAAGACAAGTGTTGTGTAGAAGTTTTTCTTTGCTAACAGCTCAGTATTATCCAAAAAGAGCATGATATATGATCCCTGGAGAGTATGGCATGTAGGTTAGCTTAGATTGCCAAGAAGCGTACTGCCAAACTTTAAACTCCACCTAGGAGCTCATTGGTCTGTGCTGGACCTACAGCTGACTCTAGGCTTTGGCAGAGGAATTTAGCGTACCTCTATTGCAAACCGCTTCTCTTTAAAACCTTTTCGTCAGCTGACAACTGTCAAAACTGTGCGTCTGTAACTACAGATTGCAGTGTTTCAGGTGAGTGTGCTGATGTCCTTAATGAGTATTTGGTAATAACATAGTTAAGGAGAAGTGTGATCAGGTTTTGCTCATCTGTGTACCACTTGCAGTTTTGAACAGATGCAATATTGTTATTCGGCTTTGTCCTCGTCACTTGATCTGTGCTTCTCCCTCAGAAAAGTTTTTCCTTTTGAGGTGTAGCAAGAAGTTATTTTTGTGGATGCATATGACTAAATCTGGGTATGAAAGGACTGCATGAAGCTGTGGGCTGCAGATTATTATCTTATGTATCAGCAAACACAGATGATGGAAGTCTTGAGCCATGAGATTGCTTCACTAGACAGATGGATGAAACTAACTAAAAATCTGCAAGTTTATTTCATTCCCTTAGGAAAGGCCTTTGGGTCATAAAGTGTCTATACAAACAATCTTTATTTTTACTTTACTGTTATTACCACTAATTTACTAATATTTTGACTAATATTTACAACTTTTTAGTATGCATTTTCAGCTTATCCTTCGTTTTATACAGACCATACATTTCTGAGTAATGAGCCGGAATAAACTCCTGTCATTTGCATAACTAAGCCTTCTGCTGTTCCCCTTTTCTCTTACTTTGGAGCAGACTTGTTCATACGAAGAGAGAGGGAGTGATGCTAGTTTTTGTTAGTTATATTTACAGAAACCATCTCTAACTAAAATTTGTTTGAAAAAGAAAGTCTGTTTATAAGTAAGCTTATAAGATATCTTCTCTAGGAAAAGAAAAACAGTAAGGGTGTATTATAGTAGCATCTAAAAATTCCTAACAAGACATTAACTTTTACTGTGCTAGTCATGAACAAAAGCATGTTTAGGAACAGTCCTTTACCCTTTGGATGGGATAGTCTGTCAGGACCGCTCTTACCCTCTTTGCTTGAGAATCGCCGTTGAGTAATCCAGAGGAGGAGAAGTCACTGAAGGGAATGAGAGGTGGCTGCAGCTCTTGCATACAGTGTGTTATATTCTGTACTTATCTCAGATAGATCTCTTTCAAGCCTGGGTTTTATGAATGCAATTGCAAGGGGTAAAAGGATAAATATCCCTGATTTTTACCAGTCAGTGGTTGGGGAACTGTGGCGCTAAGCCATACCCCCTAGAATTGTATATGATCACAAGCAAAAACGATGTACCAGGCCCTTTGCTATGTAGGCAGTGGAGAGCAAGGAGAGCACGGCGTTGGGAGTCAGACCGCCCTTCAGCTGCGGAGTTTACGACATGATCTGTTGTAGCTAGATAATACACATGGATGAATTTTGTTTAATCTGTCAAGTGTATAGCTACAGCTGATTGAAACTTTGTTACCTTCTATATGTTTTATTTGTGACTTAAAAAATGTGTATTTATGTTTTAATGTTGCATTTGCAAATGGATCTTTTCAGTTGACAATCTTCAGATTTTTGTTAAAGCACCGAAAACGGGTGCAATTTTCCTTTTTTGTGTACAAGAAAGTGTTTTTTCCCATGTAGTCTCTTTCCCAAATAGTGCAAAGGGACTCATCTATGATGCTGAGCATATTTCATTCCAGCTCAGTCATTAAAGCTTGTTACTTCATAGCACTTTATGCCCCCTGGAAGAAATAAATGATTCTACTGCAGGGGAAGGTAGCATGACTTAAGACATTTTTGAGGAGTTTGTCTGGAACAAGATGTCAACATTGGTCATCTGAGAGAAAAAGTGACAGCAGCACTGGCATAAATGAGGCTGACGTTCATGACAGTGTGACGAGATGAGTGTCACCCATTCCATGTCTGTAGCTATTCACCTTTGGTTGCGCTTATAATTAATGGTAAAGAAATAGGCATTTTTAAGGCACAATTTGTTTGGCCCACTTCACATGTGTGTATTAGGGCAAGACAAGTCATACTCCATTGACTAGGTCTTCACTGGCTCACAAGAAAACCAAGGGCAACTTGTTGGAGAATGAATCCCACTCAGTCCAGTCCAGTGTTGTCTGACATTATTTGCAAGTTAAGAAGGAAAAATGCTAGTTGGTATTGATGCACTGATCTCTTTCCAATATTTTATTTATTCAGTGAATCAGATTGAATTTTAGCCAAAGGACTGGAATAGAGAAGTGGTACAGTCAAAACCCCACTTTCTACTCCACCCCCACTGCCTACAGTCAAATAACAAGAAAAAAAAATGAGGCTTTTCAGTTATAAATCTGAACTCAACATGGGACGTACAAGGTCTAGTTGAGTGAAAAGAAATGAAAGCGAGCAGAGCACAACAGCTGTCCTGTGTTTCTGTCTTTTCTGTCTGCTGGTGATGGCGTAAAATATATAGGAGTCTTTTTTTACATCCAAATCCTACTAATTTTCTTCAGCTTCACTGAAATGTGATGTGATGACTATCCACAATCAGCAAGTTTGTATTCCTGTATTACATTTGGGTATCCCACCTTGCTTTTAAAATGTCAACCAATGCGTATGGGAGCTTGTCATAGTCTTCCTATTGGTAGTTGTAGTAGTAGTTGGATCAGAGCCTCGACGAACAACCCAACAGCTGTGAAAGATGTTAGCTAAATGGTTTTAAATAGTTTATATTACTCTCACTGAAGAGCTTAGTGGTAGCATTGTTATGGTCTACTTATTTTTCGTGTTTGGAACGCCTGTAGTTACCTTGTGTTTGAAGCCAGTCATATTTTACACCTCATCTTTTGAAAATTGAGTGGGCATAAGGGTAAAATGTGCTTTGTTGGAAATGAAATGTGCATGAATTCAATAGTACAGCTCTCTTACAATTTTTGTCATCACTTAGGAGTTCAGAGAACAGATTGTGAAGTGTAGAAGGCAGATGGTGTGGCATGGGAATGTTAATGCAAGGGGCTGGCTGAGGTTTGTGTTCGGACTCTGCCAGGATCAAGTGCCATCAGCTTTTTCTTCTTAGCAGTGTCCACAGCTGTATTAAACACTTTTGCAAACAAGCCTGTAGGAGTGCAGGCACAGTAAATTCAGGCATTACTTCTGCTCTAAGCATTCAGGGATGCTTCCAGCTTGGTATGGAGAGGAATACATTTCTTCTACTCTTCTGAGAAAACCTTTTTCCTTCCCGGATAGGAATAAAACCTTTTGTGGTGGTGTTTTGTTTGTGTTTTTTTTTTTTTGGGGGGGGGGTGTGTGTGTGTGTAATATAAGGCTTAACCAAGAGGTCAAAACATGCACAAGGTGTTTGGGATTTTAATAACTGATACATAATGTGGCTTTGAGAGATAACGAATAGCTTTATTCTTGTGTCTCCATTGCTGTGTGATTAGCCGTTATCTCCAGAAAGTTGCATTACACTTTCTTGGTCCCTCAGGAAAGAAGGTGTTGATGAAACGTCTGTTCTAATGTTCCAGTGTTAAACCTTTGAGTTGAGATTTTATGTCAAGATTTTGCTGACTCACTTGCTTTACAGGATTTACTACTAAGATCTTTCAGATCTCTGTCTCCAGTTATGGGAAAATAAGGAAAACAGCTAAAACATGTGAATGAGCATTATTACATAAAGCCATAAGAAAATTTTTCTCTTCTCCCCCCTTGTTTTGATTTTTTAAAAAGTTCTGGTTGGATCTAATTGTTTTAGGTTATCTTTACTGCGTGTTAATTACCTAGATTCATGACAAAATAAATCTTAAAACCCACTTAATCCATCCTGGAACAGTTTACCATCTAATTTTAGGTCTGCTATTAAAGAGATCGGAACAAAGAAAGCAGCATCATCTCTGTAGAAGACTGAACTCTAACTAGTTTTAGAGGGAGGTTGCTGGAGTGGGAGAAACAGTGATACGACCTTTATTTACTATGGTAGGAAATGACTGACTGTACAAAAGCATGCAATAGGGACTTGGAGGGTGCCTAGCTGACCCGCTGTGTAGGTGAAAAATAAATAACGTTCACGAAAAATATTAGTTCCTTGTAGAAAATTTAGCAGTCAGCCAGTTTGTTGTTTTTCTTCATGGAAATCTTCAATTTTCCATGGAAAGTAAACATTTTTTAAAAAAATCCACTGTTTTTCCCTGGAAAGTTTTTACTTATCTGCTTGTTAAATCATTGCCACCTCCTTTATTGAGCTGAAATGAGTAACTATTGAAACATCTACAGATGACCGAAGTAATATTGGTAGTACATGGGAAGGCAAGGGAACATGTGAGGCTTGTCTTTTAAAAGCTGCTGTGTTGAGGTCGATCCGAAGTGTACTGAAGTCAGTGGAGTTGTACTAATCTGAAAGGGCTTTCACTGGGTACTGTGACAAAGTGGTGGTACTTGGTGGTGGGGAGGAAGGCGTTATGGACAGCAATGAGAAATCATTGCCTTTCTATAGCAAACAAAACTTTTGCTGAGAAATTGCATTTCTGCTGCAGCAGATGTACTTCAGTCTCTTTCTTAAGTTTTGTTGCGCCATAACTGAAGGACTGGGTTGCCTTAGCCGTGGGAAGAGGAGGCAAGAGGAAGGAAGGGAGCTGGAGGAGAGGCCTGGAGAGGAGTTGTTCTTGCTGTCAGTGGGCAAGCAAAATAATAAATAAGCTGCAGCAGTGACTTCTGTCGTAGGCATGTATGTTCCTACAACCATGGCTACCATCCCATGCACCCTGGTCCAAACTACAGAGCTGCAACAGCCTGAATTTTAGGTTATCAGCAATACAAGGCGGGACCAATCTGCTGCCTTCACAGTTACCAATCTGCCAGTGAGGAGCACCATCTCTAAGGACCCACGCACTTGCAGCGCTGCACAGCTCGTGTGCACTCTCAAGCTCCTCTCCCCTTCCCAGGAGAGAGCATCCCCTACCTGTGGGGCCCCTGGCAGAGGGGTCACATGGTGTCCATGGATCACGGACCTGGCATTTCCATCACTGGGTAGCAGATGTGAAAATGACTTCTGGAAAGGTTCACTTGAGTTTGGCTGACTTCAATCTGTCCTGTTTGCTTAACTTCCTAAATGTATGGTAAGGAAGTTGTTAAAACACGCTCTCTGTTTCTTTCTTTCCCAAAAGTCTTCATCTTAAAAGCTTTAGAAATGCAGAGAGGCAGACACGGAGTTTGTCTCGTTCTGTGCCAGCTTCTTTCAAGGCCAGGATGCCATGATAAAAATAAATACCTTTCTGCCAGTCAAGCACTGCTTTCAGTGGAAAATGATGGCACTTTCAATTATATTGCTGTAACCCTTTGGCTTTTATAATGAAACTTAAAACTTTCTCCATGTCTCTGGCTGCTGCTTTTGCTGAACTAGTATCACGTTTCCTGCCTTAAATGAACAGCGAGGGAAACTTCAAAGGAAACAAGTGGACAGGCGAGGAACGTGTCAGCAGTCAAGAAAAGTCAAGCAGTTTTCCTGCTAGCAAAAGGACATTTTAATCTGCAGGGCCTCCACTGCAGGGCTTAGGTAGTGGTGACTGAGGATGAAGCGGAGCTCATAAGGGAACATGCCCATTCCTCCCAGCAGCAGCTTGTGTTTAAGCAAAGCGTACTCTGTGTTTATATGGCCACCACCGCACGCATGACAGATCTAATTTGTTACCTTGTGAATGGAAAAGTTAGTCTGGGTAAGGTGGGTTATTTTTAGTGTAAGGTGGGTTATTTTTAGTTAGTTTACAAAAAAGTGAAGTGAAGGAGAGGCAGAGTTGGCCTCACAGCATGCTGCATTAAAAAGTCTAAATTTGTGTGTAGCACAAAAACTTTCAGAGTTTATTTTCACTCTGTTTCCTTTCTACAGTAAACACTGCTTCTTTTAATGTAAGAGCAATTCCTTCTCCTTTCTTAGCTCTGAAACAGTCTTTTGAGTATTTTCCTTTAAGAGATCATTTTGCTTCATTTTAACTCATCAGCTTGATTAAGATGTAGGATCTTGATCCCTGTCTGTATTGCAAAGATGAGATTAATTTCTTAAGGGGCCCTCACTGATTCTTCTTGGGATGCTGTTCCTGTAATACACTTCACAAGGGAGAGTTCAGTTCATAGCAATTATTTCCTCTAAATGTGGAAAAAATACTTGTAGTTACTGGTGGGATGAACTTCAGGTCAGCACCTCAAACTCAAAACTTTCTGAATTACATATAGTTACTCGACTTAAACTTCACCTTAGAACAACTGGTTTTGCACCGTTCCTACTGATGAGTTTATCCTCACTGCATCCTTGCTGACATCAGCGAGGACTTGTGGCCTCTGTCTGCAGGGGAGGGAAATTGAGACTCAGAGGTCTTTTTGCTCTGCCTGCTTGCCGTGTGGCCAGCTGGTGCAGCACGTTAAGACCGGGATGCGCTAGCTGAGAAAACCAAAGGTAATGCTGAGCCTGGTCAGATACTAGCAGCTTCTGACAAAGTAGGGAGCTAGCTGACATCTCCTGGTTCCTGCCTGCAGGGCCTTCCTCTCAGCTGCCGGCAGGGACGGCTCTTCATCCCTAATAGTTGCCCAGAAAACGTGCAAGAATTAGCACTTCTTGTAAGTATTTCCACAGCGGCCAGGAATTGCCAGACCTGCATACGGAGGAGTGGGGAGAAGCATTTGAGCGTGTTAGAGATGCTCCTGTGGGAGTTGGGTCCTAATGACAGCAAGCTCCCCTCCTGCCTCTGGGCTTTGGCTTTATTCTGGGGTTTCAATTCCCACCTTGGAGATGTTTTTTTTTTCCCCTTTGTTCGACTTACCAGCACATCTCAGAATGAGATGGAATAAAATAGTTCATGGGCCATGGCATGTTGCCATGTGAACGAATGGTGGGTTTTAAGAGTTTCCTTAGGAAATAAAAAGAAAATAACTTCACTTTATAAAAAACAAAACCAAAACAAAAACAGAAAAACAACCAAAAACAAAACACAAAACCAAACACAAACTAAATACTAAATAAAGCTTTATAGTATAAGCAAGTTGCTGATGTTTCCCTGCTGGTAAACTTTTGTAGCCCTCATCTGATCTGTAAACCAGGCATAGCAAATAATAGGGCTGTTGAGTAGGACTTGTAGGGGAGAAGGGACATTGTTGAAGATGCTGCTCATGCCTGTGTTCTTCTCCAAGATCTGTTGCAGGGATGCCCCCTTTTTCCTGGGCTGGCTGGCACAGGGTGGCCCTCCCCACATTGTTTATAGTTGCCCTAGGGTGGTTTGGCCACCCTTGTTCACTGCAGTGAGGTGCTGTAGGGTCACTGGCTCAGCAGCTGTCCCACAGACCTGTGCTTCTGCTCACCCAGACGCATCTGGCCTGCACCTCATTGCATGGTGCAGCTGCTGTGGCGTGTCCTGGGAGGTTGCCAAAGGGCTCATGCAGCTGTGGCTCTCCCACCTTCTCCTTCCTCCTCTCCTTCCAGTCTAGGGGCACCCAGCTGCTATGGGGTCTGGGATTTGCATGCTGCCATGTAACCTCATAGGAAAGTGGGGTGTGTGAGCTGGCAGTAGGGGGCTTAGTGGGGCAGATTCCCACAGGCAGTCAAGACCTATGTGTGCAAAAAGTGGTAATGAGAAAGCACAGTCAGCGATTTCTAGGCCAGTACCCACAGGAAGGGAAGCTTAGGGAGCAGTGTCTAAGTGATAGTCAAAAAAACCAAACAACCCCCCAAAAACATGGAATAATCCAAGCATTCTAGTTTAGGATTAAAATGTGACAGGGAATTTGTTCATTTAAACAAATCACCTTCAGGCACTGGAGCGCTATTGCTACGATATGGTTTACTAAAATGACGTGAACTCTGCTCTTTGCTACTTTTGCATGTAACCTTGCTGAAGGGAGTGCATCTGTATGTGCAAGTAAGGCAAGGAAACCTCCTCCCATGGCTCCTAACCAAGGAGTTCATGTTTTTGTGTGAAGATTTATAGCTGTGTAATAAACATTTCTGTGGATTAGCATGATGATATTTTAGGTATCAGAGTTGCATCAATCAGTGTGTGAAGGAAACCTTGACAGGGCAGGAAGCTGAGAGATAAACTCATGCTCCTGCAGCCATAGCACTCCCAGTCGCACAACTTCATATTCAGCAGTACCTGTGGCATAAGGCAGCTTGTAAAATGCAAAATTATCCCTGAAAGTTTCTGATGGCAGAACTGACGTTTCCCTGGCCCCCAAGAGGAAGAAAACAGACCAGTTTCATATTTGTTCATAAAGCAATGTAGTGGGTTGCATTGCCTGTACCAAGCTATTTCTACCTACCAGTATCACCTAGGGTATGAAAAGGATGTTGTAGTGCATCTGGGCTCTCTAAGATGCCCAAATACACTGTGTAAGATTGTATTTTGACTCTTACGAGGTAGGATGGAAGCTCTCAGTTTGGAGTTTCCTACACGTTTTAGATGCTGCTCTCCTTGCCCCAGGCTTCATCTTCCTCTGCTTTCCATTGCAGGTCTGTTTGTCTGTCTCTGCTGCTTTCTCACAGCCCTTCTTTTTGTTCCCCTTTTTCTTCATGAGAGCCAGAGCGGATCTGGTCTTTGATGTTTTTATGGCATTGCTGCTTCCCCACAGTGTGTGGCTGCTGTGTTTGGTCTGTCACCAGTCCTCCTAGGCAGCAGCTTAGAAAATGCCTTGTTTAATGACTGAATGAACTCACACTCTGTCTTATGATTTCCCTGACATTCATTAACCATTTCATCCTACCATGTGTAATATTGCAGAACAATAGTTTTGTGTCTCGTTTTCTAGGAGCACAGTCCTGACAGTATTATCTAACAAAGACGTCAGTGTAATCAGAAGCACTTTTCCTTATGTCTGAGCTTTGCTTTACATGGCTTTCTTGAAAACATGAACTGCTGTCATGCAATAATAAATATAAAGCTATGTGAAGTCTTCTTCCATTCATAGATTTAGCTAGCAGGTCAGCTCAGGAGACTTTACACATTACTTTAGTGCCTTTCTTAAAGAGATGAGCACAATACTGTGTTCTGCTGTTTCCAAGTACTACTCTCATCTTCTTACCTTTTTTTCTTCAGTTAGATTTTATGCTTGTGGCGTAGAGGCTTGCTTTCTTGTTTATGTTAGGACAGCATCATTGTTTTCTACTATAAATGAGAGTCTGTATCCTGTGGTGATGCCCAGTTTCTGTATTGCTCAGAAAAATAATTAAAGGTTCTCTTTTTTTTGGACATATTTGGAAACAGCGAAGTGTTTACTTTTTTAAAAATCTTATTTTTTTTCTAGGAGAATTCATAAGAGCCTAGGGTACTGAATTAAAAGAATGAGAAATGTAAGATCAGAAAGTAGATCCATCTCCTTTTGTTCCACTTCTCCTCTCACCTGTTTCATTTCAGTTACAGTGTGCCAAATTCCCATATAATACTAGCAGAAATAATGTTTAGTAAGTGCTTCAGACAAAGGTAAAAACTGTCTCAAGATTACCTATTTGTGTTAATACGTGGCGAAGAAAAATGCCACTCTTATAAAAAAGCTGTCCATCACATTTGGATAGGCAGAGGTAAAATTTTGCCTAATGATCTAATCCTGCCCGTGCATCTATCTGTATGTATCTTTCCTGAGCCACTGATGGCAGAGAATGCAGTTGCTTACCCGAGTCTTCATTTTCATCAGAGTTTGCTTTGTCAGGGTCAAAAGTATTCCAGGGTTTTAATTACACAGCATGTTTTTCTGAGGATCCCATGGGCATACTGTACATACAGTACATGCCACCATACTCTAACACAGTGTAAACAGTGTGACTCAGGACATGAAATAACTGTGAGCCCGGCCAGGCACATCTTCAGCCAGTCTTCTGCTAACGTAACCTTTTCAACAAAAAAGAATTCACTTGTTTTTGAAGTCAGTGCAGGTTGTTCCTTTTATGAGGTGGGTGTCTGGTTTTAGAATTTCAAGCTGCAGATACAGGTTCTTGTTGTTATGCTTAATGTTGTCTTTAGACTTACAGATGTCAATTTGCATGCATTGTAGACATACCAAAAAGAGGAGTTTTTTGCATCAGAAGGTAAGGGGACACACAAGGATGATCTAACTGCATAGCAGTAGCACAGTTAGAACTTCAGCTTCTTGTCATTTAGAAAATGGGCAATGGATGAAGAATCTGTTCTAAAGAAACCACATTAATTGTCCTGCTTGACTATGAAAGATTTTGGCCGTGCTGCCATGTATGTGAGTTTTAAAAAATAGTTCCACTTGGATGAATTTCTGAAAGGAGAAGATGCATGGGAGATTTGAATGCTGAGATGTGTAGGAGAAGCAGTGAGCCAGCTGCTTAAAAGCTGAGAGGGCTGCTCAGTCAGGTCAGAGAAGCGTTAGCATGAACTGTTCACAGGAGACAATATAAGTGCAGGCAACGACGTGTTGCTCAGTGTGGATCTGCCTGCATCTTTTCAGCAGAGCAGACCCACTTCAAGAAGTCAGTGAAGTGGTGTGGTCCTTTCTTGTGAGGATTTTTGTGGGAAGCTGAATTTTGCTTTAGGTAGAAAGTCAAGTTCCAAGAAAAGTTCAGGAAAGTAGCCACCCTATTGCTTCCTCTTACAGACTTAGGCTACAACAGAAGAGTCAAAACAAGTGTATGTGGGGAATTCTGCATGAAAATCAAAATCGTGTTTCTGCTAGGACCTTATTCCAGGGTTGGTTTCTGTGGGTTGTTTTCCATGCGATCAGGTCAAACTTGAGTCCATCTACACTGCGCTGTAATTTTTGTATGTGCTAGTGGTACCATGTGAATCAATACTTTCATTTTTTTCCGTCTATAACTCAGTGGTTGTCTGTAAATGAAACAGTTTTTATCATTTATCTTTCTGTGGTGTCTTGGTTGTATACACGTGCAGGTAATACATTGAAGACTCCAGAGCGCTCCCTTTTCTAGAAACCACTCTTGGTCCTTAATTTTATTTTGTATTCAAAAAAAAGCCCTTTACATTTTCTGTGCTGTGGATTGTGCTCTCTGCGGAGCTCACCCATCCAGTGCCTTATTTTCAAGTCATGGAATTTTTAAAAGGCTTCAGAGATGTGGATTGTGTGCAAAGAAATGTGGCAATGGTGTTTGCTCATTGTTAGTATAGTTTTGATCAGAGGCAGCAGAGGTGATATGTCTGAAACCATTTCTGAAAATGGTGCTTTATTCTTTAGCTGAAAATGCCTATTCAGCAAGGAAATGAATTTTATCTTTTCAGAAATGTGAGCTTTAGGACGTGTGGAACTCCTGGGTTGTTTGTTTGTTTACCAAGTAAGAAATACACTGAAAAGAAAAGCTCTCCAGAACATACTAAATAGCTCCTGCTGGTATCTCAAAGTGTGGTGGGGAAAAAAGACCTTCTGGATGAAATACTCTAACTTGAATTCATTGCTTCATTTAACCCAAAGAAGCTGCTCTTGCTTTTCATAAATCTTTCATTACGTTGCACTACAGTGGATGTTTACTGTAGTTTTGTGAGTCCTGAGTCAGTATATTCATACCTAGTAGCCATGTTTTATAGATTTATTTTTACTAGGATTTCCAGTACTTTCCTTGAGTGATGTGATCCACAGCCCTAAAAATTAATCCTTCTGGCAGGAGCAAGAGGCTCCTTAGACCATGTCTCTAATCGCCACCCCCACCGTCCCCCCTTTTAATCAGCACTTAGTCTGGCTCAGGGGAGACCTTATTGCTCTCTACAACTACCTGAAAGGAGGGTGTAGCCAGGCAGGTGTCAGTCTCTTCTCCCAAGTAACAAGTGATAGGACGAGGAGAAACGGCCTCAAGTTGTGCCAGGAGAGGTTTACGTTGGATATCAGGAAAAATTTTTTCACCAAAAGGGTTGTCAAGCATTGGAACAGGCTGCCCAGGGCAGTGGTTGAGTCACCATGCCTGGAGGTATTTAAAAGACCTGTAGATGTGGTGCTTAGGGACGTGGTTTAGTGGTGGACTTGGCAGTGCTCGGTTAACGGTTGGACTTGATGATCTTAAAGGTCCTTTCCAACCAAAATGATTCTATGATTCTATGATAAAGACCATGAGCCTAAGGATTATTGGGAAGGTTGTCAGCTCTCTTATATATAAAAATACCAAGTAGTGCAGGAAACCTTGTAAGAATTATATGAAACTAGGTCTGAAGCAAAACTTACCCTAACATGGATGTTTGAGACAGGACTACTCTCTCTCTCTTCCAGAGCTAGACCTGTCGTGCACTCTTCACTGGTGAAGCCTTGGCTAGCTGTTCAGATAGAAGACTGTATTAGCCAGTTTCTACAATAAAAGTGTAGACTCAATGAGAGGTCCATTAGGAACAGCAGAGCAAACTGGTTCGTGTTAGATAAAAGCATCTGTGCTTTTCATATTGAATAGAAACTCCACGTTTAATTCAAGGGTCTTTTTTTCAGGTTACTGCCTTACACACTGCAGGAGGTGGATCTGCATAAACTGTCCATAATGCTACCCACCCCTTTCTCTTGAATGATACCCAACAATATAAATTAAATTTTCTCTAAAGTGGCTATTATCCTAGCTTTATCAAAATTAGATTTCATGGACTCCAGCTATCTTTTCAATTTTCTGTGTTTCTGAATTTCATCATGGCCTTTCCTAGTTTTGGCTAAACTTAATAATTTGGCATGACTTGCCACTTCAGTGCTTGCTTATTTTTCCCGATCATTTAAAATTGCATTAAACAGTGGTCCTCACTCTTTGAATGCCAGACTGCACTCTTAACCTCTTCCTATGTCTCTTCTATTAATGGTTTAACATGATAAAAATTCTGACATGAATCATCTGCAGAAGGAAAATGTTCATGTGAAAGACAATGCCTGCAGCATGGACCTGAGGTTCATAGAAATTAAAGCTTTTAAAAACAGTATTACATCACTAGGAATTTGCCCTCATTAACCTCCCCCCCAGAAAAAAACCTTCACAAAAAAAAACAGAAGTAAGCCAATAAAAAGGCAACAGGTGCAGGTAAAGGCTTAAGATTGATTTTCTTTCCTTTTTCATCTTCTCTTCCAAATAAGTTACTTTTTAATCTTAAAAGGAAATAGTGAAAGAATCACCGTTTTCTCCTCTCAAACATATTTCATCCTTTTTAAGTGACTTTGGAAGCACTGAAATGTCGTTGTTGAACATACCCAGTGACAGGACAAGGGACAATGGGCACAAACTGAAACATGGGAAGTTCCATCTCAATATGAGAAAAAACGTCTTTACTTTGAGGGTGACAGAGCACTGGCACAGGCTGCCCAGGGAGGGTGAGGAGTCTCCTTCTCTGGAGACATTCAAAACCCACCTGGACATGACCCTGTGCAACATGCTCTAGGGGAACCTGCTTTGGCAGGGGGTTGGACTGGATGATCTCCAGAGGTCCCTTCCAACCCTAACGATTCTGTGATTCTGTGAACATCTAAACATCGGAAGTGTCTGCTCATTTCCATGCTTAGGGTGAATTCAGGTCTGGTCTGGTTCTTTGCCTGGTCTCCCTCAGCATAAAAATAGATGCCGAAGTGTTCGGTGGTCCCTCTATGGGCCCCTCATGAGACAGCCAGTAATTTTCCTTTGTCAAATGCAATACTAAACACCACCTCCAGCAAAGAAGAAATCCTGCCATTTCATCTCCAATGCTAGCATCCCTACCCTTTGAACTGAAGGGATCACTTCATTAGCTGCTACCATTAGCAGTCACCATCTCCTTTGTGAACCAGCCAGCAGCTAGCCAGTGTATGACAAGCACTCCTGACCACCCAGTTTGTTGCTTAAATAATTCAGAGAGTTTAAAAAAAACCCCAGGTCCCTGCACTACCACCACCAAACTTGGCATGTCCTAGAGAGCTTTGTTTGGAGCTGTCGTTGTTTCCCTAAGAGGAAATGTTGTTGTATGTTTGAAGTTGTGGGCTGGGAGTTCAGAAATCTGAGTTGAATTCTCAGCTGTAAACCACTAATCTGGTGTGAAGCTGGGAAGGCACTTAAAGTTTTCCTTTCAGTTTCTGATCTTTGTGTCACCCTCCTCTCTTACCCTTGGGTCGTCATGCCTGTTTGCTCCACAGGCTTTTTGCACTTTGAGGATAGTCTCTAACTTGCTTTTGCAGTTCCTATGGTGATCATTTGTTTTATGTATTTGTGTATTACTGGAATACCAATTCTCTGAATTCAGCTCAGAAGTCAGTGTGGTTCTGCCAGACAAATTAATTTGCGTTTTGGTTTTTTCTTTTTCATTTTCACTCTGCTTTTTCCCCCCTCCCTTTGGGTGTTTTGGCAAAGGCAGACATGACCAAATCGCACTGCCATACACTGCAGCATGGAGAACTTGGGTGAAAGCGTGCAGATTGGTTACTCACAACTGCCAACAGTGTTGTAAGAGACGGAGCACTTCAGGGTCAGGGGCCAAGGCAATAGATCACAGAGATGCTTTTAAGTTGGAGGCATTGATTGTTTGCTTTGAAATTCTTCTCATCTTCCACGCACTTCGTGTCTGTGTGCATATCTGCCATCTGGGCTACATGAGCCTCATTCTGTAAATACATTTTTAACAATACATTCAATCGTGTTCTCTAGTTGGGACCTTCTGTTGGACTGTTCCACCCAAATCTATTTTGGTGCTTCATACAGCCACGGCTTAAACCTTGTATGCCCTGTTACAAATACCTGCTGATGTTTTTCAACAAAAGCAGAATAAGCTTTTATTTGGCCTATTGATAGCAAAGAAGTGTACTGAGGGCCTTAAGCTATAACACCTCAAGCTATGACCTTGCTAGATCTCCTAAGAAAAACAAGGCCTGGCAAGATGGGAAACTGCGTGGGAAAACTTGAAGACTGAAAAGCTGTAGCAAAGTACGTGTGGGGCTTTGGTTTTGGCCTTCCTTCCTCTGACTTAGCGATGAGCCAGTTTCCCACCATGATAATGCTCTGCTATTGTAGGTGGCTTTTATTTCAAATGGACCAAAAAACTTT
Organism: Nyctibius grandis; assembly: GCF_013368605.1. NCBI lineage: Eukaryota > Metazoa > Chordata > Aves > Nyctibiiformes > Nyctibiidae > Nyctibius > Nyctibius grandis. Next base: position 7,046,567 of record NC_090664.1, read on the forward strand.
AGGTGTAGATTATCCCTTCTGACTTAAGGCAGTTAACTGTTGTAAAGTGAGGGCCACACTGCTGCAGTCCGGCTGTGTTGCTAAATGAGGCAGGCACATAGCTCCAGGAGGCAGGTGTCTTTGGGTCTTGGTGACCAGAGAGAGTGTGAGAGAAAGAGAAGACACCTAAGCATCCAGTCATGAGTTTCAACTGAAGGTGTTGACCTTGGCATATCTCAAGCTTAGTTTTCAGGAGATATCAGTATTACAGATGTTGGTGGAGCCAATGTTTCATTTGCCCTTCCTTGCCTCCAGCAGCTGGCTTCAGCTTGGCCCCAGAGAACAACCAAGGGAGGCAGAGATGAGGTTTTGGTTAAAAGATGAGCCTGGGAGACATGTATCTCACAGCTTTTTCTCTGAATGATTCTCAGTAACCTGGGGGATGTGTTTTGGGAAAATCAGAGCTCCTAACTGAGTATGGCAGAAGGCAGCTGCTTGGAATTGAGTTCCTTGTGGATGCCGAAAATTTACCTGGGTTCAAAAAGTGATCACATGAATCCGTGGCATAATACTTCAAAGATAAATGCAAAGATATAGCCCTGGACTCAGGGAGCCTTTATATATTGCTGGAAGCTGGGACAGTGTGTCAGGGGAGTATCTGTGTGCTTGGCCTTTGCTTATTCTTCTCTGATAGGATTTGCCATTGGCTGTGGTTGGGAATGGGCACAGACTGAGACAGTCCCCTGGTCTTATCCAGTACTCTTACCCCATAATCTCATCCTTGTGAAAATTTTAATTATAATTGAAATACCAGGGTCATAGGAAATCCTTAAACAGGGTTTTACTGAATTTAACATGTCTGCTGGTGCTTCGGTTGGCTGACAGCCGTTTTTCAGTAACTGGTTGCATAAGTAGTGTCTTCATCTAACGTGCCTGTAGGCACATTATGGGCAGGATAACCTGCAAACAGATAGGCTCTGGTATCAGAAGGGGCAGGGGCTGAGCTGGGAGGAGAGACAGAGACTGAGTCTGTGCTATAACCTGAGGAAGGAACAAAAGAGTTTTACAGCCCGGAGAGGTAATTGTCAATGTGATGTGAGACTCTAAGATTAATGAGGTAAAGCCAGAGGGCTGTTCAAAAGGACATTTCCTCTTACTGTAGTTGTTCCTCCTAGTTTTCTGTAAATGTGTCATTTAATAACAAGAAGATGGTGGCAAACAGTTCTGCAGTGTTCCTTTGCAGGTGTGTATTTGTTCCCAGAGACCGTGAGGGAGGAGGGAAAGGTTCTAAATTGACCATATTGTTATTAAACAATCCTAGCTTTTATCACTGTTTGCTTTTAAGAAATCAGCTTTTTGCACTGCTTCCTGTTTCCATAATCAGCTGGAAGTGCTCTTATTAACTGAATAGGAAGCAAGTAAATTTGCAGATGATACCAAGGTGGGTGGGAATGTCGATCTGCTGGAGGGTAGGAAGGCCCTACAGAGGGATCTGGACAGGTTAGATAGATGGGCTGAGACCAACGGCACGAGGTTCAACAAGAACAAGTGCCGGGTCTTACACTCGGGCCACAACAACCCCATGCAGCGCTACAGGCTGGGGGAAGAGTGGTTAGAAAGTGGCCCAGCGGAAAGAGACCTGGGGGTGCTGCTCGACAGCCAGCTAAACATGAGCCAGCAGTGTGCCCAGGTGGCCAAGAAGGCCAATGGCATCCTGGCCTCTATTAGGAATAGTGTAGCCAGCCAGTTAGGGAAGTGATCGTCCCTCTGTACTCGGCATTGGTGAGGCCGCACCTTGAGTACTGTGTCCAGTTCTGGGCCCCGCACTCCAGGAAAGATGTTGAGGTGTTGGAGCGAGTCCAGAGGAGGGCAGCCAAGCTGGTGAAGGGTCTGGAGGGTCTGACCTATGAGGAACGGCTGAGGGAGCTGGGGTTGTTTAGCCTGGAGAAGAGGAGGCTCAGAGGTGACCTTATTGCAGTCTACAACTACCTGTAGGGAGGTTGTAGTGGAGTGGGAGTCGGCCTCTTCTCCCAGGCAACTAGCGATAGGACAAGAGGACACAGCCTCAAGCTTTGCCAGGGGAGGTTGAGGTTGGACATGAGGAAGCATTTCTTTTCAGAAAGGATCATTAGCCATTGGAAGGGGCTGCCCAGGGAGGTGGTGGAGTCACCATCTCTGGAGGTGTTTTAAGAAAAGACTGGACACAGCACTCAGTGCCATGGTCTAGCTGACATGGTGGTGTCAGGGCAACGGTTGTACTTGATGATCCCTGAGGTCTCTTCCAACCTGATTGATTCTGTGATTCTGTGATTTTGTTAGGTTGCAAGGTTGAAAGTGAAGCTGGCTTGAAAACCCTTCTTCTTCTGACACCTCTTGTTTAACATTTTCTTTCTTCTCCAAGTTATCGTTGCAGAGAGCCAGGATGAATATCTTGGCAATTGTCATAAGAATGAAAAAATATGTAAGCTGTTCTCTGATTTTATTTTTAGTTTTAAAAATAGTGGCTATGTTTGGCTTGTCAAGGAACCTATTGACCAGACACAAACAAATTCTTTTCTATTGCTGGATCTAAAAGCAGTCCTGTGATTTAATAAAAGGAGAAAGAAGGGCTCCCAAAGAGAGGCTGAAGCAACTTTGGAAGCCTTTTGTGGTTTAGTATTTAGCCTTTTAAAAATAAGGGGAAAACCTGAACTCCAGGGGGAATGACTGGGCTGGGGAAGATTCTGTGATTTCAGATGATATCATTAAGCCCTGGCAGATGTGTTGCGTGATGGGTCAGGAAGCTGAGAAGTGCTCTAGAAAACCTGATTTTATATGGGATAGCGAAAGCAGCTACAGTTGATGGCTATGTTCATCTAATTCTTAGAAGGGAAGAAACACAGTGACAGTTGGCAATGCTCAAACATCTGTGTTTGGTCACCTCTTGGATTATGCTAAAATTATTAATATTTTATACACAGAAACACTGATGACAGTATCTTAGGGATTCAGACTGCTTTGATAGTTTTCATCTGTGGAACCCCGAGAGCTTCTGCGCAGGCTCTTTGTCCCATGTAACTCGCAGTCCGTTCATCTGAAGTGTTGTAGGTCTACGTTGGTATAAGGGAGCATTTCCCCTCAACTCGGGGACGAATGTGCCTGACAGTAAATGAGGAACACTAGTTTGATTATGCATGGTCAATTTGAAGCGGGGGATGGGGGGTGAGTGAGCAAAGAGGAGTGGTGAATCTTCCAGAGATTATTTCAAGAAGTACAGTGCCAGAGGGGAGGAAGATCATGAGATCTTAGTAGTTTTGTACCATGGAGTCACCATTGTTGTATCCTTCCACGTCCCAGAAATTGCATCTTCCAAAATAAAGAGGTGTTCTACCGAGTGATGGTATCTACTATATCTAAATGCTGCATAGTGTTTGAGTCCCAAGGGACTGTAAGCTGATTCTTTGTAGCTATATATGAAGTGTAGGGGCTGAAACAAGGGGTGGCTCTGAAAAGAGGCAGCTAAGATTTAGCAGGCTTGAAGAGAAATGGCTGGGAACAGAAAGGATGCCAGAACAACATGACTAGGCAGAGATGGAGACTGGCTGGGATTTGGACGGCCCGTTAGGACTGATTCAGAAGCAGAGAGGAAGTGCCCTATGGCTTTAATAAAGGCTTTGGTTTTCTGATTCATTTGCAAAACAATACTTATAGTGGTATGTCATTTCCTTATCGCATGAGCATTGGTTAATTAGAGGCTATGTGAATGCTAAATGAGTTTTGGCTCAGCCCTACACTGGAAAAAGTGGGAGGTAAAGGAGAAAGAAAACTAAAAGGGAGAACAAAGGTTGGATTGAACAGAAGTGTTCTTGACAAAACTGTCCATGGGAAAAAAGAAAAAACCTCATACATTTTCAAGTTAAATATTTCATTTTGATGCAAGCAATGGTTGTTTCTTTTCCATTTTAGAAAGGATTTTTACAGAAGGGAAGTCGTAGAAACAAAGAATTAAACTTCAAAAGCATTTACAAAACCAGAGAAAATAGAGGTAGGTGGTGGGCTGGTGGTAACAGCTGCTAACCAAGACAGTGAGTAGGATATTCATCCTGGATATGAAAGGAATATTAGCTTCCCTCTGCCTCAGGAGAGGAAGAAGCCTAGGTGAGAAACCGAAAGATCCATAGAAGATCAGGTCCTGAAATGAAGATTCACAGATAGCAAAGCTGTGGCAGAAAAATCTCAGTTAATTCTTTCAGTTTAAGTTCCTTCTTGAAATGCTTCGAGGGCTTCCTACATGATCCTTTCCCTATGGGAAACAAATGAGGTGAGTCGTCTCCAGCCGAAGTGGCAGTGGAAGAGGTTGTGTGACAAACTGATGCAATGAATAATTGTGTTTGTATTTCCAGGACCAGCTGGTTTTCACCCAAAAGCTCTGAGGGAACTCAAATAGGAAATAGCAAACTATCAACTCCGGTTCATAAGCTGCCACTTAATTTGCTTTTTGGTATCAGAACAATGGCAAATATGATGCAAATTTAACAGACTTCATGGAGACTAAATACTGTTTGTCTTCCTTATATGCCAGGGAAACTGATAGAAAGCATAAAAAGAATTATTATGCCTATAAATCATATGACAGAATGAGGAAAAGAAAAAGTGTTATTTTCTTAGGGGGATATCCATTTCTCACAAATCTGTTTCCGTTCATTAGAAAGAGTCAGTGAAGATACTATTCTGGATATTGTGTAAATGAATTACCAAAAATTTCTAATTTCTAAATTTCTAAGCTTTTTCATTAGGGTGGCCTTTTAGAAATGAGCCCCTCAAGAGGAAACGTACTGTTGTGAATTAGAAGCTGATTGAAGAGTGGGAATAAATAGTCTGATTTTGTAGTTGAAGATTACCGGGGTGTTGTGGAGAACTGTGTCAGACCTGTGCTTCATAAGTGATACAGAAAAGGGATGAATGGTGAGATGACAAAGTTTGATGATGATACAGTAGTATTCAGGGTAGGAAAGAAACGCCAGTGGTATGGTAGTATTCAGAGTAGAAAAAAACAAAAGATGTTATTCCAGGTTTGCAGAAAGGTTTCTCAGTGAATGGGCAACAAAATGGCAGATTAAATTCCCAGTAACATACATGGCATAAGCCAGCTGTAAATATATACAAACAATTATAGGGTTTAAACTGATTATTACAATTCATTATCGAAATGTTGAAATCATTATGTCCAGCTCTTTGAAAACATCAGCTCAAGTGGCAGCCAAAAAAGTCAATTCTTGATCAGAATTTATTAGGAGAGTAGAGAGCCAAACTGAAAATTCACTTATGTTCAGGATATCTTTGTGGTGCATGCATATCCTGGGCACTGTCTTCTGTCTCTGCTTTCAGAAAAGGGTATGACAAAGCTAGAAGAGGTATAGAGAAATAATAACAGAGGAGCGAGATGACTTCAGAAGGTGATTGGGCAAATTCAAGGAAGAAAAGTCGTGAAGGGTTAATAACAAATATTTTAGGTAAAAAATAGTGTCTGAACTTGGGAATATAATAGGTTTAGTGGTGTTCTGTCTTCTCTTGGCTCTTGTAATCTCCTCCTCAATGTCCTTTATTGGCTCCTGTCTGTGCCATACCTGCTGGTTCATGTGATCCCATACAGCTAGTATGGGCTCCTAGCTGAAGCTGCATTTCTCACTGGCCACGGGAGGACCCCCATCACAAGGCTGGCTCTGTGCTGTTCTGGTCTGGGCTTCGCAGTCCAGTAGTGCTATTCCACTTCCTATCAAGTGTTGTAATCTTTGGGCAAAAAAGTAAGCTTTTGACCAAAACCTGATAGTTAAATCACGAACTTGGTGATGTGCCCTGAATCAGGCTGGGAGCGGGTGTAAACTTAACTTACTCAAGTCACTCTTGTCCTGTGTCAGAAGCAGGGATACTTTGTGGGAGAGGAGGATGGGGAAGCAGTTTGAGATTTCCCTTAGTAGTTTTGGCTGAAAAAAAATATTCCTGTTGGATTCATAGCAAAATGGTGAGAGCCTTTTTCACCCTTTTTACCCTAGGGTCTGTGCACTCCTTGGTGCATCCCAGCTTGAGGCAAAGGGCCTGTAGTCACTGTCAGACCCCCTTCACAGGCAGTTAGGAGGGCCCGTGTATTTCATGCAAGCGGAGCACTGTCACAGGAAAGGTTTAAGAAATCATGCCCCAGGACCGACTGATCCCCAGGTGGCTACAGAGCACTGCAGCATTTATTGCTTTATAAACTTGATGGAGAGGAACAAAAAATCCATGCAAATACTCGTAATTGTCCTCTCTAAATTCTGTGTGTAGGAAAGAGTTCCTACTTTGTGACTAAGACTTAATTGCTTCTCAAAGGTTTTCATACTCGTTTGTTCATCCTGTCTTCTCTTGTGATGCCTGTCACAGTCCTGGCAGAGCATGCTAAGGAACTCAGGTTTGGTCATGGTGTTTTACAGAAGAGGGGGAAACAAACAAACAAACAAAAGCATGGTAACATGTTCTTAAAGATCTTAATTATGGATTCAAAATGAAATAGTTAGCAAACTAGCATAAAGTCATGTTTTGTTTACAAAAAACCTGCCAGTGTGCATGTGAAAGGGAAAAGTGGGTATGTGAGTGAAGACCCAAGCCCTATTCCAACAGTCTGTTGACATAGCAGGCATGAAATATGGTTGTTTATAGTATTTGGCAGAGGATTTCAGAGTAGATTCTTTACTTATATCTGCAGGGGGTAGGAAGTGCTCAGGCCCTCACTTGAGGTAGTTATAAATATTAACTTTATAAAACCAGTGTTGAAACTCTACAGAAACCTGTAGAGCCAGACAGCAGAACTCATTGATACAAACATATTTGGAAACCGGCAGAGCTGTCTACAGAAGAAGGGAAAAAGACGGAGCCTGAAGACTTCGTTGCAATCGACACTACAGATAAGTAAAGGAAATGAGACATCCCAGGGCTGGGTGCTGTTTTGGTCTCATGCTTTGATTCAGACCTGTCTTATTAGGTTGCATTCCTACATCTGATCATGGCAGGAAAAAGTAATCCTAACATTGAATTAAACTCACATATGTGGGTTTTCACTGCTGTGTATCAAAATAGCTGCTTTCATATTTGCTAATCTCTAGAGGCATTGAATTCAGGAAAATACTATGGGAGAGTGGGAATGCAGTACGGTGACAGCTGGTTTGCAAATAGACTTCGTGTGTTTCACCTCTGTATCAAGATGAACTGCAGAATACAATGTCAGGATAAAGAGAACCAGATATTTGCATCATTATGAGATAATGTAATGACTATGTTTTACTGAAAGGAACAAAGTTTTAGTGGCTGAACAAATCCTCTGGCAGCAGCTTCTTTTTCCATTCCAAACACTTTTTTCCCCTCTCAAACTGTGAGGAAATCTTGCGACTCTGCTTGTAAAAAGTAACACCGGTGAATTGACATTATTTAGAGGACGGGAGGTCATGGCAGCTGCTCTTCAGCAAGGGCAACAGATGTTCCTTCCTAAAAAGGACATGCTGTACTCTTTCTCCAGTGTTCTGGTGTCTCCAAAATACCGTATATCAAGTGCTGCAGCTTTTGCGCAGAAGTCTTGGCATTAGGTATTTATAGTTACTCCTACATGGGATGACTCAGCCCCTCTTTTACACAAAAGAACATGGTTGGTTAAAGCCTTCCAAAAATTGTCAAGTGGGAAAACTTTACAATTGAAATGGATCGTACCGTGGGGTTTCACCGCTCTATATTTTGATTCGCTAATGAAGTCCTATGGTGGTCTTGGTGCTTTGGTTCTTTTCAGTAGGACAAAGATATACTCCCTTAATGACTTTGCTACTAAAAAGCCCCAATCTGATATACTAAAAAGCCCCAATCTGATATGAGGACTCACTGAGCTGATTTTAGGCTGCTACTGGTTAATGTACGCTGCTTCTGATGAAATGCAGTAAGTCCACTGGGAAAGAAAGATGCTGTAAATATAGTCAAGAAAATGTGCTCCATTTAACTTCAGTTTTGTATTTAAACTGACATTGTAGGTGGCCAGGCTGCTTGCTACCGTCCCGGGATTCCACCTGCTGTGTTACCTGATGCATTTTTTATCCATTTGCTTTGATAAATTAAGTATCAACATGTTTTTTTAGATGAAGGTCCATCGGTTTGGTGCTCAGTACTGATTCGGCCAGCTACCAAACACGGTGATGCTGGGAAGTTGCAAGGCTACTGAGCAAAATGAGCAGTCACTTCTATATTGCTACCTCTGCGTTTCCTCTGACATTTGGGATACAACTTGCTGTTTGCAGTCCAAAGCAAATAATATCTAGCTAATAATACTTTGATTTACTGGAAGTTGGAAACAATAGCGAGGCAGTGTCTTCTTTGTGCCAGGAATTTAAAAATGTCAAATTTTTGGTTAAAAGGATAAGTCTCCAGATGAGAGGGTGATGGAACAGGCTTCTGGATGCATTCTAAGATGACACAAGTAGTGTTTCATCTGCTAATTCTGCAGTTAATATACTTACTTTCTTTTCTCTCTCTCCCTTTTTTATTTTTTAATTTAAACAGTACTACACGGACTATGCAGTCCCATCACAGCATTCAGTCACTGAACTTACATGCTTGTACACTTCTTTTCCTGAGACTAAGGTCAGATGCCATCTCCCTGCAGGATGCAAATGCAACATGAAGCCCCTTTCTCACATGAGGTTCAGTTCATGCACAGATTCTGTAACTCACAAGAGACTGTGAAGTAGCAAATTAAAGAGCTGAAGTTACAAAACTGAATAGTCCATAGTCCCCAGTCCTGACAGCCAGAGTTTGCTACATGCAGTCATTTCTGTGTTTGACTATAGAAAGTTCACAGAGTATACTGGAGGTCATTGATTTTCATGTGACTTCAGGTTGCACTGGGACAAACCTAACTACCGCCACTGTGCTTTTAACCATTCAACTTTCTTCTTCTTTAGATGAAATAAACTGGAGAAGTCAGGGGGAGATGGATGACTTGTTGAATGGCAAATATTCAATACAATTAAAATCATTCTTTCAGGTTTTTTTTGACAAAAAAAAAGGGATGTTGGTAGCTATTGTATTTCTTAAACCTTGCTGTTGACTAGATTCTGGTGAGAGAAATCAGCCTCAAAGGCAAAAATTTCAGGGATGAGTTTCTCATGAAACCTGTAATCTTTCCTAACTGTCTTTTTCATCTGAAATGTTTTCTGTTTTTTCGTATTGAAAAAAAACCCCACAACCCATGCTGTAGATATGCTGTTTCCGCTCATGTTAGCAACAGTGCTGATCATCTGGTAAAGTCCCCTGTTTCTTTCTGATCTAATGTCCCATTGCAACTCTAATTCTGAAATTGTTTGCCTTATTTAGTAACCATTCTAGTGTTCTTGCTGCTTTTTATCTTGGTGATTTTCCTGCACTCTATAGCAGCAATCAAATCTTGTGCCAACATTGCATCATCCATTATGCAGCTGAATCTGAAAGTAGCATCATCAGACTTTTTGGTTTCTTTTTAATGGGAGCCGCAGCGGTTCTGAAAACTCTTGGTCTGGGAAATCTTGCAAGATGAAATCCTCCAGTACAGCACAAGCTCTGGAAGTGCAAGGTCTCCTTCAGTGCCCTGCTACTCCGTCTTATCATTGCACACCCTGTCTGCAGCTACTGCGGTAACTACATTTAAGATTTGCACCTTGAACCCCAACAGCTGTAAATCAGGAATAAGTCCTAATTAACCTCTTCCCCTCCTCTGCAGGGTTGCTGTGGAATGAGAACACATTGCACAGGGGAAAAAAAAAAAAATACTCCATATCCTATTTCCCACCTCCTGAAACAGCATGCACCTGGGTTTCAGTAAGTCAGCTGCACTGGTGGCCGTGCTGTTGGTACACAGGGGCTTGGCTTCAGCCCAAGAGCAAGACCATTTTTCTACTAGTCAGATGTTGACTCTGAAACATGCGGTGCTGAACACACAGTGGGGTTGTGTATTATTCACCCGAATGCCATGTTTGTATTAGTGCAGTTTGCCCTAAGCGTAGGTGGGTTTTATGGGATATGAGTTAAATGATGTGCAATTACTCTGGAGATAATTTAGTATTTCTGTGAACCTCATGGGAAACAATAGCCTCGTGCCTTGTTTTTAGCTCAGATGTTTTCCTCTTGTTGATAAACAGGATGGCCATAGGAATTTAGGTTGACAAATGTTTTACTTTGCATTTGTAAAGTGTTTTTCTTTAGGGTGCCTTGCAGACATTAATTAATAAGTCTCAAGAAAGTTCCTTTAACATAGGTGAATAGCATTATCTCTGTTTTACAGATGGGAAAGTGAGGTAGCGAGACAAAATAATTTGCTCAAAACCACCAAGGAAGTAAGTGTCAACATCTTGGGATTAAAACTCTGTAGTTTTGGCTCCATTTCAGGTAAGGTCCAACAGGAGGAATAGGGCCAGGTCAGGCGGTGAATGGCGGGACCTCAGCCACATCGCGCCTTGTGCAAACTGCACCCAAGCACAGAGGTCCCCAGCGGTGCGTTCATCGGAGGAAACTTGTATGAGAATCAATTATATTTATTTACTTGAAATGTTTGTTAGTTGGAGGTAGTGGAATTTCTTTGTTGCAGGAGTTTTCTGTTTAGCATTTGTCTAAGCTGTTTAGATGTGGTCAAGAGGGTACATAACCTCCAGAACTGTACCAGTCTCTTGAGGGAAGTAATTTTTGACCTTTCTTCTCAGTTTTCTTGTTCTTTACTAGACTGCTGAAGAAATCGGAGTCTAGGTTTGAAAGCAAACCAGGCAAGGAGAGAATGCGGTGAAATATTTCGCCCAGACTTGAAAGCTTCCTGTGGCTGCATTTCTCCTTGATGTAGGCTTCCTCCAGTCAGTAGATTTTGGTAGGTTTTGGTAGAGAAAGGTATTTCTACTTCTTGTGTGATACCTTTGATATTTTGAAACTTAGTTTTGTTCCAGTTTGGAGTGAAAATGGCAAGTGTCGCTGGAGAGGGATGGTGACTACAAAGGTCTATCATCCTCTTCTTGGCATCGGCTGCCTTGCAGCTCAAGGTTCCCAGCGTTGAGGCTGTTTGCATAGCTGGAGATCAGTGTATAAATATTTATGGACTTAAGCACAGGACTTAGTTTTTACGGCTGTGCCCATACTACTGAATTAACCATCGCTGGGAGGCTCTGCTGGCTGCAGTGGTTCAGTCACCTGTGGTGCCACGTTGTAGCGTAGCTCCTGGCGTGGCTTTGGACTAAACTAGCCTTCTCCAGTGATTCCTGGGCAGACTTTTGGAGCTGGCGTGTGCCATGCATGGCTCCCAGTGGGTCGCGTGCGTGAGATTGGGAGGGAAAAGAGTTGCCAGATGTGTTTGCTTGTGGTCTTATCTGACTCCTCCCAGGGGGGCTGCTCAGCCTCCAGAGTTAGAGCAGGGATGAATTTGGCCTATTAAGGATTTTTAAAGAGATTAAAAGCTCATCTTCTGTTATTGATTTTTCTTACCAATAGCTCTTTCAGAGATCCAGGCTCACTCTGAAGTGACTTTTTTTTTTTCCAATTTTACATCAAGTTAAAAACTAGTCACTATACTATCACTGCTGGTGACTTAGCCCCAGAGGAGCAGCCATGTCAGCGTGTGGGGCATTTCACACTGTGAACAGCATTAGCAGGCACTCTGCCATCTCCTTTTCTCTGTCGAACTCCCCCAAAACCATACCATGATTCCACAATGGCAGCTCAGACAGCTACAGGAGCCCTGGGGGACCGATTTTGTCAGTGCGCCCTTGCAGTTAAAAAGAAAAGAGGAAGAGGGAGAGCAGAAATGGTGTGCGCTCCCTGTAGCCAAACCCTGATGCCACGCTGGCACTGCAGCTCGCCCCGCCTGGCCCCAAAGTGCACGCAGCCACGGTGTGGGCCAGCCTCAGGTGCAGAGGATTAACCGAGATGCATTTGTCAGTGGAGGGTTTTGGTTTGGATTTGGCAGGTCTGCAAAGGTCAGTAATGTGGCCGGGGTGGTTTGCGGGGGCACCCACCTGGATCAATGCTGGGACCCAGAGGCCTATGCATCCCATGTTGATTTTTCCCTCTGTCTCCTCTGCCTCCAGTGCAGGGAAACTCCCTACCCCTCTTGGGGGAACTAGTTTTCCATGTCTGGCTGCATTTGGATTCTTTATTTATAATGGTGTAGGTGAGGCTGGTCATTAAAGCAGCAATGTTTTCCCGAGGTGTGTGTTTCCATTCAGGGGAGGCTCTCTGGAGCTACTCCAGATCACATGTGAAAGCCTTTTTTTCCATTTTAGTGAACCCATTTTTCTGCAGTCAGTTCCGCCCAGCCCTCGTCCTGGCATGGAGCTGTGCCCAGAAGGGAAGCACCGCGTCGTCCACGGCAGAGCCCTGGTGGCATCGGGCAACTGGGTCCCCTCCACATGTTGGTGCAGCATGTGAAGCCCCTCTGCTTCACGGTTTCTGAAAGACACCCCTGTCCGTGGGGCTGCACTTGAAGTTGATTTAAACCTGCAGCTGGTTTAATAATCCTCAGGTGACATACAGATAGTGGCCAGTCCCCAGAGCTGTGGCAGAGATTAGGGATTAGTAAAGTTCAGATACCACCATTTATCCTTGGGCAGGAAATGAGTCCCTGGGAAGTTTTGGGTCTGTGCATTTTGAGGCTTTCAGGGTGGAAGAGTGCAATGACCCTTTGATAATTTTAGAGGGGAAGGACGGTAGCAGAGAGAGTGCTGATACAAGCATGTCCCTGCAGTGCAGTGTCCTTTAATGGGATGGGTTTAATGAGAGAATATATGATTCTTTCGGTCAATAAATCAAGATTTCTGCATCCTTTCTAGAAACTGACAGTGGCCAAGACTGTACCCAGGAATGTGCTTGGAGAATTAAAAAAAAATAAATTGGAGAAATGTAAACATATATAATCCCTTCACCAGCTTTGCAGGCAGTTCTTTTTCACCCACAAATGTCCAGAAGTCCCTCAAATTGCAAAACTGCAGCAACATGATTATCAGTAACTCAGTTTAAAGCTAGTTTATCTGTCACTACACATAGATAATTAGATAATGATCTTTTCCAAATCCTACTGATTATTGCCATTTATTTTATTCTGAATGTTCTTTGCTTTATCTGCACATTTAAGGAACTCTATTTTCTTATTTTAAAAATGTGACTTTTCATGTTCACATTATAAATTGTCTATACGTTTGATTTGCAAATAAACTACCTTTTTTAAAGGTAGTTTAAGAAAATGAACAGATCTAGAGGTTTAAATCTCATTCTGTATTATTTCCCTCTCCTGTGGTTTTTCCTCATATGAAATACGATTCTTCTGGAAGGCATTACTTGGAATAGTTTGAAAGACTGTGTTGTCTTTAAAGTATAAAGAAGGGACCACTTCTTATGAATATCATGCCAAGGAGGGAAATGTTTCTTCGTTATTATGCTGCTCTTGAGAGTTTCATATTATCAAGTTGAAGGGAATTTGACAGGTTGTAGTTTGTACTTTGTCCCAGGGCGTTTTACGTAACACGGTGATATATATGTAAGATCAACATCAGACCCTGTCCCATTAAACCTTCAGTACCCAAAACTAAAGCAATCTTTCTGTGCCAACCCTAGAGGAATCCAGAAACTATCCCAAACCCAAGCCCTTTGTGTGTCCTGTCTGTCTAATGACTTTGGGAGCAGTCTTATGTCATTTGGATCAATTAGCGTTGGGTGGTCGGGCAACTTTTTGTTGGGATAGCATCATGCTTTAAACACAAGCTTTGGTGGCAAGCGTGGTGGCTTATGAAAAATAAAACTGGTGTCCTATCGTGGTCAGCTTGGCACAAACAAAAAAGAAAATGTGTTTTTTCTTACTCTGCTCTGTAAAATGCATTGCATGGCAATTGTCGCTTTTGGGACAACAATAGTCAAATGTGTGAGGCAAACATTCATATGGCTTAAAATAGCAGGAACTTTCTGGTAATAGTGGGATAATTCTGTGTAAAGGGATTTGCATGAGGAAGAGATGTAAAGAAACTCTAGTATTACTTTTTGTAAAGAGAGCTTTTTTCTATGGAGACTTAGTTTGGAAAAAAATGGGCTTGGTTTGTTATGAGAACAAGTTGCTGTAATTGAAATATGCATTTTCTCATCTTTTAGACCCGTGGAAGGAGGGATTTCACAGCCCAGTAAAGCTATGTAAACTCTAAATGACTGCAAGTAAGCAGTCAGTTGTACTGCCAATACGCAGTAATGCTTTTCCACGTGAAATTCTTCTGTGAATTTCTACAACTCTTTAAATACACTTTAAAGATGTTTATCTATCGTAACATTTATCTTTGGATTAGAATTTTTACTATGTTTATCAGAAATGGAAGCTGAGTCAAGTCATACTCCGTGTGGTGAATGGTGTTTGCAAGTGAGAGGAAAATTGTGATGTAGGAAAGTTGAGACATTATGGCTAAAAGGTAAAGGGAATGAGGAGTGACTAGGGTTTCCAGAAAAGAGCAAGTTATATGCAGACATTGATGTGGCCTTGAGAAAAGACACTATGTAGAACTGGAAAAGACGTGCTTTTTACAAAGTTACATAAATACTCAGAAATTTGAAGATCAGAAAAATTCAGTTTTTCAAGCTTTGTGGGAAAGCTTTGTGTATGCTTATGTAGGAAGAAAGAGTCTAGAACAAAAGGGTAGTTTTTTGGTCCTCCAACTGTGGTTAGTGGACCTTATGCTCAAAGTATTTTCCTGTTTGGGATAGTAATTTCCATGGGAAATGGTCGTGACTCGTCCCCTCATTTTTATTTCCACTTTTTTTCCCCTCAGATTTGGAATTATTTCTAAATAGGGTTGATTTTCTTTTTTAAATTTTGTAAGGCCTTTCAAACTTTGCTTACAGAGTCACAAAGAGTTTTGAGAAATTTTTTTTGCAGCCAAAAAAACTCATAATTTTTCTCCTTCGGTTTAGCAGAAGATTTTCTGAACCTTGACTATAACAACTTTTATCTTTCTGTCACAAGAGAATGAGAAGCAGTCTCCAGAGTCCTAGTTATCTGTGATTACAGCCATGATCTGCAGTAACGTTTTATCTCAAAGAAAATTGGTTTAAAAAGGGAAATGAGAAGCTATAGAAGCAAGGAATATAGACTTTGTATTTAAGTAGCTGGCTGATAATTAAGTGATTTGGAAGAGGTCAACCAGTTCTTTGAAGTAATATTTTAAAGTTCAAGTAACCAAAAATAGCACTGTTTATTCTCTTGGAAATGTGGACAAAATGATAACTTGTACTTTGCTGCTTTTTCAAAATGGATGCTTGGCAATGGTACGAAGTGATATATGGATGTTTTTACAAAGGTTTATTTGTTGGCTAAATCAGCAATTTACCTCAAATACAGGAAAAATAAAACACATTCTCTTTTTATAGAATTTTTATAGTTTGAAACAACCTCAAAACACAAACCCTCTTACCAGCTGCAAAAGATACCTGAAGAACAACTAAGGTGGTACAGTTAAAAAATGTGCTTAAGTAAGTATGATCCGTATGATTTCCATTTTGACAACTGGGAATCCTCAGAGTTTATTAGCTGAGCCAATGCTTCTCAAGTTTAAAATACTAGATGATCTTGCAGCAGTGCTGAATTCTGGGCAAATAAGTCTATCCTGCTCGATTTAGCTGCAAGCAGAAACATGAGACCAAGCCCTTCCCTGAATTGTCTGCTTCTGCTTCAGCTGAGCATATCCCATACCCTCTGATCTCTCTCAGCATATAGTACGAGAGCTGAAACATCCTTTTTGAAACTGGGAAGTATGGACGTGGATAAAATGTTTAAAGCAGAGATTTTTGAGTTGCTAGTGTATCCCCTCACCCTAAGGTGGACTGGAACCATGTAAAGTTATTCTCATGTTTTTTCTTCAGGCTCTATTTATTGTGCTGAAAATCAACAATGAAATCTTTAAAAAAAAAAGCGGATCAATGTAAATTCAATAGCCAAACAAAGCAAAAACTATTTTCCTCTCCAAAGATCTGATTTTTAGCTGGGTTGCTAGGTTTCTCTAGACTGTGTTGGAAGCCTGGGAGGTCAGGTTGGTTGTGTGCATCCTTCAGCCTGCATTTTTCAGTGAGGACATCCCCTTGCAACTGTGGTTGGCCTGACTGACTTGGATGGAGTTCTTGCGCCTGCGTCTTCTCTTTTGCATTAGCTTGCGACGCTCTTCTGATGTGCTCTATGTAAATTAATAGCTACTTGGTGGCCATAGGTATAAAAGCCATTATGGAGCCTATTGCATGATTGGGACTTGCCTTTTTTTTTTTTTTAAGATTATAGATTATTTAGCTAGGAAGAAGGAGGATTCAAATTGGGTAATGTTCCAGATGATTTACAAATATTCTCTAATTGTGTTATGTTGCAAAAATACTGAGACGCCTGGATCCCAGTGGAGAACATTAATCCAGCTT
Source organism: Nyctibius grandis (assembly GCF_013368605.1). Lineage (NCBI taxonomy): Eukaryota > Metazoa > Chordata > Aves > Nyctibiiformes > Nyctibiidae > Nyctibius > Nyctibius grandis. Next base: position 7,062,980 of record NC_090664.1, read on the forward strand.
TCATGTGTCTTCATGACCCCACCCTTCACTACTTTGATTAAACAGCAGGAAAGGAAAGAAAACCTCCCTCGTAGCTTTCCAAAACAATTGCAGTACTTTGTTCCTTTTGCTTTAGTTTGGCTTGCAAAAATTACAGCCTTGGCTTCATAGCAACTGCTGTAATTACAGCTGCAAAAGGATTTCAATTATAGCACCCTTTTTTTCACACTATCATACCTTTTTGGCAGACTGCTTTTTGGGGAATGAAATTTTCCGTGTGGTGTGGCTGTGAGAAGTAGAAGAATTGGGACTTTCTCTACTTGTCCTTGGGTTTGGGCAAGGTTGGAAAAATGCCCACTTGAGCTGTTTTATTTTTTTGTCTTTTTAACGTCTACACAGACAGCTTGCCTTCAACAGGATGTGTAGATTCAACTGCTGAAGTCAAAGTCTTCCTCAAGGAGTATATTTTAAAAGTTTGAAAAATCAAAGTACTTAGTAGTAAGCTCATAGTAATAAAATAAATCTCTAAAAGGTCTGAGTGCTTTCAAGGGAAGGACTTTTATAGTCAGAGGCTGAAAAATGTCCTTTTTGTGACCGACTGTAGTTAGGGACTGACACCATGCAATGAGGACGCCCCAGGGACAGTGTGGTGGGAAGAGACAGCATGTATCTTCCTCTAACAGCGGCAGAGAGCTGCCATCCTGCTGGGTTTTGGGGAATATCTATGATGGAGGGTACCACAGCAGAGTAAAATCCTTCAATCTTTGAATAGCAGCTGCAGTAAGCACCCATTCTGTTGAGGAGGGAGGAGGTGGTGAACACTGTAGATCATAAAATACGTATTTTGAAAGGAAAAGTATCTGAGAAGAAAGCAAGAGTTGACATCTCAATGCTTAATTCTCAGGTAAGCTGTCCCTCTGCCCCTGATGGCAGGCTGTCCTCAGAACAGGGGTTTACCCTGACATGTGGAGCTCCTGCAGGGAATCCCACTGTCCTGGTGAGGGGCTCTTTGCAGCTTTGCATGGCAGCACACCCAGGGAATGTGCTCTTCAGAAATCCCTCACCAAAGTCAGGTGGAGTCCCAAGGCTAAGCACACTGTTCTGACTTGAGGCTGAAGCTGAGAGCCAAATACCCAGCACTACTTCAGTGGGTCTGACTGGGAAGTAGAGACAGCATACGGCAACGTACATGAGCCTTTTTTGGGCCTCTGGTACATTTTTTTTTTTTTTTTTTAAGGGGTCCATTTGTTTATTTAAATCCTCATTGTCCAACTAAGATTGTGAAGTGCTGGTAGTTGGTTTTTGAAGAGACCAAGGTCTTTAAACTGACTCCCAATAAGACTGGGAACTGACTGTGAGATTAATGAAAAGGAACACAAGGTTTCCTACAAGCGTTACCTGGTGAACATACTCTTTCCAATTGTTTACAGCTTGGAAGGCCTACCAAAACATTAATCTGAGGGTTTTTTTGCCTGAGCTGGAGTCTTCAGGTACTACCAGGGAAGGATGGTGGAGCAGATATACTTTATAACTACAACAAAAGCAGAACAAGGCAATTATCAAGAGTGCTTATTCTTAGAAGCAGAACCCCGTTTGTGTATTTGGTCTTTCCCCATATGCACTTACCCACGAGGGGGAGGTGAGGTGGAAGATTCAGGAAATCTATGGCTAGATAAAAAGGATTTGATTCATTATTCATGCAGCTGGAATTAGTTGGCATAATCTGTTTGATTCGCAGACCAGGAACCTGGGCCAAAGCCCTATTTCTACCCTTGCACCATTGCATGCTGTGCCCTACCTTATGCAGGACTGTGAACTAGATCATCAAAATGAACTGCATCTGAAAAGACTTTTTAATGAGAAGGCAGCTGAGCCCGCTCTAAAGCCTGGCTGTGCCAAGAGCCATGCCAGCGCAGCCAGGAGGGTGGCCCTGCAGCTTTAAGAGGTAGCCTGATGTTACAGCCAGATGTTGTGTAGTGTGGCAATACAGCTGCCGTGATGGGAGGGGTGCGATTGGTCTGCACGGTGCCTGGATGGTCTGCAGGAGGGTTCCACGTGAGGGACTCTGGGGATGCTCTTCACATTTGTTGAGAAAACTGGTTTTGCTTTTCATGCTGGGTTTTTCACACGCGCTGCCTCCACTCGTCCTCTCTCCAAAAACATTTCCTTTCTCCATTGCACTTTGTATTTGTTTGCTGTCTGGCTAGCCAGATACTTGTATTGTATTAATAGAAAGAGGTGGTTTTAGGAAAGCAAGGGTATACTTTACACTTACTTCAGTTCAGAGACCGGTGGTCTAGTTTTAGGTTGATTTATGTCCTCCTTCTGGGGGGAAAAAAAAAAAAAAGGAAGGCTGAATATATGAATTTTCCAGCAAGCAGGCAGGTAGAAAGCAAGGAGAGTTAAAAACAGCACCAGGAGTTTTTAAGAGTAACTTTCAAAGTGAGAATGCATAGCGTCTCCCTTTTTTGGTTTAAAAGATACGCAGTGTACGACTGAGTGCTTTGTATATAAACGACTCCTGACAGTGGTGTTGTAAATGGCTGTGGAGGTGTTCTTCAGGCTAACCAAAGGCCAAGTGCTTTCATTAAGCAAGAAGTGCCACAGAAGTTTTATAAAGCAAAAATACTGTTTGTCTGCCTTTCCCACAGCTGTCTCCATGCCACTTTCCCTTCCATGACACACCTTGTCGGGGCCTCCTGACACTCACTTCCATCCAGTGAGGTTTGGAAGATCTGAGCTTGTGAACAAAGAGTGGGCTGAGGAACTATGGGATGGACCAGTCTAGCCCTCGCTCTGTTCTTAAAAGTATATATATATTCTTACCCCACAAAAGTATACGAGGGCAGGGATATCATTTTGCCGCCTTAAAATCATTGGGTATTGTGGCTGCATTTTATTCAAGTGTCAGTGATGGACATGATGAGTCTCCATTACAGGTCTCGGTAATACACGTGCCTGAGCAATGTAGTCTGAGGGTCTGGTAACGGGCTTACAGCAGGCAGCAGCAGCAGTGGCAGGGAAGCACCATAGACCACTGGAAGGACAGAAGTTTACTTTAAGAATAGGCTGAAAGAGCTTGGGGGCAAGCAGTGCTGTGGAGAGGAGCTTGAAAATGGTTTCTTGCTGTATGTTACTGCTGTATTCAGAGAAGTGGGACTTTGTGTATACTCTTCGTGTGAAAACAGGAGTTCCTGACTGCATCTTCAGTCTCAGCTCCTAGCAGACGCGGAACAGATAGTTTGTTTTTAGGAGTATTAGTTAAAAATATGTCCCGTCTTCACTGTCACCTACTAAGGTATTCTCCCTTCCCATCCCATCCTTCTCAAGTGATCTCTATTTGTAGGTTGTCATGTGTTTGGGGATCTGTTTGTTAATGTACTGTGTACTCTCTGTGGGGATTGCCCAAATCAGTTCCTAAGTAGTAGCTTACATTCAAGCCATGTGTTATGCCTCTCTTGATAGAAAGCCAGTTTTAATTGTACGTGGGATTTGTGTGTGTGTATTTAAGAGGCAGTTGTAAAGCGAGCCTAATGGGGCTAAGCTTGAAGTTTGAACATGATTGATAATCGAGTAGGGCTCTTCCAGAAACTTTCAGGTGCCATGTTTTTGTAATAAATGGTTAGTACGTTACAGTATGATGTAAAACACAGTGAAAAGAAGCAGAATATATTACCATTCTCCTAAATGGAAAGAAAAACAGGGGCCTGTTTTGAACTGTTACACTTTCTATAGCTTGTCCTGTTAGCTCAAGGCTGAGTGGGAGCTCAGAATACTACCCAGGATTTTTCAGTGTGGAGAAATCATCCAGACTAAAGGTAGATTTTGAAACCTATGGATGCAAACTGTATCCATGTTCCAAGTAAGAACAAAATAATAGCTGTATACATAGTCAGTTGGAAGGGTAATAATTTGATTTACGTGTCAAGCTGCTCACTCATGTACCCAGAGGTCCCAAGAGAATACAAATGGGCGGGTACCATTGAGGCAGGGATTTTCAGTGAAAACTGATTTTGGCTGGTGGTTTGGCTCAGTGTTTGCGTGTGACAGTACTGCTTTGAAGGTTGTCATCTGAGACATCAATACCAGAACTCTTCGTTGCAGGAGTCATTATTTGAGGAGTTTAATAAATTTCTACCCATCAAGTTGGAAAGTATAAAAATGTTTTCTTTAACTAAGTGATTTAAAAATAAGTATTAAAGGTGTAAGGAAGTGAAGGATGTGTAAAATACCACTTTCAAAGTGTGTAAGTTTTTAGTTGTGGCATATCACAAGTGTGTTTCAGGACTGTGCAGCTGGAGTGAGACAGTGGCATTCACCTGAACTTCATCTCTGAAGCAACAATTTCTTCAGTTAGGTGCGCAGGTTTTCACTTCTTTATTTGCCTTATTTCCGTTAGAAATGATTTCTGGACTTTTTGCATCGAGCAACCCAGATTTTGTTTGAAAAGGACAATTTTCCCCTCTTTCGGTTTCCAGGGAAGAAGATTAACAAACCTTCGTAACTGTTATTTTGAATCCTAGCATAATCGTGGCCTCTCCTGGGTAACCAATTTTCATTTTAAATTCCATTTACGTTAGCCAAGAAAGTAAACTGGCAAACCTTCAGTCTTTATATAATTTCATCTTTGCAAAGCAGATAACGTTATTGTGGTTTATGCAGTATACAGAGAATGCCACAAATATCTCTATTATTATTTTCTAAAGCATTAAGGTTTAACAGCACTATGTGTATCTGTCTTGCCCAAGGATTTGAAGTTTTAATAAAACGTTTCATCCACTTACAACGAGCCTGGGAATTGCTGGCAGTGAACACTTGTTACTTTAGGATCCTCAGGAGGATTTGTGATGTATTTTTATGTTGTTTTGTTTTTTTTGTTCATTTCTTTAAATGCCCTTTCCAAGGAAAAGATGTGATGGTTAATTTGGTCAGCTCTAAAGGTAGACCTTTGAGATTATATGTGCTGCAGACTGGCAGTTAAAGGAGTGGAAAAGTCAGTTGAGGCTATTTCTACATAACGGAAAGGGTTTTCCTCTCGGAGGCCTTGGAAAAACTTGCTGGAGGTGGATACCTACTACCGTAACATGATCTTTATTTTTCCCTTTTTGTTTCCTTTTTAAATGTCATATGCTGAGAGAAGCCTCTTCTTTACTGGTTAGAAGTGGTAAAAACTGCTTTCTGTGGAAAGAGAATTCCACCCACTTTAAATAAAAAGACAACCTAAAAATCGTTCCATATTTTTAACAAAATAGAGCTAAGTAAGCCTTTTCTTTTCATCCTGTCACTTGTAATGTCTCATTTTATTCTTTCTTGCTTGACTGAGGTCTTTTTTTTAAAGGAATCAGATCACCTGTGGGCAGCCATAAATCATTTCTGCCATCTAGGTTTAAACACCTACTGTGTTGCATGGAGCTTTTTACAGGACATTTTTTCATTCTTAGTAAAAAGCTTTCTGTCTATTGAGCCGACTACACCAGTAAGTCTAGGGTATAAATTTACCTTCCTGCTGTTATTTGTGGGTGTTTTCATGATTTCAGATTACGGAGATTTCAAGCTGTCACACTTGAAATCAGTCTGGATGGTGAGGAAGCTGAGTGTAGGTGTTTGGTTACATACATTTATTTTTACAAAGAAAAGGAAGAGGTACAGTGCATTTCTAGAGAGGTTTCTCAGCTCACGTCCCTTCCTATGTTGTTCTCTTAAGATGATAAAACATTTCTGACCTATTGCCTGGCTACTCCACCACATCCGTAATGGGGCCATCAGTACTTGTGGTACAGCAGCTGTGCTTCGTCCCTTCAGAATTTATGTGGGAGTCTTTTCCTCTGTGATTACAGCCTCTTCAGAATAAAGTTGTGATGCATTAATGAAATAAATCCTAGCAATAATACTGGCCCACCATTTGATCATGGTAATAAAACTGTTCATACACAAAGGCAAAAGTGCTTCATTAAATACTTATGCATTTTGTAAAGGAGGAGGAGAATGCACTCATATTGCATTAAGTTTATGCTGTGCTTTTAATGCATTTGTAAATATGAACGATGTCAAATACTGTTTACCAGAAATAAACACATTAAAATGGTCTGGAAACTTAAGAGTCCCAAAGACCAGCTGAAGAGCCCTCTGGCTCCGTATTGTTAACTTTTCCTAATTCTTGCAATGCAAGGGAAATTCCAGCAAGCTTTAAGGGTTTTAAAGTGTCAATATACTAAAAAAGGGTACGAAAGCTGATCTGAAGGGCTGTAGATTGACATCATCATACAAGCAATATAATGGAAATGCAGATACGTTAGGTGGTTGCTCAAGATATTACAGGAACAAATACAGTTTGATAAAAAAAAAGAACAGAAAAACCCTAAGTAATGAAATAATGAGTTTGCTCAGTGAAGGTAGCTGTGAAGATGTGACACAGGTTTAGTGGCTTTCAATTTTACTTAGCATTTTAAGCGCTATGATTTAAAATAAAAAAGGATTGTACAAAATCTCTCTATATAAAAGTTAATATTTGGACAGCAGGCTGATCTGAAAAAGGTGATGTCAGTATAGGGTTATTAAGTGGAATTACTTCTAATGGCATTCTTCAGGAATCAATAGAAAGCTTAAAAATAGTATAGTCATTAAAGATCTGAAAATAAATACAAAATTACTTCTGCATTTTGCAGATAACACAAAAATACTTGGTTAAAAGGGGAGAATAGGAAATTTTTTATAAAGTGCTTTAGATCAGCTACTAAACTGAGCCACTCAAGCAAAGTTTATTTTAATCCAGCTAAGTGTGAGGTCATACATCCAGGAATGAAGAATGCAGGTCCCACCTACAAAGGGGGAAGGGCCTTATCTCCTGGAAAGCGGGGGACTTGAGAAGGATTTCAGGGTCATAGCAGACCAACAATTTAACACAACTTCCCAGCATGATGGTTGGCAAAAAGGAATAATAAGTTCTTTGGGTATACGAACAGAGAGCATGGTACCTTGGAGTGATTCTGCTTCTGCAGAGATCACTGCTTTGGCCAGGGTTAGAGTTGTGTGTTCACTGATGAGATGCTTTCTGTTTAGACGATGTTGTAAACAACTATAAAACCTGTTCAAGTGTCCAAGAGAAGGCCTCACTTAGAAATCTGAACTAGTCACAGCATTTATTTTAACGAAGGCCAAGGGGCACCTAAGAAGGTATTTGTAATCTAGTAGAGAAAGGCATGACAAAAACCTGTGACTGAAAGGTGATGCCACATGCATTTAAAGAAGTCAGACCCAGGACTTTTTAAGTTCAAGAGGGATTATTATAGGACCTAACTAGATGCATTTCTGGAAAATATGCTGTAACTAAGCAAATTATTTCATATAGTGGAAGATTAACAAATGTAATGTAATGTCTGGGATCTACAAGTAGGCAGACTAAATGATACAGTCTGTTACTGCCTCTTAGGATCATTTATTTTTACAAAACTGAGAATTTCAAGGACCATCGTTAGTATCCCAGTGTTTGTTTCTAAGAGTTTCCTGTTGATAAAATTGGGACAAATTATAACAGAGCAATATCAGTTTCTCTGTACTGGGTTTTTGAAGCAGTACCAAAGCAGATAGATAGGACAAAATCCTACAGCCAGTGGGATAAAAAAGAGCAGGATGTACTTTGTGTCTGGGATTGAAGATACGATTTCTGAATAAGTAATACAGATATTAAGATAAAGGTAAAAATATTACAACTTGCCAGTGGGTATGTATTTTAATACATTCACAGCAGAGTTCTGTGATATAACATGCTGCTGTAAATGTCCAAGTCTAGGCAAAACCATGCAACATGAGTTGGTGCTTGAGCAGACTGTGCTGCCAGTCTGATGCACACTTCTGACCTGTGACTGTTCCATCAAAGACTCTCTCTTTGTGTCTTGAATCTGACCACTGAAGCTTCCTACACAGCCATTTTTCTTTTGTTTCCTTTAGCTGTCACTAAGCATTTAGAGAGGGCTGGTGGTGATTTTTCAGGATTTGGTATGTGCTGCTTGCAGGGTCGGAGCTTTGCCATCCTGGCCTGTGGCTTTGCTTTCCTTTTCTTCTCCACCTCCCCTTTGCTTTGTCTTTCCCAAGCTATGAGTACCACGATTCTGATGCACTTGCAGCTCTCTCCAAGTACTCCCTGGCCTCCACAGTTGCTCCTTGCACTGTCTGATGTTTTTCCTCTGACATGCTTACTGTTCTCTGATCTGCTCTTATTTGAGCGGTGCATTCTAGCCAATTTGGAAATGAACAGACCCTGCAAAAATACATTCCAAAAGTTCATGCAGTAAGAAAATTAAAGAAAGGCTTCACTCCTTAAAATGAAACAGCTTCAGCTTTGACCTAGTTTCATAGCTAGGGTGAGTGTATTTATTGCTGTTGGTGCTGTGCGCTGCAACAAAGCTGCTTCCAAGCCTGGTGCCGCCGAGCATGCAGCTTTGAAAGCTGAATTACCCAAGAGCAGTGATACCGTGCTACGTACTCCCAGTTTGGAGGGCAGTGAACAGCTCTTGTTCACTTTGGAGCTGGAGATGAGGGTCGAAACAGTACTTCTTTGGCTGGTGATGTTGCAAGCTGCCTCCTGGCAAGAGTCTGCCACGGTCACTGTCAGAGGTGTTATTGGCCCCCACCATGCAACCGGTTCCAGTTGGCTTATGCCTGAGACCTGGAAAGATGCCTTTCTCCACGGTATTGCCTTTTGGGTTTTAATGGGTAGCCCTTTGCAGAAGAGGTCGTTTTGTATGACAACCCTTTACAAAAAGTGTACAGTGTGCTCGTGGTACCACGCAAATGATGATGATAGGGAGGAAAACAGTGGTTATTTCTGGGACACCCAAGGAGAGCAGCTGGGCAAAAAGAGGAACTGCAGAAGAGATGAGTTTCCTGATAACGGTACATAGTGCTTAGTGTGCTGTCATGTCTTGTTGAGATTAATGTGAAGTTACTTTTTGCAGTGAAAAAGTGGAATTAGCAGATGAACCCACCGAGCCTCCAACAGTTGGAATGTTGCTGAAATATAGCACAAGCTATTTCTGCTCATTGGGTGCTGGCGGCTATTGCCTGCACACGCTTTCAGGTATACTGTGAGCAGTTCACAGGTGAAGTGGTTTGGAAGTCAGACAACGTTGCTGTCTTTGGAATCGAAAGTGTTTTTTGTTGCCTGATAAAGACAAGATTTCAGTCTCTCTCCATTCTGTCATTTGTGTAGTTTTGTATCTCAGCCTGATGTGTTGAACACACCCACAAAAAAATCAGCTCTCAGGGTGAGTCTGCCTCCATTAGGTAAGAGGTCGATGCTTCTGTTCAAAAGAATAATCTGGAAAGATCAAGATTATTTTACAGCTTTACAATATGAGATAATATCTAATGCAGATAAACTTTTATTTTTATGAATTTTTGTTATATTATGTCTTCCTGAAAACAGAATTTATAAATAAGCCAATCCCCAATGCCCCTCTTCTGATACTTTCTCCCTTATTACTCCCACTGGTTATAATCTCTTTCAGACCTCTCCCCAAGGATTTGCATGTATTTAGCTGCCAGGGCCTACAGTTGGGTAGGGGCTAGCTCTGCCCTTTCCCAGCTTTGCTGGCATCTCTTCCCTTGCCCCAAACCACGGCATATTCCAGTTATCCGTTTAGAGTCACTGCAGATCGTCTAGAGTAGTCTTCTGTGTAGGTCATAAATTTCTGTTGCCACCGAAGTGTTACATGGTGTGGAAGTGAGAGACGAGGCTTTGAGGAAGTGCTGCTGTTAGGATTAGCACTCTTGTCCTGGTGGATAATGTATGAAATAATCAAAAGTAACCAAGTGCAGACTGCAGATGTGTGAAGTGGCAATACCTGCATTTAATCATATTCGTTTAAAACCTTTTTATGGTAAATGCAGTATTGCTGTTGTAAAGGGCCATTTTTTCCATTCCCTGTGAATGCATCTCCAGCTTCAGAGTAGAGCTCTTGGCTTTCATCTGGGAAACTGTATGATTTGCACTTATTTGTGGAAACATTTGCCTTGTTTGTTTTTACAGTCAGCGGAACTCAAAGAGAAAGTTTTATTTTTCCTTAGTTCCCCTGAGAAACACTTGTTCATGCTGCTCCCATCCACAGGTTTAAACAATCACCCTTTGTCATCGTACAATATCCTCCAGCCTGGCCATCTCTCAGAGTCGGGCAGCCGTATCCGCTGACGTGATTGCTGAGCGGGAAGCTCAGCCTCTTCGTGAATGATCAGTGAAACAAAGGGAAAAGCCTTATCCTTGCTGAAATGAATGGCGAGCTTTCCATTCAGTCATCATTTCAGATGTAAATGGACTAACATGACTGTGAGGTTCCTGAAATGTCCTGATTTCTTCCTTTTCTTCCTTTTGGTTTTGTGTTGGTTGTGAGCAGAGGCTGAGAGCCTGAAGAGAGGAGGGTGTTCATGAAGTGGTGTCTGGGTGATCAGAGGAGAAGGGAGAAGAGGAAGAAAGTGGTGGGGAGGGAGATGACATGGAAGCAGGGTGTTACTGAGGTGGTCGTCAGTGTGCTGGTATGTAGGTATGTGCAGGATGGGAGACGTAGAGGCTGGTGACATGTCCTTGGAGTCGTCTATAATGCTTGTGCTATGTAATGGATAAGTTTCCTTCCACTCTTCTCCTCAACATTACTTGGTTAGTAATATTAATTCCTATTAATAAATAATTAATTGGATTAATTAGGTTGTTACAGAATAGTGAATGGGAATTTGTCATTCTTAGGGATTTCATTGTTTCCAGAACAATATGGTTCCCTCACCCTCTTCAGATACCGCAGCTCATATGCATACAGAAGGCATAGCACAGAGGAGTAAAGAGCTGAAACTGTGGGTCCTGGTTTCAGAAGGTTTCTAGCAGGTACCTGGCATGTAAAACATGAATTGATATTAACCATACAAGTAGATGTCACAGAGGAGCTCTGTTCATGTTTTTAAATTCATGTGGCAAATTAGAAAGTCATAACACTTTTTCATTTTACCCATATTGATTTTAAATCCTACTCTCAAGAGGATTAGACAAAGAAATACTACCTCCTCTATTTAATAGTGGAAGAATAGACTTGGGTCACATTATTGCAACACTCCTCCCAGGCCCCCGTTGTAGAGCTATCCATTCTCCTGTGACTGAAAGAAGAATTTATATTTGTGTGTGTAAATACCTCCAGATTTCTTAAGTAAACTGTTCTCATCTCAGTAATATGTCAATGAAAGTATATGAACACCATTCTTCTCATGCACTAAGCCTTTCTTTCTCAGATGCATGCAGGCAGGCTGAGTAGTGTGTTGCTTTCTTTCAAGACTTCCAAGGACCATTTCTATCAGCTCTACTCAACTGAATTAAAATACTGTCAGTAAAAATGTCAGTAATAACCTTCTTTCATCTGTCTCTGTCCTCTTCTACTGAGGATGATTCTGCTTACTTTCAATCCTGACACAATGCTACTGTTTTTTTTTCCTTTAGCTGTTTTTTGTAGGATACTGGGCTAAAGTAGAACATTTCTTTGTTCCATACATGTGTTTCTTATAAAGCTGTATTGATGAAATGTTTTTTGTCACAATGGCATTGAAAGGATCATAACAGCTTATTGTCAGGCCTTCAATTCTAGTCACCTTAAAATGAAGTATCCATCAAAATGTTTTTTCCACTACTGTTGCGGTGTTTCATAGCCATCCAGGCTTTGTCTTCTGCCCTGACTCTTCTAGCAGATATTCAACAACCTTGACCATTTGAGATACCAGGGTTAGAACTGAGGGGACATCTGGCCACCTGCCAGGTGGTACAGACCAATGCTTTTCTCAAACAAATCCACTGCAGATCTAGGGAATGCAGCAGCATAATCTCATTCAGCCCATAGATGTTCGACGTACAGCTAGTAAGGTGACCTGCTAGATATGAGATAGGTTCACTTTATGACAGTGTGAGATAAAATGTGCCCTAGGACCCAAACCCAAGAAGGGGTATGGATCCTGTCTCAATTCACATAAACCTGTGTTAGATGCTTACTCCCCTTCAGAAGTGACAGGCACCTCCAAATGGGAGCAGGCATTTAGAGTCAGCCACTTTGTGGGAGGGTCAGTGGGAAATTCTTGAGGAGAGGAGCGTGTCCTATATCTTAGCCCTCCGTGTGGCTCCCATGTCCTCTACAGAGATTTTGGGAGGAGCCTTTTGATCACTTTGCCGTTGCCTCTTGGGATGTTCTCAGAAAGGTTCTTCTGTCCTTTTTTTTTAAAAAAAACCAGAGGAAGAAAATCCATCTGGAGAGCAAAGGAATGCAGGGGAAATGGCTACTCTCTCTTATAGAGCAGCGTAGGGGTTTGCTTGCAGCTGTGTAGAAACAGGCTGAGCTCAGGCAAAGACTGAGGGGCACAGTGCCTTGGAGCATCCCCTGACCAGCAGCCGTCAGCTGCGGGGCTGCACTGTGTCTCCAGTCTGAGCTGCTGCACACAGCAAAAGGGGTGTAGAACCAGCAAGAAGGGCTTCTGACCACCCCCGTGGGCTGTGGTTTTGGGAATAGGCTGGGAGGGTCAGTCCTCGACCCCAGTCCTTGGCTCTGAGGACAGCTTGTGTGCGAGATTTTTGCACTGAAAGTTTGTTGGATGACATATACGCACAGCTGGTTTTATCCCTAGCTAGGTGTGTACAGGAAAAAAGCAAGAGAGTGAGCAAGCAAATACAGTATATGAACACTAAAGTTAACTGTGATGTTTTGACCAAACACTGCTCCCCCAGGTCCATGAATGTGGTGAACTTTTAGCAGACTGTCACAGTTTAAAGCTGGGCCAGCTATTAACCAGGTGGCAGATGCTCTCTGTTAACCCTCTCCCCGCCACCAAGGGAAAGGGAAAGGGAAAAGGGAGAGAGACTTATGGGTTGGAAAGTTAAAACAGTTTTAATAAACTATAATAATGAAAAAGAGTATAATAACAATAATAATAGAAATAATCAAATATATATACAAATATATACACAAATATATACAAAACCAAGACTGAGAGCTTGGAAATCCCTCTCAGGCAGAGTTGCTCCCCCCAGTACAGGCAGAGGGGAAAAGGCAGTACCTCCCCCCAGCACAGACAGAGAGCAAAATGCAGTAGCTCCACCCAGCACGGGCAGAGGGCAAAATGCAATAGCTCTCCCTGCCATCACACCTGCAGGCTTTTAACTGGAAAATTGGCAAAGCTGGTACCAATCAGTGGGAGACAGGAGAGCCCCTCCCTCCTGGGCCCCACCTCCAGGAGGCAGTGGGTTAGTGATAAGCAGGAAAGTGAGAATGACATGTATGGGATGGAATACCTTGCCAGTCAATCCTGGGTCACCTGCCCCATCCACTCCTCCCTGCAGGTACAACCCCCTTCGGCTCTTCACTCGTAAGCAGTGAGGAATTTAGCAGTGACCTTGGTTTCTCTAAGACTAATTGGCCTGGTTTGGGCCAAACCAGGACACAGACCTGTTATCATATACGATGACCAGAAGCCAAGGGTCTTAAACTCCGTCTCCTCAAACAGCTTCATACACAGACACCCCTGTGTTTGGCTTATGCATCAGGGTTGGAGGGAAATGCTGCATAAAGGGAAACAGGTAGTGGAATTAACTCATATTCTGGACCCAGTGTGTTTTAAGACACTATTCAAGGAAATCTCTTTAAAGTTTGGTTTTGATAAAATCTTTTATCAGCAGAATATGAGACGTGTTAACTCCAGTAGAAAAGACAAGTATATGATAGGGTTACATATGTGCAGGAAGACTCTGGATTTAATTATTTCTCAATTCTGTATATAATTCCCTGCTGAAATAGGTAATATTTTCAGAAAGAGAATAAAATAAATAAATGTTTGAATTGTTACCCCTGTTCTTCCTTCTTGGGTTCTCTTTGCTCACCTGAGTTCAGGTCCTCATTTCACGAATACCCATCAGCTCCCAGACTTTTTAATTGTTCGTGTTTCTGTACTGTCAGTATTGCAGGTAGCCAGTTATACGTTATGGAGGTTGGTCCGGCCTGGTACCAGGAGAAAGTTGGGCGTCTGAGGGGTGTTTTCTTCAGAGGGGAATAACATGATTTTAGATAGTTGAGGAATTTTCTTTATTTTTCATCTAAAAAACCCCAGTGAAAGACTGAAAGTGAACTATAGAAGAGAGAAGGGAATAGGTGATAAAAATATAACTGAAAACATTAGGTCCAGTAAAAGACCCAACATTCAAATGTATAGATCGGATGTGAAACTATATTGTCATAATGCATTTTAGTACTGAGCTGGAAAATCGAGGTCTGAGCTCACTAATATATAAATATCGTATTTGGGTGGCATGGAGTGACTTCTCTCACTGATTAGCACCAAAGAATTATCAGTAATATATTATTGCCAAGCCTTTGTAACCTTTGACATGGAATATTTACACTATTGATTGCAATCTCTTCCATGCCAACATCAGTAATACCTTTATCACTCCCCAGCTGATAGCAGGAAGCCAGATGCGCAGGGATGGTGAGCACTTATTTAAACTCAAAGTGTGACCATACCCAGCTGGGGTTTGGACTCACAGCTCTTCCCTTGCTGTCTCAGGGTATCCTCTCAATCCATGCAGGCTCCTGGGCGCCTGGTGTTTATTTAGTACCAGATTCCTCCATGATTTGCTTTTTTCTCTCCCACAACGTCTTTCATGTTATCAGTATTTGCAAAGAGGGGTTGCTGACCTGATGGAAACAGTTGTGTGCATTTGGGAAGAGGACAAAGGAAGCACTCCCAGTCTTTCAAACGCTAACCCTAAATAACACTCGAGGGTGTGAGACACGCTGCAAATCCTTTGCTCTTTTTTTTCCCTGTTCTAAACTTCAGGATTCTTCAGAAGCCTTGTAATGTTTGAAGTTTAGCAACAAAGACTATTTGTCTACTTGTTGAATAGTAGCTGTCACAAGATCTTAAGAGAAAACAGAAGGATGTATTATTGAAACATCAGGCCTCTGATTGCCTTCATATGCTATTAATTTGACAAAAAATTCACCAATAATGTTGTAAATGAGCTTTTACTAACCAAGTAATCTTCTAGTTCGGCCTCTTCTCTGGAAAGGCTTTGCAGTTGGGTTTTTTTCCCCTTTAACTATAGTAACATCTAAAAAAAAATATATATATATATGTTATAAAAACAACTTGTGTGCGGAATGGAAACTAGATCTTTTCTAGACGATTTTGGCATGACCGTGTTTTGTCTGCCTTGCAGTGGGGAGATACCAATGCTAAAGTTGCGCCAATCTGAAATAAATTATTACAAGTCCTAGAATATATTTGTCAAAGTAAACACAGGACAGAGGAAGGCTCTTGTGAGGACAGTGGTGGTTATTCTTTTGCACAGATCAGTAGGAGGTTGAAAGTATTAACTTGCACTGGGAATTGACACCAAGGGGTCTAAACTTGGACTCAATAAGTGTTGCAAGCAACAGGGCAAGAAGGTTGCTTCTTACTCATTTTCAAGTACGAGATGTACACATTCATTCATCTGAAATGAACGGAAATCTGTCTTCCAGTTTAAAGCCAATTTGTCTAATTGATATTTTCATTGAATTGCATGGCACTTTCATCCTGAATGACTCACAGTTTAGAGAGGGAGGCTGAGATAATAGGAGAAGGTAATTCATTTTGAAGTAAAACACTGTCATCTTATTGATTCATAAGCCATAATGTATCTTTATTAAGACCTACAGCTGATATTTCATTTGATAAATTGTGGAAGTAGAGGCCTTTGGCTCTGAAGGCTGGTAGACACTTGAGTAATTTTTGATGTCCCTGAACAGGGAACTGTTTATCTCTTGGCACTGAGTTGAGGACTTGTGGTAGTGACTTGTGAGCTGATTAAAGTGTTATGCTGGATTAGCATTAGCACAATGGCTTTATACATTTTACACATTAATATGTTATCTATTAAATTGGGATTGTCAAATTTATTTTGTGTGGTTTAAGGCTGTAAAAATTCCTGTAGTCTATTATTAGTGCTTGTTTAAAACTTGAAATAAATATGTTTAGACTGAAAGTTTCAAGTTGAGTGTTTTAAAAGCCAGGTTCTTGAATTCATTCTTAGTCATCAAACTAAACAGAGCTTGATTCTCAGAAGTACTGGAAAGCTGCGCTGAATTCAGTAAAAGCTCTGGAATCTCTGCATGGGTTGATGTCCTCAGGATCAAGTCAGAGGGAGTAGAAGAAAAGGCCTGACAGATCAGAGAACTTTCCCACAGAGAAAGAGGAGAGAAACTCCAGAGAGATATGAACAAGTATGAAAGCAAGGGGCAACCACAGAAGTCATTCTGACAGTTACCTGTATTTCCTCACTCGATGCTGTTGAAAATGACTTCATATTCATTGCTTTAAAGGACCACGTTTCATCCAGTATTTCTGCAGGACTCTTCTTGTAGATTGTGGGGATTATTTACATATCAATTTATTTGTCAGCCCATTGGCCATAATTAAAAAAGGAATTTGGCACTCTCCAGAGTCCCTGCTGGAGACTTTCACCTTGTAGAAGAAAGGGATTAGATGTGATGATTTATTGGGCTCATGTTGAGTCCCCTGACTGTACTGTGGCACTGAGCTGAAAGAAAGCTGAAGTGATATTCAGTCCTCTCTGGCAACCACTTGCACCATGAGCAGAGTAAATCCTATCCCTTGACTAAAACCCTGTCTTGTTCCATCCAAATTTGGCCAAGTTCCTGATGTGTGTGGGCTCGTGGTAACACAAAGTTAAGGTTGGAGAAGGCAGTGGCTGCCTGCCAAGGCAGTGTGCCTTTAGGATGTTGGAATCTCTGCCTGTGTTTGTGTTGTCATGATGTGCCTTAGGCTGTGCCTATGAAAAGTGGAGAAAATTGTTTCTTACAGTCATCATACTCCATCTTCAAGTGGAAATTGGAAATGATGTTCAGAATCACAGCTCTAACATTTGATCATTGTTCTGTGATTACTTTTCAGATTTTTAGGACCTTTTGGTGCTAAAGCCAAACAGAAATGCAGTCATAAATCTGGCAGAGGCTTTGCTTACTTGCTTTCTTCTACCCTGCTAAGGCAGAAAACAAAAAGGAAGAAATATGTGGCCATGCTTAGCTTCCACCATAGCATTTTAAAAATGTCTGTTTCTTTGAGGTGATTGTTCTGGGGGAGGAGATGGCAAGCATGCCCTTTGTTAGGGTGAGCTTTCAGGACCATGGTGTCTTTTGAAATATCTCGAAGCACCTTATTGCTTTCTTAGATGCTCTTAAAAGTGTGCTTTTCTTGGACTCTGAGTTCTTTGTCTTTGCTAGATACTAGTGAGGGATATCCTACAACACCCTTGATAAAAATTCGTCTTGTTCATACCAAAACACCTTTTTCTTCAGCTGAGGGTGTCGTCATGCAACGTGTCTCACTGGAAAAGAGAAAAGATCCTGACAAAGGGATACAGCTGGCTAGGGCTGTTTCCGTTGCAGGATGGGTAATTTGTTAGGATTGAAGTGTATTGATTTCTGCAGAAGTCTTATTGCAAACGTTTCTTATGTCCAGAATGAAATCTGGTCCGAAAGAGAGAGAAGGGAAAAACCCCACCACCTTAGAGAAACTGTTTGTAAGAACAAGCAAACTACATAGGATAGCTGATGGCTTGTGGGAAACTCAGCTTCAGGTCCCCAATCTAATTCAGGCACAGTGAAAACTTGCAGCAGTTTAGTGACATCCAGTCTGTACAGACTGGATATTTATTACTGTTACTCACTGAACCCTTGTTACATGGTTGTTTCTGTTGATAATGTGAACTCCTTGGATATTACACTTGTTTTGATGTCCTCCAGATGTTTTTTCCATTAATGAAGCCATCCTGTTCGTGTGCTATGATTTGCCAGGGATGCTTTTTCATGATGCAGAAGTGTCTTTAACTTTTGACACTTCCTCAGCATAGCAGCGTCATGGTGAAAAATGGTGAATACATGTAAAAGCTGTTTGTGGAAATTATTTCCCTTGGCAAATCCACTACATTAGGGCCATGTAACTGATATGAAAAGCAACACAACAATTTCCTTGACTTGAAGGATTTTTCAGTCTATCTCAAATCTGATTGTCATTGCATCTTTTGACTTCCTTTTAGAAATCAGGAATACTTAAAAGCAATCCGTGGGCTGTGTCATCAGTATATGATTCAACCACTGGAAGCGGTACGTTCGGGTAGACTGGAAGAGAAAGAAACTGGGTGTATTTACAACCTAAAATAGTATTTCTCCAGATTGTGTTTGGGCAAATACTCATTATTCTCTTTACGTGCTCACATCCCAAATGGTCTGTGGTATACCTGCAAGGCAGAATTGTCTTGCCTCTGTCTTACTGAGGCCAAATCCCACAGACTGTTGCTTTCATGTTTGTAGGATTGTGGGCAGAAGGGACTGAACATGTGGCAAAATTAATAACTGGGTAGCATTCATACTTTCATGCTTAATTAAAGACAAGTGGGTATGTGAAATATATTTCCCCATGGCTGTGGTGAGGGAATATCCACATATGTAATTAATCTAACTGCTGGAAGTCACAATTTCACCACTAAAATGAAGCAGAAAGAGACACCAGCAAAAAATATGGGCACACTCCAACATTTATTGAAGTCAATGGGAAACTTGTCTTTTGACTTCAAAAGGCATTGAACTGAGCCCTGCAAGATCATATTAAAACACTTAGAAGTCATTAAGCATTTATTCTTGCCATACTGCAGTAATAGAGCTAGAAAAACCATAGGTGGATTTTAATTTAACCCACTCCCTACTTTTTTAATTGTTCCGTGTTTACACAGTTGGTTGCATCCAGTTGGATTAGGTGGTGATTTGCCTGATGAGTTATTGTGTTTGACTGTTGCTGCATGGCATGCTCTTTTATAGTCTTGTTTCTCTGTGTACGAGAATTTTGTTTCTCTGTATTCGTGTATGCTGATACAATCCTCACTTAAGTTAATACACATGATTTTCTGTGAGAGCAAAGCTAGTAGCTTCTGTGAGTTGTAGTATTGTTGTTAAGTAATCTCAGTATGGTACAACTCTTACCCCAAGTGTGGGATTGTGGAAGGGGCTGAAGGCATCGCCGTCTCTTCTGCTGATGGGATTAGCAGTGCCCCAGAGCATGCATGGTCCTTTTTATGGGATGGGGAAGAGGTCACAGAGCTGCCATCACAGCTGCCGTTATGTCCGCTGTCGATCGGTGTCCATTACCAAGAAAGCACAAACTGCTCCAAGCAATGCATGGTCTAAACTTTGGATGCTCTGGGCTGCTGCTGGGCACAGGGCACTGGCAGAGGTTGGTAACAGGGAGGGAATTCAGGGGCTGTCTGGAGGCTTCAAGGTGCAGGAGGATAAATGTCATCCAGCCTGGTCTCTGCTATTACTCATCTGGCTAACTGATGATTTGGGAATTTGGTTAGCCACTAATCTTGTCTGACTTCAGAGATATGTGACTAGTTGATGTATTAGAGAGAGCAAATGGTTGCCTTGAAACAGATCAAACAGGGTGGTCAGAAAACCAGTTGGTGCCCAGGTTTCCCACATCTGGAAGATGCAATTTGAATTGCATTGCATCTCAATTACTTGTTGTGGTTGGCAGGCTGCGTGCAGAGAAGCCCGCTAATTGATGCAAGGCGAAGTTGAGAGTTGGCCCATTTGAAGATTTGTTGTGCTTCCTTATGATATTTGTTCATTGCCTCAATTTCGTCTGTGATAAATTCAGGCTAAGTTTTTAAGTAGCTAAAATTTAAGAGGATTGTTTGCCTAAGAAAAGATAGAGCATTTGCCACTTCTGTTTTCTGGTAAATTGGATTTTGGAAGTCAGGACTGAACCGAGCACAATGAGCGTTTTGTCCTCACACAGCAAACTGGATTTAGGCATTGCATGTTGTGACAAATGGTATGAGTTTGTGGCTTGGGCTCCAACAACAAGAAAAGGCAATCCTTTCATCCCATCAGATGAATAATGTGGCACCATTTAATGCATCTGGTATGAAGCCTAGAATATAGCAAATAAAGAAACTTAAAAACTTTATTCCTTTATGTACTGAAAGTGTTACTGTGCTGAGGGTGGGGGGACCTGTGAGTTTTGCTTTCAGAGCCATGCTGGAAGATGGCTTTTCTTGCCCCTGCATGTCTGTAATCTTGTTTTATATCCGCATTGGTATCTTTAGCCATCCATTAATTTCATTGATAGTGCAAAACAACAAGGCAAGATGGAGTTTTCTTTTCTTTTAATGAGCGGAGCACACTGGAGATGACCTCAGTCAGAGACTAGGATTTAGAAACCCCAGAGATAAAGGTGGTTTGCTCTTTGCTTCCACATTGTGCAGAACTAATGGAAACACTTCCTAATTTATTTTATTTTTTAAGAAAATGTCTTGATTTTATTGAAAAATGCTTGATTTATAGGTGTGCCAAATATGCCACTGCTTCTGTGGAATGAAGAGTAGGTCATAAAAGAATAACTCATTTTTTTGGTTGACTTTTTTTTTAATTTTCTGACTTGTTTTGGTGCTTATTCCTGTTTGTCATGGAGAAGAATAAAGAAAGTAGAGAAGCCTGCTTCCTGTCTGCAGTGTTGAATATGAAAATCTGCTTTAATTATATGTATAATTGTTGTATATAAAAATCTGCTTGCCTGTATGCATAGGTGAAATATCTATTTGTTTTCTTTTACAGAAAAGAGTCAAAGATGTCATATCTCCAATTGTTTTTGAAGCTGCATACAGCCTTGGGGAACATGTGATAGAAAGACGAAAAGAGGACAAGGAACTACCTGCTCTAAAGCCCATTCTCCGCTGGAAGAAAGGACAAAAGATAGCACAAAGGAATCAGGTCAGATTTGGACTATGTTATTTCCCTAGAAGGCCTGTGTCTGAACTGACAGCAGAAGTGGATGTGAAAGGGGATTGCCAAGCTCTGGGTTGTTTGCATGCAGTAGTCTTTTTGTACAGTCCCTGCTGTTGCTGCCATCAGTGCTTTTCCAGGACGGAGTAAAGACTTGTGCCGACAAGGGCAGCACAAGGTGAGGTTGCTTTCTTATTTCAGGGTGTTTGTGCTGGGAAGAAGGAGACTGAATAAGGGAAAGGATGAGAAAGGTCCTGCTCCTTCTGGTTCTTTCCTTTCTGTAGGAGGTTCCTGTGAAAGGTTTGGCCCTGGCCTTTCCAGGTTGAGCCTTCATTAGTGCTGGTGGGGTAGGGCTGGCTCCAGAAGGGGACACGGGAACTTGCCCCTCTGTCTGAGGGGAGAACGGTGGACGGAATAAAGAAAAATTTGCCTGGCCCACTGCCCTGTTTTCTTGAAGGCTCCTCATGTTCAGACACGTGGCAAGGGAAACCCACTCCTGCTGTTATTGCAGGACATGCCGTGCTAAAATAGGGTGGTTTTGTTTCAGAGAAAAAATAAAGTGTAGATGCAGCCATGTACTTATTAGGATCCTATTTTCACACAGAATCACAGAATCAACCAGGTTGGAAGAGACCTCAGGGATCATCGAGTCCAACCGTTGCCCTGACACCACCCTGTCAACTAGACCATGGCACTAAGTGCCATATCCAGTCTTTTCTTAAACACATCCAGAGATGGTGACTCCACCACCTCCCTGGGCAGCCCATTCCAATGTCTAATAACCCTTTCTGAGAAGAAATTCTTCCTAATGTCCAACCTGAACCTCCTCCCCTGGCGAAGCTTGAGGCTGTGTCCTCTTGTCCTATCGCTAGTTGCCTGGGAGAAGAGGCCGACTCCCACTTCACTACAACCTCCCTTCAGGTAGTTGTAGACTGCAATAAGGTCACCTCTGAGCCTCCTCTTCTCCAGGCTAAACAACCCCAGCTCCCTCAGCCGTTCCTCATAGGACAGACCCTCCAGACCCTTCACCAGCTTGGTCGCCCTCCTCTGGACTCACTCCAACACCTCAACATCTTTCTTGAAGTGCGGGGCCCAGAACTGAACACAGATTTTTCTCCCCTGCAGTGCATTTTGTCTTTAATTTTGGTGAGAGCAAGAGAATTCCATTAATTTTGAAACACTTGTAATTTAGAGCAGAGATTTTCCCCCCCCTCCGCTGCTGCCTTCTCCCAAATTGTTCCCTAAGGAAGTGAAGTGTAGGTGATTATGCTACCTCTCTTGTTTGTTTGTCTTGACCTCACTGGTATCTTTGGAAAATGCTGGCCAATTTTGTCATGTTTTGACAGGAGTGATCAGGACAGTGCTTATGAAGGTATTAAACACCTTCAGGATTCATGAAGCAGGCAGACATGTTGAGGAGAGAGACCCTGTTAGTGACCTTTTGAAAGACTCCAGTTTGAGCACAGTCCTTATAGGTGCAGGACAGTCTGCCAAGGAAGGAGCCTGCAGGACAATTCAACCCCCCACCATGCCAGCACCAGAGCATTCAAATGTGAAGCTTGAGGAGCCACAGGGAAATCAGACTTCTTCTGTGGCTTGCAGAACTTCTTGTGTGTCAGAATTGCAGGATAATTGAGGCTGGAAGGGACTTTTGGAGATCCAATTCCCTGCTCTAAGCAGAGCCAACTTAAAAGTTAGATCGAGTTGCCCAGGGTGGCATCCAGGCAAGTTTATTTTCCAAAGCATGCTTACAGAGTTATGAGCTGGCATTGCTTGGGAATAGGAAACTTTTTTTTTTTTAAAAAAAAACAAACCTGTGAAAAGTCTGTCTGGAGTCTGACGCTTTTAGCAGTGGATCGTTAGATCTGGTTTTTAACCCCAGGAAGCTCATACCTATTAAGTAATGTTTGCATCATCGTAATCTATAACATAACTTTCTGATGCTGCTTGTAAGGATATGTTACTGTGCTGAAATTGCAGGTCCCTGAATGCTACTCAAAAAAAGTAACTGCAATTCTTAGAGAGATTTGCTTTGTCATATACCCAAGTGTTTTGAAATTATTTGGCTATAATCCTTGTGCTTAGAGAAGTGAGTAGTTCTTCAAGTATGCTTCATTTTTATAAATGTATGAATGAAAGATGCATCTAAGAATTACTTATTTTTATGAAGAGGGATTGTGTGGCTGTTATGTATCTGAATGTTGTACTGTTACAAATGTTATGGTGGGAATTTGTGGAGATCTTTGGAACTTGAGCAGGGTGCTGAAAACTTAAGTGTTACATGAACAAAACTGTGTGAATGCTCTTCCACTGGGTTTAAACTCAAAAGGTCACATCTTACCCTGCAGGCATAGTCTCGGATCAATATTAAAATACCTAAATGCTGAGATTATAGAGAAGAAACAAAAATATGTTGGGAATTTCCCTGACTTGTTTCCTTGTGTAATTTGGATGAGAGGGAGCTAGTTTAACAATCCCTTTCCATTTGCTTTCCAGATGTTGTTCACTTAGCTTAGTAAGAAAAGGATTTTGACATCGGGTGTGCCTGCAAGTGTGCTTTCAGCTAAGGAAGTGGGCAGAGCTTCAGAGTTAGCGTGGCAGTCATGGTGACAAAGCCCTGATGGAGTAGCCTGGAGGCATGGTGGCGGGGTCCTCAAAGACCAATTTCTTGGGAAAATCAGGACATAGCGTTCTCTTTCAGGATTCTTGTCATCTCGTAAGTAGAAATTTTTTTAAAGGCCAAAAGGGATAGTAGGAACCAAAGTTTATATAATAAAGGATTTACATCTTCAAAGAATGTGATGATTCTGGAGGGACCTTATGATTTGGAAGTCCAATTCAAGACAGATTTGGTAGACTCTTTTTCAGAAGATACAGCACAGGTGAGGGCAGGTGGACAAGCTTAGTGTTGGTGCTAGTACTGAAGTCTTTAAATATAGCTAGTTGTATGTGGTTTTCAAAAGCCCTAGATCCTATTGATCCAGTAAGAACTGGCATTTTGAAATCGGAAATGTTACATCTGTTTCTTCAAGTCGCTGTTAAGATACTGTTAAGAGGTTGACATTTTGCTAAAAAGCCCAGGTGGCTGTTTTTTTGTGAATGAACGCAGGAGAAGCAGCTGGAAGTAGTGAATAGCTGAAAAAATGGGAGGGAGCTGTGACTGGGCAGGAAAGGGGGAGACTTCTGTCTTTCAGGATCCCACTGTAGGTCTGCTAGACCTACTTGAAAAGCCACACATCTTGCAAACATGTGGACTTCATAATCACCTAGATACGATTTTATTTAAACTAAAGTGATGTTAAAGCTGAAATGATCACTTTCACTGGGATTTCAGTTTGTTTTTCATGAACTAGATGTTGCCTGCATGCATGCGTGACTTTCCAACAAGAGTGTATAGCCCTGTGGCTTACAAACAAGGAGGTTAGAAAGCCATCAAATGGCATCTTAACATAAGAATTGAAGATTATGTTGAGCATTTAGGAGTCAGCTTGGAAGTAGTGTTCATGGAAGCCCACCACCAGAAGTGACATCTCCCTAATGACATAATCATAGAAAAAGATTTTGTTGGATATTCATCCTTTAAATCAGTACTTGGTCTTGTACTAATCACTTAGACCAAAGCAGAGCTATAGTAGTAAAGGAGTGTATAGATGTGGGATATCATTCTGAATGCTTTTATTTATTGGCCACCTTTATTTTAAAAGAATGCAGCCTCTACTGTAAGGCAGTGCAAAATGCTTCTATGTAAAAACAAAACAAGACAAAACCAAACCTTGACTCTTCAGTGAAGGAGCCTGCTTCTATTCCTAAATGAACTGTGCTTGAAACAATCAAAATATGCAATTGTAGGACATCATTTATTGGCTATTTTCTGTAAACAAAGAGGCTCTGATACTTCAAAATGAAGTAATAGTGTCCAATTCTGGGCCCCTCAGTTCAAGAAGGACAGGGAACTGCTAGAGAGAGTCCAGCGCAGAGCCACGAAGATGATTAAGGGAGTGGAACATCTCCCTTATGAGGAGAGGCTGAGGGAGCTGGGTCTCTTTAGCTTGGAGAAGAGGAGACTGAGGGGTGACCTCATTAATGTTTATAAATATGTAAAGGGCAAGTGTCATGAGGATGGAGCCAGGCTCTTCTCAGTGACATCCCTTGACAGGACAAGGGGCAACGGGTGCAAGCTGGAACACAGGAGGTTCCACATAAATATGAGGAAAAACTTCTTTACGGTGAGGGTAACTGAACACTGGCACAGGCTGTCCAGAGAGGTTGTGGAGTCTCCTTCTCTGGAGACATTCAAAACCCGCCTGGACGCATTCCTGTGTGACATGATCTAGGTAATCCTGCTCTGGCAGGGGCATTGGACTAGACGATCTTTCGAGGTCCCTTCCAATCCCTAACATTCTGTGATTCTGTAAACTGGCCTGAGGGACTCTTTGGCCCAGGATACAGTAACAGTTGATTTCTCAAGGACTTAATTATTTTCTTGCTTCTTGTATATGCTTACTCAAAACTATGGTTGCTATAGCTTGGTGTAACTATTTGTGGTAGCAAAAGCAAATACTTAAGGGTTATGTGTATATGTCTATTGATAGATGCCTCGGCAACTTGTACAATTGTTGGGTGGAGACTGGTTGTGTGGAGAAGATTACAGCTTTCCACGTTGTAAGTGGCTAGCCAGCACAGTTTTGCTCAAACAGAAAATCTCTGATTGGTCAAGACTGGGTGGGGAAAAAAAAAGATTCTACTTTTTCAGTGTGTATTATGAACTTTAAAACTTCCCACCCTGAGGATGGCTTTCCATTAGCTTCTTTGTTGCCTCCCAAATCCAGTTGCTACCTCCATCCACTGGAAAAAACTAATAAGTCTTCTTACTTCAGGGAAATTAATGTGTATTTAGAACTTGGTTTGGCTTAGTTCGTCGTGAGTGGTTTGTACTATAACATTTATTTTTGTATACCCACTGTATAAATACATGTCAACCAAGAAGGAGAAAGATCTCCTGCCAAATACAGTGAGGATTTGTTCCTAGTAGTATCCAGTAATGTATCTTAGAGTTCAAAATGTGGTATGCTAGAATTCCCCCTGTTCTAAATACTGTAATAAAATCACCTGCTGTTATGTGGATGGAGACACCATTTTGTTATAGGAAAATATTCTCAGTAGATTTAATTGCGTCACTGTCTTCAGGACGTTGGGAATGGTCTGCCATAAAACTGCTCGTAAGTTATTAGAAGAGACAGAAAATATTTAGGACATTTTGTTCCCAGCTGTGCCACTGACTTGCAGTGAGAGTTTGGGTACGGTGCTTCACCTCCGGGTGACTGAGCCTGCATGTCTCTGGGATAAACTTCACCTTTTTAAAGCAGAGGACTATTTATTCGAAGTACTTGTGTTTGAAAAGCTGGTTAAGTATTTGCACATAAATTAGCTTGGTTGGCAGTTTTTATGGAGCTGAATTATGAACACCTTTAGTGATTTTTGGTTTGCTGCACAAATAATGCCATTCTCCATTTTAAAACATGCACACACACCCCCGGTCTCATACTAAGGACAAACCAATGACAGATGTGGACAGGCTGAAATGTAGTGTCCATACACAGAGTGTGGTCGAGGTTTGTCAGTGGTGCCTTCTCCAGAGCAGAGATCCCTGTGTGCCTGCTTGAGTCAGGTCATGACTCTGCCAACAAACCGAGCTGTGCCCACAGCATTTCTAGGCATTGAAGTGACATCTTCATCCTGGTAAGCTGCTGGAATGGCTCTTGGCATGGTTTTAGCCTGTGCCAACTACTACAAACCATTCCCAGGCAGGGGGCAGGAGTTAGAATGCTCCTGTCTTGGAGGCCAGGGCAGTTTAATTCACTGGTAGGTCTAAAACCTCAGTACCTTAGTATACCTGTCAG
The DNA here is from genome assembly GCF_013368605.1 of Nyctibius grandis. NCBI lineage: Eukaryota > Metazoa > Chordata > Aves > Nyctibiiformes > Nyctibiidae > Nyctibius > Nyctibius grandis. The sequence goes on from NC_090664.1 coordinate 7,089,711, forward strand.
TAGCTGGATAGGTGGAAAATTTGAAGATTAATTGACTTATACCCAGGCACACAGGAAGTCTCTGGGAGACTGCAGGAGTCAGCCTAATTGCCATGTTTCAGGTGGAACATCTTGCCACTAAACACTTTCCTCCTTGGGCAGGGCAAGCTCCCAAATTATCTTCTTCATTTATTCTTGCAGAGCAGAGATCCACTGTGTGCCACTCTTCCTGCTTAAATGACATTGTTTTCCCTTTGGTTGGAGTGGGATTGCTGAAAGTGTTGATTTCCACTCCTCCCTCTGTCATCCCTTGAGTGGTGCCTGTTCTAGACAAGTTTAGTCAAAGTTAGTGCTGAACTGGGAGGGACTGGGTGCTGTTCATGCCAGGAAATCTGGAAAGGACCCACCCTGAGCATGTACGGGATTAGGCTGAGTATTACATTTGCCTGCTTTGTGTGTGTGTGTGTGTGTGTTGAATGGCAATAAAGAGGAAAGATTTACAAGTCTGGAAGAGATTCAGAACTGAACAAGAACAGCAGGTGTCCAGATGTATTGTACCTCTGAAATGTTTATAATTAGCAAACTTGCTGAAGTAAGAATGAGTGGAAATCAGTGCCTCTGATGGTATGCATGTTTCTATACGCTCATTCTTAAGCGATAACAGGCTTGGCCAGTAATTGTCTAATTTGTTCATATTCCTGTTTAACAGTACAGGAAAAAAAAACATAATTGAAAATGTGGGTTTAATCCCCAGGTTTAGATCTCATGGGCTTCCTAAAGAACAATAGCCAATATCCTATGCTAGTATACACACGAACACACATACACAGATATCTAGTCCTTCGTATCTTGGCATATGTACTAGGGGAGGGTCAGACTAGAGGGTGATCCTGTCTTAGGTGGTAGGACGTGAATTATCTGATTTAGTTTTGTCACGGTTTAAAGCTGGGCTGGCGATTAAACCTGCGGCAGATGCCCTCTGTTATCCCCCCCCTCCCCCAGAGGGAAAGGGAAAGGGAAAAGGGAGAGAGACTTCTGGGTTGGAAAATTATAACAGTTTTAATAAACTATAATAATGAAAAAAAAAATATAATAATAATAATAATAGAAATAATCAAATATATACAAATATATATACAAAACCAAGATTGAGCTCCCCTGAAGTCAGCCACGTCACCACCGGCACTGCAGGGCAGGCTCCGGGAAGGCCCAGCCTGGGCCTAGCGATGGTCGAGAGCTGGATTCAGGAACGCACGGATCGGGATCGGGGGCAGCAGGAAAACAGACGGAGTCCTCCTTGGACACCGGCCATAGCAGAAAGAGAGCGAGACCCTCGTGATCCCCCCACTTTATACCGAGAATGACGTGTATGGGATGGAATACCCTCGTTGGTCAATTTTGGGTCACCTGCCCTGTCTGCTTCCCACTGCAGCTGCGACCCCCCTTCGGCTCTTCACTCGTAAGCAATGAGGAATTCAGCAGTGACCTTGGTTTCTCTCAAGAATAAGTACAGCAAGAGCCTTTCTGCACAACATCCCTACCAGTGCCTCAGTGATAACTACAAACTTCGAGCGTTATCAGTCCTGGAAGCAGACACTGTCTGCAAAAATATGCAGTTAGTTAGAGGAGACTTAGCTGAAAGTAAAAATCACTGAAAGGAAAATCGGCCTGATTTAGGCCAAACCAGGACATTCCACCCCTTATTCCATACCATTCACGTCATACTCAGATCACCACTAACTTTTCATTTTAAAATATATACAGATAACATTAGTTTATGATTCATCTCTATACAAAAAAAAAGTTCATCAAGTTCATTTAATTCAGGATTGTGGGTTTCCATCTGACTAGGAGTCTCCCAGGGTAGGAGAGATGATATGAGCTTTGTCACAGTTCGTGCCCACGGGTTGCAGGTTAAAGATGTCAGTCTCGAGGAGGTTACTGGACTCCACTTGCAGCTAGCTCCGGTCTCATCACCACTGCTTCAACCTGAAAGACACTTATGAACACTGTTAGTATTATGCAGCAATTAACATCATGCAGTTCAGAATTAAGTATTCTCACCCAAGATCAGATCACCTTCAGGGACACATCGGACTCCACCATCCTGCAGCATCACCCACCAAGTACATCCAGGTCCTTGAGCAAAAGCAATCCCATGAATGGGTTTACCTTTGCCCGTAGCAGGAAGAACCCAGACAGTTTTTCCCAACAGATTCCTTTCATGCACCACAGGGACTTTATCCCCTTCTATTGTATGTAAAAGGTCTGACTGAGCAGGGCCAGCTCGGTTGATAGATCCTCTGGTGTTAACTAGCCAGGTAGCTTGTGCCAAATGCTTATCCCAGTTTTTAAAGGTTCCACCCCCCATTGCTTTTAGGGTAGTTTTTAACAGCCCATTATACCGTTCAACTTTCCCAGAGGCTGGTGCATGATAGGGGATGTGATATACCCATTCGATGCCATGCTCTTTGGCCCAGTTATCTATGAGACTGTTTTTGAAATGAGTACCGTTATCCGACTCAATTCTCTCTGGTGTGCCGTGTCGCCACAAGATTTTCTTTTCGAGGCCCAGGATAGTGTTCCGGGCAGTGGCATGGGGCACAGAGTATGTTTCCAGCCATCCGGTGGTCGCCTCCACCATGGTAAGTACATAACGTTTACCCTGGCGGGTCTGAGGGAGTGTGATGTAGTCAATTTGCCAGGCCTCCCCATATTTATATTTCAACCACCGCCCCCCATACCACAGAGGTTTTAACCGTTTGGCTTGCTTAATTGCGGCGCATGTTTCACAATCATGGATAACCTGTGCAATAGAGTCCATAGTTAAGTCCACCCCTCGGTCACGAGCCCATCTGTATGTTGCATCTCTCCCTTGATGACCTGAAGTGTCATGAGCCCACCGAGCTAAAAATAGTTCACCTTTATGTTCCCAGTCCAAATCTATTTGGAACACTTTAGCAGCCTGATCTGCTTGTTGGTTGTTTCGATGTTCCTCAGTTGCCCGACTTTTAGGTACGTGAGCATCTACATGACGTACCTTCACGACTAGTTTCTCTAGCCGAGCAGCAATATCTTGCCACAGTTCAACAGCCCAAATAGGTTTACCTTTACGCTGCCAGTTGCTTCGCTTCCACTGCTTTAACCACCCCCACAAGGCATTTGCCACCATCCATGAGTCAGTATAAAGATACAGCCTTGGCCACTTTTCTCGTTCAGCAATGTCTAAAGCCAGCTGGATGGCTTTTACCTCTGCAAATTGACTTGATTCACCTTGTCCTTCTGTGGCTTCTGTGACTCGTCGTATGGGACTCCATACAGCAGCTTTCCACTTCCGATGCTTTCCTACAAGACGGCAGGATCCATCGGTGAACAGGGCATACTGCTTCTCATCCTCTGGTAGTTCATTATAAGGTGGGGCTTCTTCAGCACGTGTCACCTCCTTTTCTGGTGGCATTCCGAAGTCTTTGCCTTCTGGCCAGTCCATGATCACTTCTAAGATTCCTGGGCGATTAGGGTTTCCTATTCGAGCCCTCTGTGTAATTAATGCAATCCATTTACTCCATGTAGCATCAGTTGCATGATGAGTAGTAGGAACCTTACCCTTGAACATCCAGCCTAGTACTGGTAATCGGGGTGCCAGGAGAAGTTGTGCTTCAGTACCAATTACCTCTGAGGCAGCTCTAACTCCTTCATATGCTGCCAGTATCTCTTTTTCAGTTGGGGTGTAATTGGCCTCAGAGCCCTTGTATCCTCGACTCCAAAATCCTAGGGGTCGACCTCGAGTCTCCCCTGGCACTTTCTGCCAGAGGCTCCAGGTAGGACCATTGTCCCCAGCTGAGGTGTAGAGCACATTTTTAACATCTTGTCCCATACGGACTGGTCCAAGGGCTACTGCATGCACAATTTCTTGTTTAATCTGTTCAAAAGCCTGTTGTTGTTCAGGGCCCCACTGAAAATCATTTTTCTTTCTGGTCACCTGATAAAGAGGGCGTACAATCTGGCTGTAATCTGGAATATGCATTCTCCAGAAACCCACAACGCCTAAGAAGGCTTGTGTTTCCTTTTTGTTAGTTGGTGGGGACATGGCTGTTATTTTGTTGATCACCTCTATCGGGATCTGGCGACGCCCATCTTGCCATTTAATCCCTAAAAACTGGATCTCCCGGGCAGGCCCCTTGACCTTGCCTCTTTTTATGGCAAAACCAGCTTGCAGAAGAATTTGAATTATTTTCTCCCCTTTGTCAAAAACTTCTGCTGCTGTATCACCCCATACAATGATGTCATCAATATATTGCAAATGTTCTGGAGCTCCACCCTCTTCTAGTGCAGTCTGGATCAGTCCGTGGCAAATAGTAGGACTGTGTTTCCACCCCTGGGGCAGTCGATTCCAGGTGTACTGGATACCTCTCCAGGTAAAAGCAAACTGTGGCCTGCACTTTGGTGCCAAGGGAATAGAGAAAAATGCATTAGCAATGTCTATAGTGGCGTACCACTTGGCTGCCTTTGACTCCAGTTCGTATTGAAGTTCTAGCATGTCTGGCACAGCAGCACTCAGAGGTGGTGTAACTTCATTTAGGCCACGATAGTCCACAGTTAATCTCCATTCTCCATTAGACTTTTGCACTGGCCATATAGGACTATTAAAGGGTGAGCGAGTCTTGCTAATCACTCCTTGATTTTCTAATTGTCTAATCAGTTTATGAATGGGGATCAGGGAGTCTCGATTGGTGCGATATTGTCGTCGGTGCACCGTGGCAGTAGCAATTGGCACCTGTTGTTCTTCAACTTTCAGCAACCCCACAACAGAAGGATCCTCTGAGAGGCCAGGCAAGGTAGACAGCTGTTTAATGTCCTCAGTCTCTACAGCTGCTACACCAAAGGCCCATCTATATCCTTTTGGGTCCTTAAAATACCCTTTCTTAAGGTAGTCTATGCCAAGGATGCACGGAGCATCTGGACCAGTCACAATGGGGTGCTTTTTCCATTCATTTTCAGTTAGGCTCACTTCGGCCTCCAATACAGATAACTCTTGAGATCCCCCTGTTATTCCCGAGATACTGACAGATTCTGTCCCTTTATGATTCGATGGCATGAGGGTGCACTGTGCACCAGTGTCTACCAGGGCTCGATACTTTTGTGGTTCTAACGTGCCAGGCCATCGAATCCACACAGTCCAATAAATCCGGTTATCCCTCTCCTCCTCCTGACTAGAGGCAGGGCCCCTCTAATTAAAGATTGGATTCGTGCTGCTCACGGGGATTGGACCTTCATTTCCTCTATTCACTCTTGGAAAAAAAGGATTTGAGGCCCATCTACCCTGACTGGAGTCCTGCTCATTGGTAACTGGAGCAGCCATCCTCCTAGAAAAATTCTCTCTGGTATTTCTGTTAGCTTGCAACTCACGTACTCGTGCCTGTAGGGTACTGGTAGGTTGTCCATGCCATCTGTTCATGTCCTCCCCATAATCACGCAGGGTAAACCACAGGATACCTCGTGACGTGTTCCGTTTCCTTTGAGCCGGTCCAGTAGGAGGGCGTTGCCTCCTAAAGGCTGCAACGCGGGCCTGTGTAGGTAGAGAGTCAAGTTTATTCTCGATCCTGGACAGTTTGTCTGACAGTTGTGTCAATGTGTCTTTGTTTTCCTTAGTCAGTTTTTCCACAGCCGAGACACGGGCCTGCAGTGGGGAAGAAATACTATCTTCATACTGTCGCATATAGTTAGCCATTTCGCCCACACTAGGTCGTGCCATAGCATCTTCTCCCCAGACTAATATTGACAATGTAGGGGCATGTGTTGGTGGAGCACTCTTCACAACCTTCCGGAACATGGATCGGTTGCATTCCACTTCATCAGGATTTACAGGATCTACAATGTCCTGAGGGTGTTTATAAATGATCTCTTGCACAGCTAGTTCTCTAAGGTAGTTAATACCTTTTTCTATAGTGGTCCATTTGCTTAGGTGGCTCATAACATCATCTTTATAGGGATACCTGCTCTTTACAGCTGACAAGAGTCGCCTCCAGAGACTGATACTGTTCGACCTTCTTGGAAGCATCTTATCAATACCACCATCTCTGGACAGGGATCCCAACTGTCTGGCTTCTCTGCCATCCAATTCTATGCTATCTGCCCCATTATCCCAGCATCGGAGCAACCAGGTAATTATTGGCTCACCGTCATAACGACTAAAATCTTTTCTTATATTTCGCAGTTCTTTCAGGGATAAGGAGTGGTAGGTTATCTCTACTTCCGAGTCCGAGTCCTCCTGTGATTGTTCTGCTTTAGAAGGACCTTTCTTGTCCTTCTTGTGTAATGGGCCTTCTTTAAAAAGACGATCAAGGAAACCCCCCTCTGTGTCAGGCCCTGACTCTGACTGAGAAGGGCCCTCACCTGGGTCCCGTGCTGGCTCTGCCTTAGAAGCCTCTGAATCATCATCCTTCACTTTACTAGTTGATTTCTTTCGGTGTTTTCTCCTGGTTACAGGGGCAGCATGATACCTCCCGCTGTTGCTGCACCGACATCTAATCACATAGCACACCAGTAACACATACAGGACACCCAAAAATAACAACATGCCCTGTTCGAATTTTGCAGGAATCAGCTTGGCAAAAAAGGAGCAGATACTATCAAAATCAGTTAAAAGACGCCCGGTGTGCGCAGCTACCGATTCGCGATTAAAGCTGCCCATCATTGTATCATAGAGATAAGAGATCGGAATAATGACTGCCCAGTTTATCACGACATAAATCAGTATCACAACCCATACCGAAACGACACATTTTGACCAGCACGCCCTGTTAAACCACACGTAAGCACTAACACACAGCGCATACGGCAAGTAAGGTATCATTACACATAACTGTAAAACAAGCTTTATAAAGAGAAGAGGTAACACAAGGCTCACAAATGACATTACCATCTTAGCTATCTGTTTTAATTTCCAACCCCTCGTAAATCTCAAAGGAAGAAATCTGATACTCTCTTGGCTGAGCTCTCCGGGTCTCCTCCCACTGGAGCTGGGATTCGACTTATCAGAGCAACCTGTCGGAGCTTCTCTCGTGCCCCACGTTGGGCGCCAATAAATCTGTCACGGTTTAAAGCTGGGCTGGCGATTAAACCTGCGGCAGATGCCCTCTGTTATCCCCCCCCTCCCCCAGAGGGAAAGGGAAAGGGAAAAGGGAGAGAGACTTCTGGGTTGGAAAATTAAAACAGTTTTAATAAACTATAATAATGAAAAAAAAAAAATATAATAATAATAATAATAGAAATAATCAAATATATACAAATATATATACAAAACCAAGATTGAGCTCCCCTGAAGTCAGCCACGTCACCACCGGCACTGCAGGGCAGGCTCCGGGAAGGCCCAGCCTGGGCCTAGCGATGGTCGAGAGCTGGATTCAGGAACGCACGGATCGGGATCGGGGGCAGCAGGAAAACAGACGGAGTCCTCCTTGGACACCGGCCATAGCAGAAAGAGAGCGAGACCCTCGTGATCCCCCCACTTTATACCGAGAATGACGTGTATGGGATGGAATACCCTCGTTGGTCAATTTTGGGTCACCTGCCCTGTCTGCTTCCCACTGCAGCTGCGACCCCCCTTCGGCTCTTCACTCGTAAGCAATGAGGAATTCAGCAGTGACCTTGGTTTCTCTCAAGAATAAGTACAGCAAGAGCCTTTCTGCACAACATCCCTACCAGTGCCTCAGTGATAACTACAAACTTCGAGCGTTATCAGTCCTGGAAGCAGACACTGTCTGCAAAAATATGCAGTTAGTTAGAGGAGACTTAGCTGAAAGTAAAAATCACTGAAAGGAAAATCGGCCTGATTTAGGCCAAACCAGGACAAGTTTACAGGTTCTTCAGATAAATAGGTAGAGGAAGGAGAGATGATCATGTAAGCATTTGCAAGCTGAACCCTAACTTAAAATCCTATTGGGTAATTTCTGCAGTTCAGTGTAACAGCACGCATTTCATTTCCAAACTACTCTGTGGAGAGAGAATTGTGATTGTAAGAAAGGGGGAGTTCCTGCTTATGTGAACTATAAAAGAAAACTGTGATATTCTTAAAAAGCCACAGAGACAGGTGACGGACTTCAGGAAGCCAGGCTCCATTAGCTCTGTTCATATCTCTTCAGCAGTTATATGAAGGATCAGTAGAGCTTAATTGTGATACCTAACATCTTGAGATAATATGATAGATTAGTTCATTCAGCTCAGAGTACCTCAGTGCCACAAAATCCTTGTCAGTTCAGACTAGCATTCATAAATATTAAACCACTGAAGTGCAGGTGGATTATAGGAGAGGACTTTCACATATCCTTGGAGGTCTAAATGAGCTAAAAGTAGACATAAATTGCATATCAGATGATTTGAAGACATTTTGCATTTCCAGCTGACAAAACAGCTGCCACATCTGTTTTGCGTTTGTCATTGTTATTATGCTTTTATATTTTTAATTACACAATTGTGTGATGAGTAACAAAGGTTTTGACTCTTGTGTTAAAACGTTTAAGTATGAAAGCATCCTGAGTGAAAAAGATTCATCTTACATGGTTCCACTTTTAGTAGTAGAAATAAGGAGGTTTAGAGTAGAAAGTGTTCTCGAATATCATTAAAGAACCCTCCTGAGATGATGTAATTTAATTATTCTGTAGTCATCCAAAATAAATGGAAGACCATTTAAGACCAGGCAGGAAAAAATATTGAGAAATGTGCTGCAGAAATCCAACCTATAATGGTATGGGGAGATGGGACAATTGACCGGATAGGTCTTTCCCATCTATTGTTCTGTGAATTTATAAGGTCTGAAGTCTTGTAAAATGAGAACACTATTTGGATGATTTAAACTGTTAATGATTTAAAAAAGCAAAAAATTGCCTCAGCCTGAAAAATGAGTGAGTCAGACTACAGAAATCTAATAAAGCTCTGAAAGGCTGGGGGTGTGTTTCTATTGCCACCAATTGTAATTCTTCACCCAAGGAGAATATGAAGACAAAAATTGTGTTGTTAAATCCACTCACTGCTGTGAAGAGTAACTTATACATATGTTTATTAATTTATGCTTGCCTTCAATAACTAACAGGTTTCATGCCTGATCTTTTCTAAACAGCTGATTTCATTTGGGAGTTCCTGTTACTCTCATATTTGAGTGCCCTCTCTGCTTTTTAGCTTGGTGCTCCAGCCCGGTTTCTAACACTTACTGAAAGCGGAATGAAGCTGAAGAAGGGGGGAAATGACTGCATTTGTCCGTAGATGGCTTGACAAGTGGCAATATGCTAGTTATGAGCCATAGGCCCGGAGTCTTCCACTCAATAAAGTGGATGATTTCCCGTGTAGCCTTCCGCAGCTAGAGAAGTTCGGCTTACATGGTTGCACCCTTACTAGTGTAGTAAAATAATTATTACTGGCCAGTTTCTGTTTTCTTCCACTAATGCACTATAAATGTGCATCTGTTTTCTTTGCATAAAGGTATGCTCTGATGAAGTCTATATGGAGCTGAGGGAGCTTGCTAGCTAACCTTGGTCCCCTGCACCATGCAGTACTGGCACGGCTCTTTGGTTTCATAGTAGGATTCTATTGAACGCTTACTGCTCCCTTGGTGTTCCTGCCTTCGTCATGTGTTCGCTCCACCACTCAGGAGGGGTATTGTGGAAGTCACGTGTTCTCAGTTCAGCCAGCACATCTGATGAAATCCTCGAAAGTTTTTCACAATATTAATTGCTTTTCTAGTGGGAATTTAAATCAGCCATTTTGCACTTGGCTCAGCAGGATGTATAAATGGGACTGTTTCCATGAGTAATATAGTGAAGCATAGGATGTCTGGGGAGAGTCAGTCACTATTTCTTTTTCTGTGGTCAGTAATCTGTAGGTAATAGCTTTATTTTGCAGGCAGCTTGAAAATTTAAAGACAAAAATAAATAAGGCTCATGTATCTGTATTTAGGCACATTAATATGTAAGTAAGTGATTGATTTGTAAAGCTATAAAACAGGAAATAGTTCCTAGAAAAGGCAGTGAGATTTGCTTACAGCTCAGTACTTTTGAAAATTAGATCACATATCCTGGTCCCTAAATAAGGACCCAGGAACCCAGCTTCACCAGATAACATGGTAATAGCCATATAGCATCAAGATCTCAAAAGTAAAGAATTATTAGACTAACAAGCCCCCTTATCCTGCATCCTTTAAATAGAATAGCTTTTGTGTTACTAGCATGACCTAACTACTAAGTCATCCCTGCACATACCATAGGGTATGGTGACAATTTACAGGAAATCAGTGTAGACATTAGAATACTGTATTGTTAACTCAGATTATTTTGCATAACCTAAATTATCCTGCTGAAGTATGTGGCGCAGTTCGTGAAGTTAAAGGAATGGATCCTCGCTTACCTCTGCCACCTTTTAAGAGGTGCTGTCTGAACCTTTTGTAGACTGATGTGTGAGGAAGTAGTTAAAGGCCTGTTCCAAAGTTCATCGCTATTCTCTTATCCAGACCACAAAACGACATGTTTTCAAGGGTTCTTTTGAGAATCCCATTTCTCCCCTTCTCTTCAAGCCTTGTCCTTCAGCTGTCACTTTCCCTTTTCTGTGAAAGGATGGGGACAACTCTTACTGGAACACAGTACTGGCAACCTCTCAAAGTCTTGATGGCACATTTTGGCTACAACCTGAAATTTCCATTTGCTTCCCTGAATTTTGAGAGGTTGAATGTCTTGAAATACTTTTTTTTCTTTATTTATTGAATGATTTCCAGTATTTTCTGTGGGCAGGAGTGACATAAACACAGATTTTTTCAGTTTCTCTGTTTCCTGTTCTCTACCATGCTTCCAGAAACATAGATTTATTTAATTTTAGATATCCATTGAAAGAAGGTGAAGCAATTTAGTGAGCCAGGTTTGAAATCCCAGATCACCTTCCTCTGAGCAGAGAGCTCTGACCATTAGGCTGAAGCCAGTCTCCTTCTTGCTTGTTTTACCTCCTAGCAGCATTCCTTAGCAGTAAACCATCACTAGGAAGGAAAAGGCTTTGTGACAGCCCAACAGCTTTGTGGTTAGGATACCTTAGGATGCAGGAACTCCTACTTCCTGAGGCAGAGGACTGTACATTTACCCCTGGCATTTATCACAATATGTGGAATTCAATCCACTACCTCTCTTCAAGAGGCAGAGTGAACACAAAGGTACTTGCTTTGAGGCCCTGATCTGAGTAACTAGAAATATCCCCTTCCTTATCAGCCGGCTCTAGGTCTCTCCTTACTGTACATTGAATTGTGTACAGATGTGTATATTCACTCTTCATAATGAATATATCTTAATGTAGGCTTTTTTGACTTACCCTCTGGAGGACATGGGCAACATCTGTCTCAGCTAACATTTCAGGATATATCTGCCACAGCTGTTGACCTCTCAAGAAGCATAATCTTTTCTACCCAGAAAAGTTGCCATGCAGAATTTTAGAAAACTGTGTTTGTCCAGGAAGTTGGATGACCTAGTGGGAACCACTATGGAGCAATTTCCTGTAGCTGCTGGGTACTGTGCAGTGGGAGAGAGAGTGTAGAGAGGAATCGTGGACCCTGGAAATGTTGGATTTGCTCTGTGCTTTGCTGCAGTTCTGGTGATTGCAGGAAGACTGACAGACTCACTGTCCATGCACTTCATATTAGCTTTGTGTTTGTACAGTAAAGATGTATCCCAGAAACACTGAGGTTATCCTGTCCCTGCTACTGAGCACACAAACACCTATTTCTCTCCTGGAAATGCCAGACAAAAGTGTGGCGGCCTTGAGATAAGAGGTGCAGCTGTATTTCTCGTTCAGGACAATTTTTGTCTTTTCCCCACCTCGCCCCCACCCCCTTGAATTTTTTCTTGTATGCATTTCGTATATAAAGAAGCTTCCTGACTATCTGTGATATACATATTCAAAGCTGCAAGGTACTTGGTATTATGTAAGTGGAATCCAGTAAGAATCAATTGGACGTCAGTAAAACCACTGTTCAGAATCACTTCTCTTCGCTTTGGGTAACAGTAACTGCAAAAATTATGAAATGTTTCCACGGTGCAATGAATTTGTTCTGTCCCGCTTCCCTTTTTCTAGTTCTGGATAATACATACAGCCCATAAATCCCTAAAACTGGTATTGTAAAGCTGAAACCGCTTTAAAGATTGCTTAGAGTTAAAATTAGTGATTATATTGTAGTAGGGCTTGTGCATATCCCAGGAACGGACTCCTGCTCTAACAACGTGCAGTATTGAGTTAGGTACAGTTTCAGGTCCAAAGAAATCACAGCCCAAGTAGACCAAGTAAGGGCACAGTAACAGAATATATAAGCAGTGTTCACAAATGTTATGATGACTTAAAGTGTGTTTACTCCTTAATTCTTTATGAGGGATTTGAACAGGCAGGAATTAGTCAACTGGAAAGGCAGAAGAAGCAACAGGCTGGAGGAGGGGAGGCTCAAGATAGTAGAGAATAAAATGAAGGAAGTAGATTGACTGTGAGAAGCTACAGGATTGAGGCTCTAGCAGGCACACAAAAAGGGAGGTTGGAGTACAGTCATGGCAACATGTATCCAGACCACGGAAATAGTGGAAAACAACAGAATAATCCATAGATGTCATTAACCTGCAATGGAAGTCGGCTGCTGAACCAGCTGTGGCTGCATCAATGGGCCCTAGCAGCTGGCTGGACTGGAAATCCTTTCTCCTCCCAAACCTGAACAGGTTCAAGATTCTCCACAGAAGCAAAGGGTTCACTCCTACACAGTTATGGATCTGGGGACTCATCATCCTTATTTCTTTCTCCCATCCCAGAGCTGTGTAGGGACTTGGGTTTCTGTGGCATAATGAAATACTCCCAACATATTTCAAAGTAGCTTGCTGTCTAGTGCATGGTATGTTGGAAGAGATACATGCTCAGTAGTTTTAGAAAATGAAGTATTTGTTCATTCTTTCTGAAGAACCACAACTGTAGATTTAGTAACAAAATTCCATGATTATTAAGTAGTTACTTAAATGTACTTACAGTACGTTATTCTTTGAAACGTGCAGGTCGTCTCTTTGATCGCTCTGTTTGCTCTGCCAAGATTTCTGCAATGCAAACAGGGAAACTGTCAGGCAAAAATATTTTTACAGTTTATTTTTCTTTCTCCTCTGAAGGTCAAACAGTCTTTCCTATATATAGCTACTATGGTGGTTGAGGATTAATTCTGAGGACTTTTGAGACTATACCTCTGAAACGTGCCATGTTTTGAGAGGGATACCTTGTGCCAGTTCCTATCTCAGGGCTATTCTTGTCCTTTGGTGTGGCAGTCTTTATTAAGGAGGAAGGGTAAGTTCAGCCCTTGTGTTTAAATCCTCAACAATTTCCAGTTCTGAGATTCTGAGAAAGCAAAAGGTGGGAAAGGAAAATGAAAGGGCAAAGTAAATAGCCCCAAATGAACTAACCACCTCCCGTCTTTCTTCTTTTTGCAACTCGGTACAACGGCAGCATAATTTGATATCTGCTAGTCCAGCACCAGTTAACTTCATAAAGGTCCACTCCTTCCTGGAGAGCTCTGACAATATAGAAAAAGGAGAGCCAGCTGCCTCCTTAGCCAATAGTCTTCCTGGAGAGACAAGGACTAGAAATCTCTATGCCCTCTGGGCTTAAGATTCAAAGTCATTCTCCAGTGCTGGTATAGTTAGGCAGAGCTCTTTGAAAACGTGTTAACTCTTCCTGCCGCTTCACCCTCCGAGTCTCTCCAACCCTATCTAACCATTATCTGTGTCCTGCATTTAAGGTTGAAATAAAGACCTTTGCATTTAAGATTGAAATATATTTACTTTGGTGATAAAAGTCATGGAGCCAAGCCTGTAGAAAAGTGCATTCATATTAAAGGAAGAGATCAGTGGAGTGTCAGGTTTCCTAACTGAACGATGTTGGCAACACTCATTTTGGGCATTTGTCCTTTGAATATTTGGTAAGCTGAAGAGCATTACAACTCTGAAAGACTGAATCCTCCAGCCTGAAAAGTCATCTGTTCAGAAAGGTATTGGTCTCTGTTCTCAACACTAGGGAAAAGTAACCATGATCTTGACACCATTTAGGTTTCTTGGAGGCCAGCAATGTGTTCCTGTCCTCTTCTTTCACTCTCTGGTGGCTGCCTTATTTAGCCATGACAAACTGCTCTAGAGATTTGCATAGACTCCTAGACTTCTCACATATTCCCCTTCTTTTTGCTACTTAAATAGCGTGCCTGTGTCTAGTGGTATGTTGTCCTTTCACAGTTTCTACTTTTATCAATCTGTTAAATTTCCTAAATGATAGCCTTTACCAGAGTTCACAAGAATGACAGTGGTTCCATTATTTGAGGGTATCAATGGTACATAACAGTCTTTGTAATTTTCTGTTACTTGCAGGATAGCAGAAATGTTTCCTACTGTACATAAAATCTTAAAAAGAGGTTTAATTCCTTATCTTTCATATAGACTAGTGAATACATTTGGGGCATGATTTCCTTACTTGTAAATCTTAGGACTGAAAGTAGTTTCATAAGTAGTTTATTTTCTGTTTCATTTTCATGCACATGTGTTGGAAAGAGAAATAAGAGTGCCAGAAATATAGTGTGAGCAGTAATTCTTGTCAGATGAGAAGTGGGAATGGATTGAGGAAAACCGCTAAGAGAGTCTGGTTTTGGTGAAACTTCTTGTTCAGTTAGAAGACAACAAAAATGGGTCTGATAAAGATGAGATTCTTTAACACTCACGCCATATATTCCTGTATCACAGATTTTGGTGGGTGTTTTATTTAATCCAAGCATGTTCATTCTTTGAATTTTGATCTTACTCTTTTCATGCTGTAACAGTTCTTCTTCTCTGTTTTTCACAGACTGTTTTTGAGAGGAACTGTCAATCTGAGGACTGTGCTGCTGATTTGAAACTTCAGGGTAAATTATTGCTGTCTAGGTGAGTACGTAAACTTTTCTTTTTTTTTTCTTACACACTAGTATGCCATTCATTTTATGTAAGATAACATTCAAAAATCAAAACACAAACACAGACATTTTATATCCAGACTGAAAGGATGATGACAGTGATATCACGTTTAGTGCAGAAAGGTTTCAAGATGTACACAGAATCTGAATTCATGTGGTGGTGGGTTCTGTGCACATACAGGGCAAGATACCTTCACCTTCCCAATCACAAAAGACAAAACTGGAGAGAAAAAAAAAAAGCATAGCAGAGAGGGGCAGAGAAAGTAAAGCTGCATGCCTAAATCAAGTACTAATGTGGACCATGTCATTTTTCAAAGACGATAAAATACCGTTTATGACATGGTAGAACTAAAACTGCATGCAGAAAAGCAGTTTTGTTCAGAAAAAAAAGGTCATATGGAAGGTTGAAAACACCCCTCAGAACATGGCAAATAATCTTCTTCAAATTATCTTTTTCTGTTTCTGAACTTGTGTAGTTTGCTCACTCTCCTGAAGTACCGCTCTCCTTTGTCAGATTCTTTTGTTAGTAACTTGGGAAAGGGGTGTCTCATTTCACTTTCTTCTGGGATAATAAACCTCATCACTTAAACCAGAGGTGAAGTTTATGTTCTGTCCCTGGTGACTGGTGATCCTAGGAAAATGCCTATTGTTTTGCCAGGATGTAGTTATTCGATTTCGGGATGAATCAGGCTAAAGGTGAACTTTACACATCACTTCTATTTCCTTTTTTTTCAGCATTTTTAGCACATTTTTAGAGATGGAAGTGCTGATGCAAGTTATTTAATTGTGTGCCAGAGGTTTTGCTGTTTGATGGAGATGCTTTCTGTGAAATACTTTGCTTTCAGGTCAGGAAAAAGAGAGGAAGAGACTCCCCTGCTTTAGGGAAAAAAAAAAAGGGGGAAGAAGCAATAGTCAGGAGATATACACACTCTTTATATAAGTGTACAGCATGCTGTAACCGTACTTGGAGACAAACCTGAACCAGTCAAGTCTGAGAAGTTACGGACTTCTCCAGACACGACTGAAGTCCACAGGAATGTTTCGGGGAGTTGGCTGGGAGTAGGGTTAGATCTCAGGTTGCAGAGTCCAAGCTTTGACTACGATTAGCCTGGATTTTTGACCTTTTGCTCGATCTTCATGGTGAGAAAAATCTGTTGAGAAATGGAGACGTGTCTGTGTGGACTAGGGAAGCCAGTGAGGGATTTTGTCCTGCAGGTGAGGAATAATGAATAAAAAGCAAGGGGCAAGTCCTAAAAACTTGTCAGTCAGTGTGTAGTAATCACAGCAGTAATAGCTGTATTTGCGACTGGAGCATTAGACTGTTTATTTTTCTGGCTGTTATTTATGTTATCTTGGCAATTTAAAAGCCACAACTGTCAAAAAAGCTTACCATATTCAAATACAGTTTCTATGTTTGTATAGCAAAATGTTGAACAAATGCTCTCAAATCTTCTTTATCCAGTGACACGCTGAAGTCCTGTTTGAAATAAATAGGATGTTGTCAAATCCATCAGGTCTGCAGAGAATGTGTTTTCTTTAGCTAAAGGGCTGTGTAAGCTTCAGATATTAAGAAACAACACAAGAGTAAAGAAAACAGATT
Organism: Nyctibius grandis; assembly: GCF_013368605.1. Classification (NCBI taxonomy): domain Eukaryota; kingdom Metazoa; phylum Chordata; class Aves; order Nyctibiiformes; family Nyctibiidae; genus Nyctibius; species Nyctibius grandis. Next base: position 7,106,267 of record NC_090664.1, read on the forward strand.
TTTTAATTATTATTATTGTGTGTAAAACTACAGAAAACATGCTATGAATTCTGATTTTAGAGAAGTGCTTGTCTTGAAGAATATGGTCGTTTTTCCATCCCCATGTGTTTTTCTGCTAAAGAATCCTATCAACATTTTCCCCATTATTCCTGTTTATGCTAAGTCTGTGTACAAAGCATTTTTTTTTTTTGGTAGAAAGAGCAAAAAAGGTGACTCATTACTATCTGCATTAAACAATTGACTTCATTGTTAGCAAGGTTATGGCAATGGCTTTGTCTAAATAATCACATCTGACTAAATTTTGTGGACTTATTATGGGAAAGAATGCAATTAATGACACACAGATACATTGGATTGAGATAAACAGGATGTTTATGGGAAGGCAACGGTAAGTGCTGTCTCTCAGATCCACTGCAGCCCTTTGAAGATGTCACTGGACATGTGGATAGGATGATCTGCTTAAGATCATCTACCTGGCCTTGCAAAAGATTTTTATTAAGATTTCTCACCTAGAGGTCCACAAAGAAAGTAAGTTGCCCAGGTGTGAGAGGAATGGTGCATGAGCATTGCTACCTAATTAAAAGGTAGTCAGCAGAGAGGAGGAGTAAACAGTTTGTTTTCCTGGTGGAGAAGACTCCACAAATGCTTGTGCTGGGACCGGTGGTATTCAGCATATTCATAAATGATCAGGGCAATAATCTGCTAGAAATGAATAGCAGGGTGACAAAGTTTGCTATCATACGAAACTATTCAGAGCAATGAAAAGAACAAACAAGGAGGTATGTTTTCGTGAAGCATGTGATTAATCTTTAGATTTTACTGTTAGGAATGTTGTAAATGCTGAGAGTTTACATGGTGGAGAAATGGCAAATATGAACACTGGAAGCTGCAGAAATGTATCAGGAAAACAGCATTCTCTGCCTGCCTTGTTCTTCCATAGGCCTCTTGCTTTTAGACATGGTTGGATACAGGGCTTTCTGCTAGATGGACCAACTTGGTCTGGCTGTTCTTACACACTTTTCATGAATTCGTAGCATGTTAGAGCCAAAAGTCGTGCAGAGAACTATATACTGTAAGGTCTAGTTTTATCCATCGCTATATATAATATGCTTTCAAACGTGTGCTGGTTAGAGCATATGTGTGCATAGGAAGTTAGCTCAGATTACATTGTCATCAAGAGAATTGCTTGTTGAAGTCACTGTTGTGAGCTCAGGAACTGCATAAGCTACTCCGGTTTAGAGTTCACCTGGGATGCGTTTGAATCACTAGAATTTCCCAGTTAAAAGATTTCACCCAGCTTTGAAGATGCCAAACCCACATACCAAATGACTAATAGGAAAACCAGCCCATGCTGGCAAGAGCTAACCTGGTCTGCTCTGCTTTTGCTTTTCTTGGGATCTTCCTTCTCTTCTAAAAACTTATTTGGGTGGCCTCAAATTGGAAGCACTGGACTTTGATAAATAACAAATAGACAGCCTGGGTTGTTAACATTCAGTCTAGGAAATGACCTAATATATGGCCATTTATCCAAAGTACTCGAACCAAGCAAATCTGCATGTGTAACTTAGAAACTTCACTGCCATTCTGACCACATAGGATTTGGTTTACCTCATTATTTCCTGTTGTTGAGGTGCTGCTGCACATGGAAACGACGCTACTGGGCAAGCTGAAACCCTCCACTGTGAAGTTGGAGAAGAGGGTAGAGTAGAACTGCTTGAAAGTGGGTGATGACAAAAAACCTTAAAGCCTTCTACATGGAAGCTTTTGCAAAGATTTGGGAGGGTGGGATGTGGTGGTGATTCCTGTATTCTGGTTTTTTGAATACTTACGTTGTAGTGAAAGGTGTCCTTGGAGACTTGGGCTGAAGACGAGGGTAACATGCTGTACCAAAGTGAAGAAGAGTTAGAATGCATTTATTCTGGAAAGAAAAAGGTTTGTTTTCAGTTAACAGATGAATCTGTTCAAGGCTCATCCACCTTTATTAGCATCAGTTTGCATGTAAACCCATCCCACCTTCTTGTAGGGATTGTGGGACGAAGGAGCCAAATTCTTCCTGCTTGTGGCAGATGGCTTTTGGGGCAAGAGTCATGGACTGTGGCTTGGCAGGTTCAGACCAGTGATTTGGAAAAAGCTTCTTGCATAGGCAGTTCATGCTGCATGGGAATGAGGTGTGCAGAGATGGTGTGCTGTGCTCTGCCATCCTGGGTTTCAGGACTTGGCTAGATAAGGTCCCAGCTGACCTTATCTGTTGTTGGCAATAGTCCTGCATCGAGGAGCATGAGGATGGATTGTACAACCTCTAGAGATCCCTTCTGACCAACTTTTCTTCAGTTTTCTGACTCGTCTCCAGGTAAATCCTCTCTGTCACCTGAGCAAAGTTGCCTCAACAAAAACTAGCTCTTTGCCGACATGGAAACACATACCTAGGATGGTTATGGGTTTCTTTCAGTGCTGTGGCTGGAAACCTGCCTGTGGGACTCCTCGCCTCTTGCTTATGCCACCTCTGCCAGCGAGAACATGCATCACGAAAGGGAACAGTAATATTGAAGGCTGAACCTGGCAAAGCGAACTGTGTGGATTAAGCTTTCTAGGGCAGATATTACAAGGTAGCTTGTAGAAACAGCTGCAATGGTGTGTGCTAGTATTGCTACAAATGGTCCTTTTAGTGGTTAGCCTGGACTTATTCGTAGGATTATGAGTGTTCTTAGCCTAAAACTACAGGTGGCAACTTAAGAGTAGGGAAAAGGGAGCCATGGATTGTGCTGAGGTCTTGGTGAAGGCAGTGCTGGAAGAAGCTGAAGGAGCAGAAGAGAGGCATTCCATCTTTCCAGTCATGACTGTTTTCAAATCCATTTTTCTTAAAGAATAAACATGTGAGGTTTTGGCAGCACACAGCAGAGAGACTACTCATCGCCTCCCCTTCAAAGAGTCTCCAGTGTTACATCTTGCAGCTGTCATAGGAGATAGCAAAATCTGGCCCTATCCATGCAGTAATGCCTTGTGTTGAGGGGAGAAGGGAGGGGGAAAGAGATTTCTGAAGGGAGAGAATTAAAAGTATCTTAGTGTAAAAAAGGTATTCATCTGTTGCATACAGGTAACTTTAATAACAAAACCTGAAACCATAAGAGAAATAGGAATAGAATATTTTGCAATAAACTTTATTTTTATGGCCACAGCTTTGGGACAGCAATAGAAACCAGTTTTCCTCTCCAGCAATCCAGTACTGAAAAGCAAAATGCAATCAGGGAGTATTCTGTTAGCTATTGTTTTCAAATATTGTTTAATATTATAAATTATTCATTACATATTATAATTGTCTTCAATGCCTCACTCTGTTTTCTCAGCACAGCAAATGTCTTTTCCATCAGGTTTCTATAGCAAATAGCACATTTTTATTGAGCCTTTCCATAGCTACTTATTTAGAAGCTGAACTGTGTCTGTTTCCTCAAGACGTGCTGGGGGAAACTCCGAAGTAGGTGTTCTGTAGAAGGTTAGACCTCCCTAGCCTTTAAAATCTGCTAATCCATTCCTCTGGTGCTTTATGTGGGAGAAAAGCACTCTGGTCTTTTAAGAACCTGAAAGTGCTGAGGGAGCAGGGTTGACAGGAACACACATCTTGTCTGACATGCCAACGCAGTTGCAGGTCCTGAACTGATGTCTATCCACCTGATTGGCACTCTGCAAAGGGAACGGTAGTTATCGAGCCCAGTTCAGGCAGTAGTGGGAACCAAGTGAAAACCATGGAGAAGACATTTGAGTAACAGTGAGGGTGTTTGAAAAAACAGGCTTTCTTCCAGCTATAATAAACAACCCAGCTAAAAAGACTGGAGCAGAATGGGTGATGGCTTCCCTGTGAGATGCAGCTAGGAAGGAAATCCTGTATGGCTGTGTAAATATACTGACAGCCCATGTGTTGCGATGAGTAGAGCAGCTTTACCAAAAACAAACAGTACAAGAAAAAAGATGATGTTGCAGCATGTCGTGTAGCTGCTGTGTTCCAGTGGGAGCTGCGTGCGTGGTATGTAAATCAGGTTGTAAGCACAGGACTATGAGCCCCCTTGGATAGAAAATGCTGTAATAACTACTGCTATAATAAATATTACAGCAACAGAAAATGCTGTAATAAATATTGCTTTTCCTGAGAAGGCTCCAGGAGGAAGTCTGTCTTCCATATATTTATGTGACATGAGGTTACCCTTCATCTGTCATTAGAAACAGAATTACTCACCCATTGGAGTGCTTCTGAGTGTATGTTTGGCTGTTTGGAATAAGCAGCTTGCTTTTATGTGTTGGTTTAGAGCATCCTTAACGGCCACCATTCATTAGACTCAAATTTACGTTCTTCCCCTACAGACTGGCTGGAGTTCCTGTATATACTGCTGCAAATTGTTTATTTTGGAAATATGAAATTGGAAGCAAAAGTCATAGAAAGCCAAAGGGGTGACAGGTGTATTTTGCAGAGATTTTCAAAGTTTTTCGAATTGTGGGAGTTTTTTGAGTTGTAGTCAAGGCTTTCAAAAGTTCTCCTGTGAAATAGGATTTTTGAGAAATGCCCTTTTCCATTTGAAAGGTCAGGTTTGTGACTTGGGCCATCTCTGTTTCTGTTAGTCCATCTGGAATTAGCCAGAGAATGGACAAAACCCCAGTCTGTCAAAAGTTTCATCAAGTTTGAAATGTTTCCGTTTGAATGAAATGGTAAGTTATGAAGGAAAAAGTATTTTCCAGATATCTTCTGATCATCTCCACAGAAGGTTTGTGTTTTTTTCCCCCAAATAAATTCCTTCTGTGACTTACTAAAGGATTAACATGTTTTCTGCCAATACTCATTTGTTTCTGTGATCTCTGTTGTCTTATGTATGGCTCTCTTGATATGCAGGTAAATGCATATCTAAACCTCTCATTTGATAGACAGGTTAATGATTTGATGTGATCTTTTAGGATGTAATCTCAAAGTACCTAACCCAGACTTCACTGAAAAGACAAGGGAGAGTGTGCAGTACCACCCCATGACCCCCCAGCCCTTGAGCTTGCAGCTCTGAGGTTTATAAGCATATTATTTGTATTAATGAAGAAAGAATGATTTCACATAGGTGACTACCTATGCAGCTGCAAAAAGGGTTATTTTGCAAGTGCTGTGTATTGATGCAACGAAGAATATGCTCACAGACCTATTAAAATCAGTGGAGGGACTCCCTCTGGTTCCTTGGGCACATCATCAGACATTAGGCACCTGAATTTGAAAAATGAACCTCAGCAATTTCATATTGACTTGTCAAATTATTACAGGACCTGAGCTGATGGAATCCAGAAATCGTAGATAAAAACATGGGTTATGACAGCTTTGTCCAATTTGCTTTTCACCAGTATAAGATGTAACAGCACGGAACATCATAGGTTAGTGCAGTAACAGTACAGAAAGTCAGTGTCCTCTGAAGGAAGGAGCAACAACTTGAAATTTTGATCAAAAAGATCGAAACTTTTTGAGTGTATCTCATAAATATAGTAGTGTTTTTAAAAAATAAAAAAAAAAGGTATTAATAAAGGTTTTCACTTATTGTAGGCTTTTGTTAAACCCGCGGAGAAAAGCTGCAAGCCTGTGGTTTAATGTGGGAAGCAAAGCTGTTTTATAAATTTGACCAGGCTCACGCCTCAGCACTTATCTTCCTTTGATCACACGAGGGGAATTTTTTTCCAGAGAGGCCTCACGTTTCATGGCATGCCCGTTGCGGTTTTATGCCCCGAAGTGCATCTTAACAAAACAGTCATGATGAGGAAAAACAATATCCTTTCATTTGGAGCTTAATTACATGCTCTGATAATATCTGTTTTTCACTTCCTCTTCATTCATAGCAGATTAATAATTTGTTTTCACTTATTTTATCTTTCATTGAACAAACACTTCTTTCAAAAATATTTTTGACGTTCTGTTTACCCTAGATAGGCTACCCTAAATAGCTGAGCTGCTCACATGGAGCTAATTTTCTGCTTTACAAAAAACAACAAAAGAAAAATGGGCAAATGCTATGGTTTAACCTTTCTAGTGCTAGGAAAGTGGTCTTGAGCTTTCAGTCAGCACCTTGTGTGTATAAAGTTGTGTGTACTAACACGGGTATTTCCAGCTCCTGGGACACAAATACAGAGCCATGACTGATCCCACTGCAGTCATGTGCTGCCCACTGGTTACTGGGTTATACCTCAGTGCTGTCCTAACTCCAGATCTTTTAAAGTACCAAAAGAGTTTTTCCCAGGGAGAAAAGAATGACAAAACATTGGAAAAATGAATATGAGTATATTGTTTTCTGAGAAAACTGTGCCAAGTTTCACACTGTGATTTAAGTGATTTCAAAAATTATAGCATATAGCGTAGTTTAGTGTTATTTTAAAATAGTTTTCTGCACTGTAAAGGGTGCAGTGAAAATGCTTATACCATTTCATGTGTACTATCATAGAATGGTTTGGGTTGGAAGGGACCTTAAAGCCCATCCAGTTCCAACCCCCCTGCCACAGGCAGGGACACCTTCCACCAGACCAGGTTGCTCCAAGCCCCATCCAACCTGGCCTTGAACACTGCCAGGGAGGGGGCAGCCACATCTTCTCTGGACAATGTGTTCCAGTGTCTCACCACCCTCACAGTAAAGAATTTCTTCCTAATATCTAATCTAAATGTATCCTCTTTCAGTTTAAAACCGTTTCCCCTCATCCTATCACTACTTGCCCTTGTAAAAAGTCCCTTTCCCGCTTTCCTATAGGCCCCCTTCAGGTACTGGAAGGCTGCTATAAGGTGTCCCCGGAGCCTTCTCTTCTCCAGGCTGAAGAGCCCCAACTCTCTCAGCCTGTCTGCATAGCAGAGGTGCTCCAGCGCTTTGATCATCTTCGTGGCCTCCTCTGGACTTGCTCCAACAGCTCCGTGTCCTTCTTATGTTGGGGGCCCCAGAGCTGAACGCAGCACTGCAGGTGGGGTCTCCCTTGACCTGCTGGCCACGCTTCTTGTGATGCAGCCCAGGATACGGTTGGCCTTCTGGGCTGCAAGTGCACATTGCCGGCTCATGTTGAGCTTCTCGTCACCCATCACCCCCAAGTCCTTCTCCTCAGGGCTGCTCTCAATCCATTCTCCGCCCAGCCTGTATTTGTGCTTGGGATTACCCTGACCCACACGCAGGACCTTGCAATTGGCCTTGTTACACCAATATGCATTTTTGTGTATTTATAATTCTGTTTGGAATTAAGTCTTTTCAGTGAATCCAGGAAGCAAAGTTCTAATTTCTAATTTACGTTTACATTTATTTATCTTTTACCTACAGACTGTTGGTAGTGTGTTGAATGCTGCATTTGTGAGGCACATGGAAAACTTTGTTGTGGCTCATCCAGGATCTGATTTGCAGTTTCCTGAAAGGGCTACCCAGCAGAGCCAGCAATTATTCAGGATGTAGTACAAGTTGCAGTGAGAGCATCGTCTCAGGAACAAGTGAATGTTTTCCCTTGTTAAGGGTGAATGGGGATGAAGGAATGGTTTCTTGATTTCCATCTGGTTAGTTGCACTCAGAGCTTCATAAATCTCTCACTAAATAAATAAGTCCAGTTTGATAGCAGAGGGCAGTACTGTTCCTTTTGAACATACGGTGATCGAACCCATACAGATGGTAATAGAGCCATCAAGTGATGAGTGGTAACAAACCTCGGTAGTCCACATCTAATACAGGAACACAGATTCCCAATCTCTATTTTCTAATAACCGGCTACTGATGATCAGTCAGGGATACTGTACAAGCCAGTCTTGTCACTTAAATACTGGTTTTGTTTTGTAAGAGTCACTTGACTGTATCTACTGGAGTAAGATTTTGCTGTTTGTTTTTTAAACTAGACCCTAAAGAGATGTTCTTTCATATAATTTGAATGTATTGCTGAACTAATGTGTAACCTGGCCCTCCTTGTGAACATCCCAACGTCAGTGTTTTATGGACCTAAGATAGTTCAAGTTTCTTGCTCTAGCAACCGAAGTATTAAGCTCACAAAACAAAAGCTTAACCTCGGGCAGCACTGTCATACGTTAGCTGCCTCCAGAGGTGGAAGTTCTCAGTACTGTACAGACCACAATGAAAAGCAGATGCACCATTGTTTTGTATTTGCAGAATCTGTCTTGGCTGATACATACATGCATGTGTATGTATGTGTATATACGTACGTACACACATACTCTTTCATGATGGAGCTACATGAGCTTTTTCTGTAGTATGTCCTGCAATTACAAAATCTGGTAAGGCTGAGGTTCTCCACAGGTCACTAGGTAAATTTTCTTGCTGTTTTTGCGTGTGCTATAGAGAAAATGTGCTGATATGGGTATATGTTGCTTATCATGTTTGACATTTAGACATAACTTAGTCCTGACAAACAACACCTGCTACTGCAAAACAAATGTCCTAAAGTAACAAACCTGTGCTGTTTCTAATGTTTCATCTCTGATTAACTGCTTTTTATTGACCACTGAAAGTGGTTGCTGGATAGGGCACTGGTCTTTTTCTCCCTCATCAATGCTCAGCTGAGTATGCTTTTTAAATTACATAGTGCACCCCAGCATCCCAGGAATGGGACAAAGCAATTGAAGCTGTATAATAATAGGAGATCTGTTTCTGAAAGCATAATTTCTATGGTAAATACATGGTTTCCGTGATGACTTTGTTAATGATCTACTTCCTAGAAACAGTGTGTTAGAAGGTGCTACTGATTCATCCTCGAAATTTCAGGGCCAGATCTATGGTCAACAATCACCTATTTCAACATTGCTCTTCAAGTATTTTAACTAACAGCGAAAACATACAGGGGTTTTTTTCTTTCACGTTAGGCTGATGTGTGCAACTTTCAGCTACGTGCCTGGTACCGTTTATCTTTTGCATTTCTTTCTGCCACTAGTAACTAGTTTTTGTTTGTGTTCCAACCTTAGGATGCTTACACACACGTGCAGAGATAACTTGTCCTGGGGGCACAGTACCATTGATTTCAAGGACGCTGCTTGTAGTTATAAAAGATGTTGGTTTGTATGTGTGTCTGCAAGGGTGAAAGATTAGATTAGAGCTTCTGTAAATGTTGGACTCATCTTGCTTTCAAGTGACAGTTTCATAAACCAGGGTAACTCTGTTCAAACCAAAAGCTGCTCCCTGGAGTAAACATTGTGTGAAAACAGAGGCAGCTCTTTCCCCGGTGATTCTTCAGTTCTCTTTATAAAGGGTTGTGAACATCTGGGTAGAATTGGAATTACTGATAGTAATAAAAGGCACCAGATTTCTGTAGGATGATAAGATAAGGGGTATTTTTATGTGGATGTTGTGCCCTACTCTGTCCTGTTTACTTAAAAGTTTGAAGACATAGGTGGCTGGGAGTTATGTCTATTGTGTAGTTATGGGGGATTTATGTGGAGAAACTACATTTGGGGAGGAGAGGACAATTTCCAGAGAAATTTTGAATATATGTTAACTAGCTGTGACTAGAAATCACTCTGTTATTTCAATACCATAATAAAGAGCAAAAAGGATTTCCTAGAGTGTTTTATTTCCTCATTGTTTACTACTCAAATGCATTCATTTTTAAAATTAAAGTGTACGAAACATGGAAAAAGTAACGGTCTGTGCCCTATTCCTGAATTGCAATTGGGAACTGAAGCGCTAGAGGCAGCAGCTCTGCTTCAGAAGGGCATCAGCATGAGCAGTTCCACCTCCTTGGCCCTGGCCTTACCTCAGTAAGCACTTTTCTCGTATGGGACATTCGGTCCTTTCCTATGGGGAGACATTGGCACATTGTTACTCAGTCTTCATTTGGCACATAGTTACTCAGTCTTCATAGGGAGCAATATTGGCATGATACTACTCCCAAACTGTGCTCTGCTGACACAGAACCTCAGTTGACCACTCCTCGAATTCTCTGTTATGTTTTTCCCATCACCTCATTTTATCTGTTACTCAGAGCACATTGGAAAGTTTCCACTTGAGAAACAGAAAAGATCATTAATGAAATGATCTGATGGGCTCAGCGCTAGTTTACCATAGCCAACTTAGCGCATCTCACATAGACTGTGGTCATCAACTGCATGAGGTCTCTTAGCGCCTTTGCTAGTGGAGGCTTCAGTGCGAGGGGGGGAAGGCAGCAGCTCAGCTAATGCAGAATAAGCCATGATATCTTGAGTGTTTGGCTGAGTCTTTAGTCTAGATTGGCTGTGAACTTTGCAGAGAGAATTGACCCTGAACGCACATGCGATAGCAAGACAGCGTAACCAAGTGGTGTAAAATCCAATAGCTTTGCTCCCTGTGGGCTGTTTAAAATTTTTATTTGGTTTGGATTTGTTTATGGGGCTGCTACCTCTCAGTTTTGCACTGAGACATCAAATGAATTCCCAGAAGATCAGCTGACGGTTTCAGCTTTAAGTGTTTGCAAAACTCCTCCCAAAGTTCAACTGACCTTGGAGTCTGTGATAAAAACCCGACAGGAGAAAGGTTTTCAGGGTTGATGTAAAGAGTCTGTGAAGACAAAATTAATATTCAAGTATCACAGTAACTGTGAAGACCAACTGCAATGCTGGTTGATGAAGGTAGAAATCTGTTTGGATCTGTCTCAGGACCAATGTTGTTGACTCACACCTTTTAGTGATTTAAAAGAAAAAGATGGGACTCTTCTTTAACTTCATCTGATGGAGATGGACAGATTGGGCTTTAGCTGTTTGAAGGATTTTTACCCACTTTTGCAGTCTAACTGACCCCAGCTGTAACTTCCACTGTCCATCGAGCAATAACAGTGATTTATCCATGTAGATGCCGATTTGCTGTAAGGAAAGAAAGGCTCCTAATATAAAAGGGAAAGTCAGTGACCCAGACTAACAGAGTAAGTGTGACCCCATCACGTTCCTTGCCCTGTGTATGATCTGCACAGCCTGAGAAGAAGTGCTAAATGCTTTTTCAGTTTTTTAAAAAAAAATCTCTCTAGTGCAGGAAAGAGAGAAATATGTCCCTGTGTACCTTTTGGAATGCAGATTATGTCTCCCCTGACCCACATTAATAAAAACACCAGCATCTTGCGGGGTGGGGAAATGAAAATTGCAGATCTTTTCAGTTTGCCTTTCCCAGCTGGTCTTTCTTCCCTCGCTGACCATAGTGCAATGATGTGGTGCAGGCATTAACAAGGAATGTTAAAGTATGCAAAAAAAGATTATACTTGTTTTATCCTGGAATTTAGTTTCCTTTTCTTAATCACTTAAGATGAAAATGTTAAATATCTCTGTTTACATTTCATGTGTAGTACCACAGCCGGTGAACTCAAAACTATGGCAGAAATTTGAAGCCTGATTTTCAGAATCGCTTGTTACCTGCAAGTCTGGGTCATGTGAATGAAAGCTGCAGGTATTTAGTACTTCCAAATGTCAAACTTCTTTCCCTTTCCATGCAAACATTGATAGCTTGACATCCTTCATGTGCCTGTACGTATGTGTGTACAAATGTGGTTGCCTATATACAGTGTATATATATGTCTACAGTCTACCTAGAACTTTTACTCCTTCATTGTTTGTGTGTAGTACCTGATGTAATGAGATGGTGGTGCTCTGTCCAATTAAGTGATTGTATCTTGATATTTTTCCCCTTCTTTTCTTTCTTTTCTTTTTTTTTTTCCTTTTTTGAGTCTGTTTTTATTTTTAGCCTCTCTTCCTTGATGTGAACAAGGTTACGAGGGCCGTGGTGAGGATGTTGGCAGCTTTATAGTTCTCATCCAACAAAATATAAACTGAAAGCCATTGCTTGATTTCGTTTTTTGTATTGTTTGACATACCTTGTCAAGATGAAGGGGTTGCTGTAGTTTGTTTTCTTGTTTCTGGAGGGTGACAACAGTTCTTTAGTTGACATATTTTGACTTGACAGCTAGGCCGCTTACTGTGCGGCAGGCGCTGGAGGAGGATGGCACTGGCTTGGCCACAGAGCTGTTCCAGTACTACAGCAGGCTGTCCGCCCCCGTGACGTTATGTGCTCGAGCAGCAAACAGGGCCTGGGAGCTCCCCTGTGAGTGGGGAGATTCCTAATCTGCTTTTCACTGCAAGTGAACCTGATCCATTCCAGATGTACACAGATTTAATGACTCAGAAAGCTGCTCTCTTAAAATGGGACTTAGAGCACAATCTTGTATAACCTTTCAGGGGAAGACCTGAACTCCCCTGCCAACCTAAAATTAGTGAGGTTTTTTCAGAGTTTATTAATGTGTGAATTTTGTGTGAGCAACTATGGTGTGCTCTTAGAAAGTGGGTTTTCTTTCTCTGCTGAGGAAAATGTAAGTCATTTTGGTATGATGTGCTTTTAACAGAGGAGTGATAGCTTTAGAAAGGAGTAACACAACCCAATGGTGTTTATTTTGACGTTATTTTTTGTGGGTTTAGTTTTAAATAGGATTTCGTTCTGAGTATTTTTTATTATTCGGTAGGAAGGAGACTATTCTCAGTTGTCTTGACTTTATGTTAAATCTCAAAGTGCTGCTACTACCAATTCAGAGAGGATTCTGTAGCGTGCATTGCATTTAGTATCAAGCCTGCATGAGATAAATATCTTGTAATGTTCGTTTGCTTACTGAAGAGATACTTCCAGATTTTGCTAATGGGTTTGGTAGGTGCTGACTAAGTTTTGAAGTGATTGCAAGAAGTGAGATTATAAAGTTAATGAGAAATAATTCACAGTAATAAATGGTTGTTTTATTTCTTTCCTTCTAAATGTGCACTTTTGATTATTAGAAAATCCCAGCAGATTGTTTAGTATCTTCATAATTTGACTGCTTTTCAACAGTAAACATTGAAGTTGTGTCCAAAAGGTTAAATGTGTCCAAGTACTCTCATACAGTTGTGCCATTAATTTGGTACATAAGGAGCAACAACTCAAATTATTTAGAGCTCTCAAACTAATTTTGAGTCAATCCTGTGCTGCATACACTTTTGCAAATGTTTATTTGCACTGATAGTTGACTGTGAGAATAAACTATGATGCTTAGAAAGCAAAGTGTCCAGTTATCAGTAGAACTGGTTGGTGTCTACAGTTGATTGTAAGCGTGAAAAAGCAGGCACATTTCCTTGAGACTTATATCTGCCTCATAAGAAGCTGTCATTAAACTGTAAGCAATAATTTTGGCCTTAATAAATGAAGATCATCATAAATGAAGTAAGTACAGGAAAGAAATATGCTATAAATATCATCTGTGTTACATGGAAAAGTTAAACTCACAGTCCACAACCATCAGCTTTGAAGCCTGAGTCTAGACCATCTTGCTCTGAACTTCTCACTCACCAGAGCCCCTGGCTGCTTTGGTACGTACCTTTGGAAACCCACGTCTAGAAACTCCTCGGCAAACACAGATGGATGGAGCACAGTGAGCTCTGCCTTTGGAGGTCTGGTATGGCTGTGGTTGGCAGAAGGTATTGAAGGGTTTACAAGTACAGTGTTCTCAAAAACCCCGCTTTTACACAGATGCTCTGGCTGCAGTACCATGAGCAAGGCTGGAGAGTAGGGCTGGTGGCAGTAGAGGGACAGGCTGCCTTTAAACACGGCTCACATCCTGCACCCCTGCCATTTTCAGAGAGTTGCTGATATGCAAAGGAGCAGCATGTGCCAACATATATGTCCCCAGCACAGCCACTTCTTCATGGAAACTGGGTGGATGAAAGGCAGCTTGGCTGGCTACGGATTTCTCTGTGGTGTTACATGCTGCTGCATGCGCCTGTGCCATGCAGCAGTGTCTGTCAGGGTGGTGGTATGAGGGTACGTTTCCTCAGAGGTTCCTCTTTCTGACTGTCAGGCTGGATGTGCCTCAGAGGAAATAATTTGGAGCATCTCTCTGCTGTGTGGCTGTAGGTCTCCGCCCTTTTCTGGCCAGCTGCTCTGTTTTCCCTGGGACACTGTCTCTGTTTCTCCGGGATGTATGAATGGTCTCAGATTCCAGTTATGATAACTGTAGCCAGTTTGATGCTATTTTGACTATATCTGCTTATTTTTACATTTATACCTGGTATATTTCAGACCATCTTTTACTGTACTTCTAGTTCCTAGACCTGCAGATCTGTATGTTGATATTATATTTTCCTGTGATATATCTTTAGCCTTCATTCTTACTTGTTAGCTTATCTTCTGGACAGACTAGTATGATTAAACGTATACCAAATATCAAATAATAAATGTGTGTCTATGAATATTTGTATTTGCCTCACTGTGTGCATGTCTGTGTTTTTGTGTCTGTAATCTGTGATGCCTTATTACAGTAAGGTATTCATTCATTAATTGCCTAATTACAATAATTAATTAATGTAATAAAATGATGTATAGCTATTTTTTTTAATTCAAACATTGCCTTGATATTCCACTTACAGAAGATGAGTCCATCATGTTAGGTCCAGCATAAAGACCCAAGGAAAGATTTGTCACGTTCAGTGGATGATAGTTATAATTTTCATACATTTTCCCCACTTACACCTGTTTCTGAATTTTATTTGACCCTCTTTTTCTGTTTTTTTTTTTTCTGTCCATAGCATAACTCTAAGATTTTCAGAAAGTTACTAGAATGTTAGAATAAGTTTGAATTATTAAGAGACAAAATAAAATAGCCCGTGTATTTGAATGTGGGCGTAATATCTTGCACTTGTATTTCCTCTGTCCAATCACTTTACAGTCTTCGACTATTTTATTCTCAATAAAACCATATTAACAATAAGTCACATGAGGATCATGGGGTTTCCTTACAGTCACAAAAGGTAGTGTCACAACCAGTACTCAGGAGCTGCTCAGTTCCAGTACAGCCCCCTGCACATTGCGTTGGCCATTCAGCACACTCCTGAGTTACTGACTGCTGAGCTTTTAAGCAGTTGAGTTGTGACACTTCCATAGGAGGAATGAAGAAGGACCAGAGTGTGAAAGTTGCCCAGAGTTAAACCGATGTAATTGTTTCTGCCTACAGTGTTGATGACAGAACTACCTACTTGGCCCTGGGAGCAGTGAGGAACATCTCACTTAACATTTCCATCTCTAACATTGGGGATGATGCCTACGACACCAATGTTTTCTTCAATTTTTCTGGGGAACTCTTCTTCATCAAAATGTGGCAAAAGGTAAGAAAGGCCAATCTCGCTGTGAGTAAGTCTCTTAACTTTAAACCAATTTAATTGCAAGATGTAGGGACATGGGGTGGCCTGGTCCACACTGCTGAAACATTTGGAAGTTATTTCTGTTTATGCTGGGCTTGAGTTTCTTCCAGGCTCTTTAGTTCTTTTCTTTTGTGTGTTTGATCTGTGTAAATTACACCCTTTGTGTTTCTGTACAATACACAACACTGTTATTTGGGATGTGTTTCTGTAGAAGACACAGCACTGTTATTTGAGGTGCACTAGTGAAGAAGAAAGACTGTTTGGGTAAGGTGTTAAGGTGTTAAGAGGTACAGGGAGACTGGTTTGGAAACCAGTAGGGTACCAAATGGTGCTGAAATACAAAGGGTGCATCTAGTTTGAGTGCTGCCACACTGTACTCAGCAGTCCTGGTCATCTCTTGACCTGGGCTCCTAGGTTTTCTCCTCATTGAAACCAAGATAGAAGGCTGTTCTTTGTTCACATCCTGGTGCAAGTTTGGGCTGCGGCCAGGGTGCATCACTAGATCTAAGAGCTCAAAAGTGCTTTTGATTTCACCCGCCTAGAATCAGGTGAATATTTTGAGCTTTAGCATCTTTACATTTAGATTTAAATACTTGGATGTTTTCAGTAGCATGTGTTCATTTAGAGATAATGTTGTTGAAATACAAACACTGAATCAAGCTTTTTACAAACTGATGGCCGTGAAAGCTGTCTGACTGTGAGTAATGTGAAAATAATTGTGCAAAGTGGGAGCTGAACAATTGTAAACAATGTTCTGTCTGTTTGTTCCTGCTTTTCACAGTCGTTTGTCTCTCTGCTGGAGCTTTGCTTTGCTTTGTAACCCATAAGAGCAATATTAAAAACAGTAGTACAACTGTTGTGAAGTATGGGATTAACTTGGTCCATTGAACCAGTGACATTTTGCCATTATTTGTCATGTTTTATGATAGATTTTGGTTATTATAAACCACTTAAATTAACTCATTACATAATAAACCAAAATATGATAATTTCTTGTGCATGTTAGTTCTCTTGGTGTTCAGTTTTGACTATTATGTTTAATACAGTTGCAAGCCTCAGAAAGTTGTCTTTGTATTCTGAGCTTCATTTTCAGACATTATGTGCTGCAAGTGTGCAGGTTATCAGGAGGAAAAAAGCAGGGGAGAAAATAGAAATGGCTTATGCCAATATGCAACTTCTCCTTAATGGAAGTTTATGTGAAGACTTTCAGGGTCTGGCCCAGCTCCTGTTGAAGTCAGTGGGAGGGTTTCCATTCCTTTGCACTGGAAAAGAAACAAAGCTTGATGCGTGTTCTTTTAAAAGGTTGTTGTGGTTTTTCTTCTGGGCTTACATGTTGAATATTTTACACACACACATTAACTGGAACACCAATTGCCTTCGTTGTTCTTCTTGGTCAACACTGTGAGGGAACAAGCTGAAGATGATGTGCTTGTTTCCCTTGGTATTTTACCTTGAGTCTGGGTCTGTAGGAGACTTGAAACATCTGTGCTGAATGCTGCCTAGAAGGAGCAGTTTCTGGAATCAGGTGACATTGTTGTAAGGTTATCTCACTACTCAGTGTGTTTTCTGCTAATAGAAACTAGCATTTCTTTTAAAAAAAGTAAAATACATCACACATCAAGGAAGCATGTAGGCTTCCTTCTTCCTCAGGTTTTGCAAACAGGACCAGGGTATAGTCTGCTATTATTCCTGCTATTCCACTGTTCTTATGATTGATTTGATAGAGTTTGTGGGTTTTTTCTTATAATTGTTTTAGTAACAGTTTTGAAAAACTGAGTCATGGGGTTGTGTTGGGCTATTTTACTTCCTCTCAGTCAGCTTTTGCTTCAGGACAAACTAATGTACTGTTGGCCTCACCATTTGTCCTGTTGGGAAACTGGATTACGACCTCATGGCCTCAATTACAGTGTTATGTTTTTCCTAAGCTCTTCGAACAATGACTTTTTTTTTGTAAAATAACATGGATTCCATGTTTCATAACCTACTCCCATCCCTTGACATCTATGCATACTATATACTGTGCATGTACTTTAAATAGATTTTGTTCCTGGTTGAATATTGCCCAGGCAAAAATCCAGAATGTAAAGCCAGAATAAAAATGACAACCCGTAAGATTTCCCTTAGTGGAGCAATTTCAGAATCAAAAGAGCTTCTTGTTGTAGGAAACTTTCAGCAGCAACTGCCTTTTAATGAATAACGCTAAAGTGGAAGAGAATTGTCTCTTCCATGTGTTGCTTGAGCCTTTTTCTGCAAGGTGACTCTGAGAATGATGACCGCGTGGTGGGCTTCGTAACCTGTCTCTGGATCCTTTTCAAGATGCTGTGAATCCCCTGTTTGTTTTCCCTGTGTCCCCAGTAGGGACATTCCTAGCAGATTCAATGTGGGTTTGTTTCTGTCTATGGATTGGTTTCAATGAGACCTGACAATGCAAAAGTTTTATGCTGATTTTTTTTTTCAGCAGGGTTATTGAAACAAAGTGCCACATGTTGTGTTTGAAAAGAAATGAATGGCCTAGCTCAGGGATGACGACGGTAGTGTTCCCTGAAGGGCATTAGCAGAGCTAGCCCGTCTTTTTTTTTCTGGAGGCTGAGATTTCATGAAATGTGGTGGATAGAGAGACTACCTGGTAGGGATTTGCCACTTCTATATGAGGTGAAAAAGTGTTTGTTGACTGATATTTAAGGGACTGCACATATTCCACTGGATGATTTTCCTGTTGCGCTGCAGCCAGTTGTCCCCGGCTCCGTGGATGAAGCCCAGCATTTTCTTTCCGTAGCTCCTGACAGACAATCCTTCTCTTGAGAGGCACAGTATGTGGCACGGGTTGATTTCTCATTCCTGCCTGCGCTCCCTGTAGCACTTTCAACTCTCTTGTCACTGCTCCCCTTTGAAAGGGTGGGTTGTTTTGCAGGTGCATGAGAGTACTGCACTGCAGTGAAGTTCATAATGTGTCCACTAAGAAAAATATTCCTTTTGAAATACGAAGAGATTTAATCATGTTCTCTTTAAAACAGAAAATATAATAGATTTTTTTTTTTATTGTCCCATAATCTTAATGCAACTTCAGGAAAGCATCCTATTTCAGAGTCTGAAAAATCCACTTAACAGAGGTGATATCACTTTCCTATAGAAGAATGCAGAGTGCTGCTTGTGTGCTAAGGAATGTGGAAAAATTACTACTAATTTCTACACCGTTTTGCATCTACTGGAATTGCTTACTGGCTTGTGATGTTTTGCTGAAAGTGCTTGTCAGCAGTAGGCACTTCGCTAACCGTTCATTAGCTGCTCTTCAGCGCAGAGGGCTATTTTCAGTACCGTTACAGAAAAAGCGCTGTAAGGTTGCTGGCAGTGGCAGTTAGTGTGGTAGGGCAGGTTCATATCTGTATTAAATCAGCTCAGGTATGGCATGAGATTTTATAACAGTCATATAAAAGTATCATATAAAACGTATTAATAGTAAAACCAACAGCAATAACCCAATATGTATAGCATTAATCTCTCACTGCTCTGCAAGAACTGGTGGGTATCTATCAGCTATCCCCACTTCAGCGCTGGTTATGGAGAGAGTAGGTCAGGAAATCCCATTGCTGACCGTTGTTTCCAGCTGTGGATTGTTCCTAAATTTCAGACAAGCCTCCCAGCAGCCAAAGCCAGCTGTGTGTAACATTGCGGTTGCTTCTCACAGCAGCTTTCTCAAGCAACAGCTGAGTGAAGCGAGTGGGGCCGGGCCAGGGCAGGGTGAACAGTGAGGTTGTGGTTTCCTCAGGCACAGTAATTTCCCATGACTCCTTAGTGAGAGTGTACCTGAAACTTTGGTGTTGGGTGTGAATATGGCTGATAACCAGAGTCATGCTGCTTACGGGCTCCGGGGTTTTTCTTCTGACAAGTCATGCAGTGCTGTTGCTCTCTGGGTTAGCAGGGAGGTCATGCAATTTGGATATGAACTCTTTGTTCCTTGCTCCCACAGCGCTTGCCGGCGTCTCTTGACTAGGATTGCCCAGAAGAGCCGCAGGCAGAGTTTAACTTTTTCCAAATTGGAAATTCTCTTACACCAGTTTCCCATACTGCTCATACTTTCTAAGTCTTAAGGCTGGCAGGGGCAGGATACTGATAGGGCACGAAAGCCAGAGACACGTGCCCTCTTTTGGATCCAGCTGTACCACTGGAAGAAGATTCAGGTCCTGGGTATTCATTATGTGTCTTTTTCCAGCAGTTACTGCCCCTTTGGATCTGCTGGCAGACAAGTTAATGTGATCAGTCTCAATTCGCATCCAACTGGTTAGCAGAAACCTTTTACATTAGTGGTTTGATTTAATCCAGCTGATTTTGTGTGGAGTGAGTTGGACTTGCTCCTGTAAACCACTCTGCCAGAGGGTCAGAGGGGAGCGATGCAAGTAGCGTAGAAGCTGTGACCCCTTGCACTGACACAAGTGCATCTGGAAGATTGCCTGAGCCATATATCACTTACGGGAGGGGATTTGAATCCTGTTGCCAGGAGAGCTTTTATAACCAGGGCTTGGGAATATGAGTAGTGTGGCAGTAACTATGCCACATGCTGCCTCTGCGTTTTTCCAAATCTAATGCTTAACTTTTGCTCCAGAGTGCATTAAAACTTTCTATTTATTTACTCCAGGGATTTTGCATCCCTGGAGTATAATTGTCCAGTTTCTTAATTGGGAAGAAAAAATAAGTGCAGTTCAAGCTATCTGACTTCATTGTTTATTTTAATTTTCTTTTTCCGTGGATGCTCAATGAAAACCTCAACTTTTATGCTTCCATAGGGATAAGTAAGGAGCAGCACCTTTTTCAGGCCAGGGGCTGTGAGAACCATCTAATATCCCCCTGCTCTTAGCAGGTAGGAATTGAAGGCTGGACTTCTGATTGAGGCTTTTCACTTAGGATTCATGTATCACTCCCACATTCAGGGAATGGGCATTGAAGACTGGGTTTAGTCATGTAATTAGTACTGATAGGAGTCTTGTAAATTTTTCTCCTGTACTCTGATTTATCAGGTACATTCGAAAGAAGTCTTTGGTATTTTTCCCAACAAATTAACTTGTTTAATAGAACGCAAAATCCCTGAAGTATTCTGGCAAAATCCCAACTGGAATAAATGATTCAGGAGCCATGATTTTGCAGGACTTCAGATCTTGTTCTGCTCAGTGTTGGAAGAGCCTATGTTAGTTTGATTGTTCAATACTGTTTTCAGGAGCAGCTTAACACTTAGAAATCTCATGGAAGGTTGATAGTGTATAAGGTTCCAAAAGCCTAAATGACTCTGGCCTTGTAAATCCAAATGCAGCTAACTCCAACTAGCTATAAAAATCCAAATTTTTGCAATCTTAAGCTACTTTCAGGGAAACAATGAGTTGCAGTGGGGCATCACCCCAAGCATTTCCACAGAAAGCAGCAGAAACTTCAGATTCAAGAAGACACGGCTTTTGATGATGTGCCTGTTTCTTTCAGGTGAGGTTAGGCAGAGTAAAAAAATTATTTTGCAATACAAAATTGGGAAGGGGGAAGTTAGTTATTTGTTTTTAAACATCTTGTGATTAGTAAGCTATTATCAAACATCTCTGTTCTTAAGGACTTGATATCAGGTCCTGGAATAACATATGGGACTGTATACATTGAGAAGGTTTATGCTGATCAGGTGGGGCTGTGCTCTGGGTTATGTGATGTGGAAAGTGTTTGTCCTGGAAGTAGCTCATCATGACTCTTAATTTGACTGTTTACGTGTATATAGAGGTCTTGCAGAATAGACTGGCTCAGATTATTAAGGGAGGTTTTGTCTGACTGCCTAGCCCTGCTCTTCCCTTGGGGCTGCAAGGGGAATGGTTTTCTAAAGGAAGAGCAGCTGTGTGGATGAATACTGTCATGTGAGATGGACTTTTTGTAGAGGCTAGAAGGCAGCCTGTGCTATAGCAAAGCCTCCTTACAGTGAATCCCAATCACTCTGCTGGCGTACCACCCAAGGCGGGGTTTCACTATGGCTGGGCACAAGCAGAGGTCCTGGTTTCTGTCCAGGTGAGGGAGGGAGAAGGAAATCTGAAGCACTGAAGTCTTCTTTGAGGGGGTGGAGAAGGGCTCCCTGGGCTGCAGGCAGTAGCTGCC
This sequence comes from Nyctibius grandis, assembly GCF_013368605.1. Classification (NCBI taxonomy): domain Eukaryota; kingdom Metazoa; phylum Chordata; class Aves; order Nyctibiiformes; family Nyctibiidae; genus Nyctibius; species Nyctibius grandis. The sequence goes on from NC_090664.1 coordinate 7,127,526, forward strand.
CAGCCCATTTCGGTCCCTGTGTTGTCCATAGCTCACCGGCCAAGCTGCTTCCTCCTGCATAGCTTCAGGATCTGCATAGAGCCAGGAACCACTGCCACAGTCACATCAGTGCTGGCCATGGGAGAGGGCTTTGGAAAAGAGATTCAGCTGCCTCGGTTGCTGAGATCCAGCCACCACAATTTAGAAATTTACCTTGATAAACTGCTTTTCTGGGAAAAAGGGGAAGAACCCTTCACAGAGGGTAGAGCCCAGTATACAGCAAGCTCTGTACACTTGATCTTGGATGTGCTTATTTACAGGCTGTGATCCTGTGTCCCGGTGTTTCTCTTTCACTATCATCATTTGCTCTTAAACTCAGTGGAGAGAGACTTGCTGACATTTGAGGTCAGAAATCTATGGGACAGGATTTGTCTGCTGTGATCTTGAGGATGAAGCTTAAAATCATCTGAACTTTGACATCCTCTGCAAAAGACTTAAGTAAGAGTTAATTTCCAGGGCTTTCAATGGCTTTCATTACAGCAAGAAGCTGTTGGGTTTGGGGTTTGTTTTTGTTGTAACTTTAAGCTTCAAGTTTATCAAGTTTCTGGTATGAAAGGTCAGTTCTGTTCTTGCAGGCATTTCTTTTAGTCACTTTTAAGACAGGCGGCTCAAGATGGTGCCAGAAGATAAATGATACCCCAAGTGGACAATCCAATAGAATTGTAAACATATATATATGTTTACACTATATATAAGCAAATATGTATATTTATGTTATATGTATAATATACATGTATACATATATATGTATATGCATTTACATTGCTTAGTCCTGTGGGATGTTATAGTTATGGTGCTGTGTGGCTAGAAGTGGTGGCAATTGCTCTCTTTCACCTGGTTCAGATTTCTCCTGTGATGCTAATGGGATCTATAAATAAAAATGAAACCCTCTGTAATTAATCTTATTAAGCACAAGGCATGATCCTGCAGTCATACTTCAGGCATAGTCTGTCTGAAGTCAACAGCACTTTTGTCTGTAGAAAGACTTAAAAAAAACCCCAGCTGCACAGTCAAAATGATGAGGAAGGGTGTGAAGATTTTTCAGCTGAAAATCCAAGGAGGGGCCAGCGCTGCTTACGAAATCACGAGCTTTTCTTTCTTTATGTTTGACGCTGGGGCCCTGGGATTTTCTGACTCTCTTGTGAACCCCCTGGTTACTTCTAGTGTGAAAGGAAATTCACGGCTTTTTTTTTTTCCTTTCTGTTTCTTCTCCCTCTTTCTTATTCTTTGCTCTTTCACTTCCTTGAAAAACATGGTGCAAAAGCTCTCAGGAGAGCCTTGATTTCTTCTTCCAGGGAACTAGGTGAGGCAGGCTCCCTCCTCCCAGAGCAGCTGACAGTCAGCGACGTAACCCTGGATTCAGCCGGCATCAGTCTACGTTCCTATTAGCAGAAGCAGGCACATTTTAACCCCCTCTCCGAATGAGGCCTTCAGGCCCCAAATCTGTTCTTTTTCAGAGGGAGCTTCCTGTGGCGTCTCATCAAAACCAGAGGCATTGAGCAAGGCGGGAAGGAAAAGCGAGAAGCGTTTCAGCTGGCTCCGTGTCAGGCTCTGGGGGTGAGCGGGAGACCCCCTCTCCGGGCTGTCTCAGCTGACCCCCCGCCCAGGCAGGCTGCGAGGGATGCCGAGCCAGGCTCCTTCCCAGCCGGCAGCGCTTTCGCAGCCTGCCTTTGGGAGGAGGCCAGAAAACCTGCGCCTGACTTTTGCCGCAGCCATCTGCAGAGTAGTAACGTAGTGATTTCCACTAAGCAAGAGAAAAAGGAGGAGCGGGCTAAAAAGATACTTTATAAAAAGTAGAGCAGCACCTCTTAAAGTCAAGTCTTACAAGTGAACTGCTAAGCTTTTGTTTTTAAAAAAGAAAATATACATATTAAAAAAACCTGTTTCAATATCCCAGTGCAGTAGGTAATGAATTACACCTTTGCATTTCAGCAGTGTCCCCAGGTTACGTAGTATTTATCATGTCATCAGGATTTTCTGTGAAGAAGTCAATTTGTATTTGAGTTTCTGAAAGGGAAAGACCAAAACCCCCAAACCTGTGTGTGTTTGCAAAAGGCATTTCCTGGGGTTTCAGATTTGGCTTTGGTTGTTGGGGATTGTAAGTTGAGCTATGGTTTATTAATTCCAGGAAAATACCCAATGCCAAACTCATTATTATTGTTATTACCTTAATATTATTCTTTACACTTGAAAATTACCACCAGGGAAGAAGGAGGGGAGGGGTGAAGGCTTGATTTTATTGATTTTGTTCCCTCATCCAACTTGGTTTTAATTTTTTTTTTCATTTGTGAGGTTTTCCATTTGCTTTTTCATTGAACTGTGTAGCTGATGAAATTTGAATTTATTTCCTGAACTCGTTATTAATTTAAGCTTTTCATTGTAACACTAAGAGCGAATAGCTGTTTGCAGTTGAATACACCAATATTTGGTATAATTGATACCTTACACACAGAAGGTTGTCTTAGAGTATGTGTGGGCATATGTTATCCGTGCTTTCAGAAATACCACTAGGAAATGAACGTTGGTTCATTTATTTGATTTCTGCCACTTGATTTTTTTTTTTTTTTCTGCTTTTAATTTTGGGAAGCATGTTTTGAAGGTATGTCTTTGTTATTATAGAATAATAGTGTGTCTAACCCATGGGTTATCTGTAATAATTAAAAAACAGTTCCCCTGTTAATATTGCCATGCAACCATGATTTAGTAGTGTGAGATAGATGTGTGTGTGAACACATATATACATAGATCTAAATGTGAAGTGAAATGAAGGAAAACTTAAACCAGAGCCCTTTCTCCTCCCAACAGCTTCCCTGTCTCTGATTTTTCCCTGGGTTATTGGAGAGTGTGGACTCATACGCACGAGAATGCACTGCTGTTATTAAGCTTAATATTCCTGTGCACAGATCATGAGGGAATAATAAAGATAAAAGGATATGTGTTCATCCACAATTTTTTTTAAATAAAGGTGTAATCAAATGCAACGCACTGCTGACAGATTACAACAGCATATATATTTTGGATATACGTGTAATGGTATGAAGAATGTAGGAACATGCCAGTGTATAATTCTGGATGTGCTTTTTTTTGACTCTCAAGACTTAATTTTCTTTTCTTGATAATTGCATTGTGTCTGGACAGGCATTTAATCCAACAAAGTTTATGCAGTTTTGTAGAGAAAAGCTTTTTTTTTTTTTTTTTTAGGAGTAGCATAATCTAAATTACTGCTGAATTTATCTGAATGTGTGTCGAGATATTTTGTGTAACAGTTTTTATGGTTGCTTTTTAAATATATCACTGTGGAGTCAGAAACCTGATTTTCCCTTAGTCTTTTCAGAGTTGTACTATGCTTTTGTATGTGGAACTTGAAGGACATGGTGAGTACGTGGGTTACCTTAGGCTTAGTAGCATATTAGTGTATGTACTAGCTGGAGTAGTGTTTTCAAAAGTGTGTCTTCACGTTTTTATGAGCAAAGGTTTCATCTTGGTTGGCAAACTGATAGTGCATTACTAAGAAAGCACCATTTTGTAATGCTTTCGTACATGTGGATCATGGATTTTTCCCATTCTGCACCTAATTCTCCATTTTTCATGAAATCTTTGGTCTAACTTGAAAAATATTGTGGCAGTTCATTATTTGTAAGACTGGCAGTTGTGCACAGGGTTACTTTTTGTAGGTTTCTTTTCTAAGATGAGACTTGTAATCAAGGGATGCAGAGAGAAAACAAAACTATGTCACGTTCAGCTGTTCTTAAGTGTCTCTTTTGCGAGGGGTGATCTGCATTGAATATCCTGTCACAGTTGGCTCACGGTCCAGTGATCGTCCACACATGGACCTCTGGGTGCTTGGCAAAATCGTTGGACCAGATCAGTAAAGGTACAAATTCTAAAATAAGGTGCAAGTACATGGGGAAGATGAAGTTTGAATTAGATTTAGTCCAAGTTTCCAGCTTTGTATTTGGCTGCATTAATATCTTGGGGACTGTTCCTGATACTGTGGCACTTGCAACCAGTGCTGGTATCCCGCTGGAGAGGAGCATCCAGACCAGCGCTCCAAACAGAGAGGAGATTGCTGAGTCCATTTTCCATTTACCTTGCGGATGATGGGAGTTCAGCTGGCCATCTTGCTTCCCAGTTATTTTTGTTCCTGTTTACTCGATGGCCTGTTGTTGGATGTGGAAGGCTCTTGCCCACATCGTACCAGGAAAGGACACTGTGTACCTTTAGAAGGGGGAGCTCTGCATCTCTTAGAATAACTGAAAAATAGTATTTCAAGTGATGGCAACAAAAGATTTGTTTTTCAAGGTGGCTATCTAAGACAGCAGCTGGGGAAGGCATCTAGTAAACCAGCTGAGTGACTTTGGGTGGGAGGAGCAATGAATTTTTTCTGCTATCCTGCTGTCTATGATAGGAAGCAAACAAAAGAAAGGGGTGCTTCACACCACGTCTGGTCAGGCTACCGCACTCCTTGCCACCAGGTCAAGTGGTTGCTAAAAAAATACACAGCTGCTGGGGGAGGTAAGCAAGTTCATTGAAGAGGAATCCCCAGAAGGTTAGAGAGTACACAGAAATTAACTCAGGCTCAGGACATCTTTGGGTCAAAAACATTTGAAGATGGGGAGAATATTTTGGGGAAGATAGCTCTGTATGCTTGCCTTGCTCTTGTATGCCTCCCCAGGCACTCAATTTGGCCACTGTGGAGAGAGGTTACTGGGATGGAGAGCTTATTCATCTTCCCATCGCCCTCTCTGTGTGGCTGTGAAAGGTAATCATGTCTTGCCTGTGCATGTGCTGAACTGTAAGCAGTATTTGAAAAGCCAGCAGTTCCTACTGAAAGGGAATAAATGATGCATATAAATACAGGGGTGTGCTTTTGTACTGTTACACACCGATTTATTTAGATCCCACTGACACTGTGTTTTAGATGTTGTTTAGATTTGTGTTGCAGAAAGTAGGCAGCAGGAGTGGCACCAGGATCCCAAGTCCCTTGTGCAGGCTCTCTGACTCAATTTGCTCCCATCCAGCACTCCCCTGTTGCTAGGCCTGGACACACACACTTGCGGTGCAGCTACCGTGGTCTTTCTCCTGCTCAGTGAAGGCTCTGTACCAGAGATAGGGCTGGTCAGCCAGATCTCTCAGTTGCCTGGCTCTGTTGGACCCACAGGGACACTGGGGAAGGGGCAGTGGGCTTCCCCTTGGGCTGCGGCTTAGCTAAACTCGCTGTGCAACCCATGACACTGGTCCTGAAAAATAAGACTATTAAAATGACCTGTGTGATTAGAATTCATGTTAGAAGTGATGGTTGCCATCCTTTCCAATATCAAGCTGGAAAACCCATGCAAATGTAAATGGTGTGTATAAAAATCTACTGAAAAGATCTTGCAAATGTAAGTGTAACCTGCACGTGCTTGGCTCCTCCACTATGATAGCTACTGAAGGTAATAAATAACCTGTGGGGTACAAAACACCTGCTGTAAAGTGGCTGTGTTCGGGTCATTTGCAGTGTGTGTGTGTTACTGATTTTCACTCTAGGAAATAGTTTCTTTTGCTTGGCTGCAAGTACGCAGTTACCTTTTCATTTTGCTTTGTGCCTTGCTAATGAATGGGGCAATGTATGTGAGCGTGCATGTGTGAGTGCGTGTAAGGAAGAAAGCAGCTGAATTTGTTCAAAAAACAGTACAATATGAATAGACTGAAAATATAAATACCTCTGACAGCACTGGGTTGACTCAGGGATCCTGAATGTCCCTAATTCTTTTCCAGCTAAGGCAGAGAAGTCTATTTTTTAATAAAAAATAAACTTTCAGTGGAATTGGTGGAAGGTCTGATACCTGTGAAGGTACCTGATATAGTGTGATATCTTAACAGCTCTGATACAAGCATGATGTGCCTTTCTTCCATTTCTCATCTGAACTGCCTGTGGAGGACAAAAATTATTAGATTATGGGCATGAGTGGAGCCAATGGGTTAATCCCAGTTTGAAACCAGTGTACTTTTGTCTAGCTGCCTCAGCTGGAAAATAGTATGAGCAGTAGACCTCAAATGAAGTTTGATGTTAGCTCTTTTTTTTTCTTTCTTTTTTTCCCCAGTGACCGTGCATAGTTTTGAAATGCTGCATGCAAAGACGAGCAAGAGCAAAGGGGCCTGTTTATTGTTTTAGCCAGACTATTCCAAGCAAGGAATTCTTTCTCTTTCTATTCCAAGCAATAATTACATTTTTCCACTATAGAAAGTACTTGTTATGTGAAAGGCACTTGGGTCCTAATAGAAGTTATGAGCCTGATTCTTTAGTAAGGATTGCAAAGGATGTGTGAAAACTGAGTCACTGGAATGGGTTTTGTTTGATTAGACTTGAACTCACACAGGCTTAGAAATACAGTAATTTCTTGGTAATTGTAGACATGAATCACATTAAACTATTCAGTAGGTAAGTTGAGCTTGCCAAACTCTCCTGTATTCCAAGCTTAGTGCTTCACTTCTTTGCATTTTTAGTAGGTTTTTTTAATTGTGGAGTGACATTAACTGCCCTATCCTACAAGCAGGCAGCCCTGTTGTCCTCGCTTTTCTTGGTTCTCTGAAGAGAGGAAGTGACACAGTACACAAGAAAGGCCACTTTCGAGAGACAGATGATCATAATACCGTCTTAAAAGAAGTCATCTTGCTAGAAGTACCTTGTCATTGCTTAGCATCCTTTAAAGGAAGGAAGGGTGAAATAAAAGGTCAGTTTGCAAGAAGGAGAAACCAGAAGGGATCAGGTGCAAGTGGCACTTGCTGCCACAACCCACTAAAGATGTTTTTTGCTTAAATACCATGAAGAACACAGGATTTCATCTGAATCCCTCCCACAAAAAGAACGCTCTTCCTTTTTTAGTAGAAGATTAATGAACTGACTTTAGGACTGGTACTGAACTTCCTCCAACATTTCTCAGATTCTTCTTCCACGGAAGCAGGCAAATCTCATCCAAAAGCTGCTCCTGCCTAGAGCCGAGCATTAGAAGCAAGGAGGAGTGTTGGTGGAAGGTGGTTGGGAGAAGCTCTCAAGCCCTTGTGTGCTCCTCCAAAGCTTCAGATATCCAAACACCCAGGAAATGGCATCACAAGAGGCTTCCTTGGGAAGTTTCCAGTGCCTGCAGTCAGGGTAGCTGCTGGCCTCCTTCTTGCAGCCTTTCAGCTCAGGTGGTTCCTCCCCAATGGGATCCAGGAAGCGTTAGAGGCTTGTGGGGATGGGAGGGAAAAGGCAGCTTGAGCTTTCTGGCCCTGCGAAAACATTTGGTTTGGGTTGTGTTCAGGAGTTAGAGAGGCCTTCAGGAGCCTGAGGTTATCCTGACTAGACGGGCAGCCCCCTGCACTGAGAAAAGAGTCAAGAGTGCCAAGCCTGAGCTAACGCATGTTCCCTGGGGCATGGAAGTAGCTGCAGGGGCCAGAGCCCCAGCATGAGTTCCCGGACTGATGGTGTCAGCAGTGATGTCACTTCTCAGATGCTAATTGCTGCTGCGGGGGAGAGGAGTGGCCTCAGAAATGTGAACTTGTCATTAAGAGTCAGAGTCCAAAAAATACATATTTGCTCTGCTGAGAACTATTTTCCTCTGTGACTGCTTTTGTACCACTGTGGAAAGAATATAAAAGCAAGAATAAGACTCTTATCTCTATCCAAACTTTTATGGGACATAGTAAGGACATCACAGGAAAAGTCCGGTGTCTCCAGCCATTACTTGCCTGGACAACTCCACTGGGGGCACTGGCCATCCACCACTATAAAACAGGCTACCATCCTGTACATGGGCGACACTATCAGTTTATCCTAAATAACAAGCTTTACGCGATTTAGAGCCCACTTTGCTCAAATTTAAGGGGCATTCCTTATGTTACTAATAACACCCAGGTCATGCCCAAGGGTGCTCCAGTGGATGAGCATTGTTGTATGGGCAAGTGGAAGTCTGACCTTTAAGCTGCTCCCACTCTGCTGGCAGAATATGTGTAGCCGTACATTAACATAGATGGAAAAGGGTCGTACAGTCAGGCCTGACCAAACAGTGTAGCTAAAACATGGACAACCTCACAATGAACGAGGGACAGCTGACCTAACAGCTCTATGGGGACGGTGGATCTTGGCAATGTTCTCTGGATTATTTCCTATATCTTGAAGAAATTAAGTTCAGCAATTCTCAGCAATCAGGGAAAAGAAAGATGTAGCTTGCGTAGTACAGTGAAAGTAAGTCTAATTGGTCTGTTAAAAACGAGAGTTAGTGTGTCACAAAGGAGGTGAAACTTCTCAGAGTGGCACCAAATCCCCCTTTCTCCTTGTAGCTTTACCACCTGCCCTGTAGGTCCCTTAGAAGATGGGAGAAGCAAAAACACAACTGGTTTTGTTGACTAGTTCTGAGATTTGTTTTGAGGCTTAATCACTTACGTGAGCTGAACGAACAATTTCTGCTGCTTCTTCAGCTTCTGAGACAATGTGCTTCAAAAATCTGCTGTGCTACCTTTCACCAGTTAAGACAAATGTTTATGAGAGATAAAGAGAAAGAAAAAATAAGAATGTTGGGAATATCCAGTAAACAGAAAAGTTTTTGTCTTTCTCTCCCTTTTTACTCAAAGATTTGCTGTGTCGGCTGGGATCGGTGAGCTCATGATCTATAAATAGATTCCATCCAGGGAGGAGAGGGAAGAGGCGGGAGGCTCTAATTAATTATATAGAAATAGTTGTTTTCACAAAATAAGCAACAAATCCAAGATGTTTGAAGCCAGGCTCGCTGGGCTTGGGGGTGGGGTGTGCCTACAGCATTTAGTAGTGAGATCATGGAACAGGACAGGAAATCACTCCCTAATGCCGAAGAAAACTTTCCCCCCCCCGCCAGTTCTTTTTGTGAAACAACTGTTGAGGTTCCCCAACTCCCTTTCAAGCTTATTTTCTGATAATGAATCAAAGGATTGATTCATTATCAGATTACAGGTCCAGATGCCTTGCTCCCCAGATCTTTATATACTCATTTGGCTGCGTGCATGTCAACATACTCAGGGATGCGGTTTTTCCTTGCTCATGTAAGCGGTGGGATGTTGAGGGTCTTCACCGGTGAAACAGCAATTTGTGGAGCTGCAGAATTTATGATGTGTGACATTCACATTTGCTGGTTTGGCTTGTTAGGGGAGTATCTGTGTGTTGAAAAGTAAAGGAAAACTTTCAGTCCCTGTGACACCTTTAAAACAGACCTTTGCCATGCACAAACAAAATCTTTTTATTCCATTGTATAATTTGATTGGATATCCAGTATTGTTCAATCATTGCATTCAAGAAGTTAGATGCTAGTTTCATTACAATGTCTATCTGAGCAAGTCCATATTAAGTCTATATCTCCTTCTCTGTAATATTTTTCCTAGCAGGTAATGATTAACAGTTTTCACACTATAGTTGCTATTGCTGCTGATTTATCGTTGACTTGTCCTTCATGTTATTCACATTGTTACTTGCATTCTGTTTACAACAGAAGAAACCCATGAAGCTCAAGCAACAGAGCTGTTAGTTAAAAGAATAAAGCCATCTTAATTTCTTTGCATCATGAACATCTTTTTCCTCCTTATGTGTGATTCTGTCACACACTTTGGCACGTGGAGGAGTGCACTCAGAAGAGTTTCTAAACACAAGGTGTTTGCTTGAAGTTGCTGAGTAAACCATGTGTCAAAAAACTGGAATAAAACTCATGAGATTTTTTGCCCTGAAAGCAGAAATTCCCTGAAATGCACATGAGAATTTTTCCTGGACCTCTGATTGCTTTTAAAGCCACTGGCCACCTGTGCCAGACCACTGCAGTCCATCTTCAAAGCTACTATCAGTAATAGGATTTTTTTTTTTCCCCACACCACATTGAATGCTCACAGCTCATGAGAGGGCCTGTGACCTTCCCAGGTGCCCCAGTGCCACCACCATGTGCCACCATCGCCACCTGGGAAGCTGGCCCCAGGGAAGCAGTGCGTTCCACCACGCACAGCTTTGCCTGCGCCTTCCTGTATCTGACCCCCTGTTTGTGCAGTGTTGGGAGCTGGGCGTTGATGGCAGTGGGTGTTTGAATGCTTTGTGCATTTTTAATTCCTGAAATAGATGAGCAAAAAAAGAAAACTAAACCCCAAAACTTGCTAGCTCAGTTTGTGAGATACTGAGATTTCCAAACGTCAGTGAGTTGCTGATGCCTTTGGTGTTGGCTGTGGGCTGTAGGAGTTGGGGAAGGTCTGTGCTTGGCAGGGTCTGGCCCAGAAACACAGAGGAAATATTAATTGTCTGTTCAGCAGAGAGTACTGCTGCCAGAGGCAAAGCAGACATCAGGCTACTAGTTGTACAAATAAAAGAACAGGCCCAAAGGGCCTTCAGGGATGATAATCAGAGCAACTTTTAAGAGGTATCTGAGGTAGATCAGATCCACCATTTCAGTCATTTCAGAAGACTTTTGCTTTAATTGTTGTACAGTGCCGGGAAGAGTTCCCAGTCAGTAGTACCACTGATCCTCTTTGTGTGCTTGCAGTTTTAAAAGGCGCAGCAAAGCCCCATTTTGGAAGAAAGCATGGTATCTGTGGTATTTGGTATTAGAAAAACTGGGCTGTTGTATGCACAAGAAGGGGCCTCCAAGATTAAATTACTCTGAGCTGCACTTGCTCTCAGTCATAGGGAAACTCAGCCTAAGCCAGTTGTTTTATTTGAAAATCCCCAGACTTTCAGGAGCTCAGGAATCCCTAATTGCTCTGTACATGTGGGTAACTGTGAACCCACATTCTTTGGTGACCTCAGTTGCTGTGGCAAGAAAGTACATCAGTATGCTCAGGGGGTGGTTATTAAATGAATGGACAAATCTTCATATCCTTGAAGCCTCAGTGAAGGAATTAACAGGATTGTGAGGCAGGGAGAGGTAAGGTTAGAAGCAAAATAAAAATCATTCTCTCAAAACCCTAAGGAAAGCCACAAGTTGTTGACAGAATGACTGAAGGGCTTAGACCACGATTATGAAGAGTGATTTGAAGAAGTCACCTCAAACATCATCAAAGAGGTGAGCCTTTATTTTAGGTTCCTGACATGGGAGGTGTTTGTGCTACCTGGCTTTGCTAGCTAAATGTGTAGGAAGCAGATTACCATCTGTGAACAGACATATGTTCAGTGATATCTCCCAAAAGTAAGAAGCTCTTAAAATGCAGTTCAGGTCTATATAATTGTCCTGTTGAGTGGAACAAAACATCCAGATGTTCATCTAAACTCTCATTTGGGGAAGTGTCCCTCTTCACTGAAAGTACAAATTGGAGTTACTGAGGTATAAGTATGTGCTTTAAGTCGGGTCCACGATGAGAATAAAAAACTGTACAAATGTAGCAAAACTGTATTTTTCCCAGTGCCTAATGTAAGCTTCTACTTTTGGTGCAGGTCAGAGAATCTACACTTCCAAATAACTAGTGGGGAGAGTTAGTTGTAAAGTCTATATACTGGAGAGTATCTAATACGTAAATGCATAGTATCTAACTTGTGAGACTTAGCATAGCATGAAGTCGACAGTGCAAGTAGCCCTTTTTTGTGATATTTTCTTAGCATGTTTTTTTTAGGACTTCTCAAATGAGGATACTGTTCATGGTCCCCTGTGCTGTCAAGTGTAATGGTTCACAGGCAGGCATTAGAACAAGAAAACCAGTAACAACAGGAAAAGCAATAACAAGAGTGTGTGCTCTGGCAACAAGTGTAGGGCTCCTCAGTATTCACTCTTGTCATTCTTCTTTTGTACCCTTTGGAAAACATGCAGCAGTGTCAAAAAACCTAACAAGTTAAATAAATTCTCAACATCTTCAAAACAGGAGTGTTCTGCCAACATATTATCAAGGCTTCCAGGACATTTTCTCCTCTGTTCCAGAGCATAAGTGCTTTGCAGCGGAGACTTTTTTCCATCTAAACAACCACAGAAAAGCTTTAATTTGAGTATAGCTAAGGCAAGAGAAATATAAACTGCTGGTAAATGCATTTTCTAACAAGTCGGAGGGGGGGGGGTGTGGTGTTCCTTCTAAAAGATATACAGATTATCTTAACAATTCTGCAATTAAGATATTTTCGGTGCCTGTCATTAATGATTTTAATCCATTCAAAACTAACAGCTAATCAGAAGAGTATTTGAAAGGGTGAAGTCAGCTCTGGCACAGATAATAAACAGTATTCAGAGCAGTACTGAACTTACCTTAAGTTCAGAGATTAATATAACTTTCTGTGGACTGTGTTGGTATGATTTTATTTAAAAAAACAGTTAGTGCCGTATATGGCACATCATTTTGCAAGTTTAGTATTGTTCTGTTGCATCTCCCCGTTGACATTTCGTATGTAGTACCTACTAGTAGCGTGTGTGCTTAGAAATGCAGAGAGCTGGCAGGCCATAAATGAGTGTTAGGATAGTTGAATTCACACTTTCTCTGTGAGACCAGTGGTGAGTGAAAAATAACACAAGTGACCTATACTTTTATATTTGTTTGCTTTTGCTGATAGTCGTAATTTGGTAGAAGAGTTGTCAGATAGATAAGAGCCTGGTACTGGAGATAGTTGAAGGGGAGTTAATGGGCTGGGGAAACATTACTTAAGGAGATGCTTGAAGCCAGGAGCTTGCAACCAGTCATGGGTGGGAATGAAGGGTGGGAGCCAGTTGAGGAAGCATGCTGATGACCTCATCAGTTCAGAGGAGTTTTTCTGCCTTTGGGGAAGAAATGAATGATCCTAAGGGTAGGAAAAATAAAACCAGAGTATGATTATATGAACTGCCAGATCAGGCTCAGGAAGGTTAGAGGGTTTTGGTTGGACAGAGGAGGGTCAAGGTGTATTGGCTGATCAATAAGTCATCACATACAAGCTATGCGAGACTCCCTTGGGAAAAAACCATATGCAATCTGATTTGAAGATGGTTAGTCAAGGTGAAGCTGAGGAAGTTTCAATATCCTTCTTTCAGCTGTGCCATTTCATGTATGGTGGCAGTTTTTGGTCATCCGCATTCAGGAAGAGGGAGCTCAATTAGGAGCTCAATTAGGAGCAATTAGTTGCGTTGGTATGTCAACATGAAGGCTCTTGCCAGCGGCAGAGTCTCTGACTTGTGACTGTTTTATCCAGAGCCAGGCGAGCTTTCTTCCACCAGCAGTTCTCTCTTACTGTTTTCTTAAGTCATTCTCTTTTCCTTCTTTTTAAGTCTTAGACTTGGCAGCTAACCAACTTGAAAAGGACCCTTCAAGGTCAAAGTAAACAATATTTAAGAAATCTTCTAAAAATGTTTGTTTCAGGAGGAGGGGGGACAAACAGCAGCTGTCTTTTAGCAGGGTTTGGTTCTATAAGGGGCCTTTTCCAGGATCATACCTAAAGTAATCTGGTCTTGTGCTCCAGCTGGCACTGGTCCCACCTTTGTACCATGAGAACATTGGGCCCACCAAATACTACTAAGGGAAGACAGGCTTTTTAAATGCCAAAATACAGGCAGTGAAAGACTTACTTGGTATGACCTGTTCTGGTGCTGACAAGCTATTTTCTTAGTGATAACCTACTTTATGTGGCCTGAAACACCTGTGGTTCTCTTGCAGTCTAGTGATGATCTGTGTGACAGGAAAAGAGCAAAATCTGGGGTAGTTCCACATGTTATATCCCCAGATAATCAGCTAGGTGAAGCCAGCAAAAGGGATATAGCTCTTGAGTTATTCCAGGGTGAGATAATGATCCCATAATCCAGCATGCCATCTACATGATTAAAATGCTTTACTCCTGTTGAAATGCTCTCTACACCAAGCTGAATGCATTGTTTTAACCATTCAGCTTGATCTCGCTTGTCTATCTGTCTGAAGCAAATTACTCTGTGACACCCTTACTTTCTTCTGGTTATGTATCTGAGTTGTTTTGGGCAGTAAGGATCTGACTGCACATAGTGTATGGGTTAGGGACAAGAATATGAGGAGACATTGCTCCGAGGCACATCCCACGTTGTCAGCCTGTTGTCAGATATACTCAGAGCTCCCATATTCAGCACCTGCCTGCTGCTGCTGTGGCAGGTACTGGCCAAAGATCCTGGTGGAGGAGACAGCTAGTGTCCCCCAGTGAAGACTGCGTGGTGCACCAGGCAAATATCTGAAACAGCAGAGAGATGGGGAAGAACATGAGCGTTGATGAAATTTCTCCTCTCAAGTCTTAAATTTAGCAAATAGCAACATACCCAGGTTGCTGCTTCTACACGCTGTGTTAATATGATCATTACCATCCTGCACTACTTAGTTGAAACCACTCATAGTATTTATCCTTCAAAACACTTATGTGCAAAAATAAGGCCATTTTGTTACATCTCTGCTCATACACCTGATTATATGCCCCAGGGATTACGTTTGACAGCATTATGCTGCAGGATTTAGGCTGAGTTGTTGTTTCCTCATGTGCCCCTTATAATAGAGTTAGAACTTCACTGTTTCATTGCTCATGTTATAATTATCAGGAACTTTTCTGTCTGCAGTAAAGGACTTTGAGAAACAGACTGTGAGCCAGCCTGAGCTTCATGTTTCTCATACCCAGGTCTGCATTTTTTATGCAGTGATAGTACAGCTGTTTGGCTAATTAACTCGCTATTTATCTGATTGACTCTCCTAAGAATATGAAAAGCTGTGAAATGTTTCAGAAAGAAAACAAAGTTTTCCAGATAAAGATTCACACTGTCTTGTTGGAAGGGAAACTTCCAGCCCCTTTAGCTATGTTTTCCAAGCAAACTAGAAACTGCTATGGAAACTCATGTAATAAGCTGCGTTGTATTGTCATAGAGAAGCATTGCACACTAAAAGCATTACCTAGCATCAGGGAGAATTGGCATCCAAAATTTCTGGAAGTCCTGAGCTGTGCTGTTTCTGTTCCCTATTTGTTAGATAAGACAGCACCAACTCTTCAGCTTGCTGGAATAGTGTGAAAATTGAATTTATTTAGTGCTTACAGAGTGTCCATGTGTTACAGAGCTCAACACTATAGGAAACCCCATGAAGAAACAATTTTCTCTCTCTCCAAAATAGTGTACTGCAAATAAAGCCTGAAGCCAGACAGTGAGCAGTGAAGGAAAACCAAAATGTTCACTCATTAGCTGAGCTTCTCCATCCTAATCACAGAGCGAAGCAAGGGGTCCATGGGAAAAGTTTTCTGGGTAGCCTCTGTAATTTAGAAACGTGCGGAAGGCTGTACCGGTATGGTGCAGGCAAACTTATTTCTGCTATTTTCTAGCATTGAACCGTTTGACTTTGCAGCATTAATAGAATCATAGAATATCTCCAGTTGGAAGGGACCCATAAGGATCATCGAGTGCAACTCCCTGGTCCTCGCAGGACTACCTAAAACTAAATCATGTGACTAAGAGTGTTGTCCAGATGCTCCTTGAACATCTGGACAGGCTTGGTGCCATGACCATTTCCCTGGGAAACCTGTTCCAGTGACCAACCACCCTTTCAGTGAAGAGCCTTTTCCTAATGTCCAATCTGAACTTCAATAACGTTGTATTAATATTAATCATTAAACTGGATGGTGTGCTAATGAAGCCAGAAGGTCATTCTAGTCAATATTACTGCCCCCATTAAACTGTCTCAAGCAACAGCAGCAAAACCAGCCAATGCAACATTATATGTCGTTTCCTTAACAGGCCATTATAAAACAACTGGCATCTGCCTGCCTGCTGTCAGGGCTGCAAAGGTAGGCAGCCGCCAACGTGCAAAATGAAGAGGTACTGCACTTCTTCCATTATCAAGATGAGAGTTCTTTCTGTTATCGTGTTTTTTGACATCTCTGAAGTGATACAGCCTTGAGGAGAGGAGGCAGCCTCTTGGGTCTGTCTGGTCACTGTCACCACCAGACAGCTATGTAAATAGAAACCCCTCTTGAATGAACAGAGGATGGGAGCTGATGAAAGAGAGTTCATAGGTTGCCACAGTTAGACAGCAAGGGACATTTGAACAACACAGAACGAAGAATGTTCCCAGAGGAAACAGCTGTGAAATTTTTCGTTTGGTTACGCAGCTGCTCAGAGTTTGTGTTCACTTGATCACTTGCATAAAACTGAAGAACCTCCCAGACTGCCGAGAGGAAAAGACAAGTGAAGGGAATTCTTCACCATGAAGCACTTGCTCTGCTGTTTTGTGTTAAATGGAGGAGAAAATCTAACACAGCACATGAGGATGGCAGCTTTGTACAACTGAAGCTAGACATTTGATTTGCTGGGCAGTGCCATCTTTTGTATTTCTGGAAACAGAAGCGTACTGAAGATTGCAAGGAAACAAATCCATAAAGGAGCTGAATGTGGAAGCTGCTGCTCTGGCATTTGAGTAGTACTGGAATGATATCACGCCATCAGGCATCTCCAGGCATGCATGGATTTTCTCCTTACATTATTTTCCTTTCATATGAAACCAGTGAAATACTGTCAGAGTCAGATAAGAAAGGTAGCATTAGGGCTATAATTTTCTGTAAGTATGTGCCCTGATTTGAACCATGTTTTTGAAGATAAAGGGGACCTTGTCTTTCAGATATCACAGGAAGCAGTTAAAAGATCATGAATCTGAATGCAGTCAGACTCGTAATTAGGATAATAGTAGCGTCTGTAGAGGGCTAATGCTGTGCTTGGGTCAGAATGTGAAAGGCAGAGAGGCATTTCCTGGGGATGCTTATAGCCTGAGTCCATGGTTCAGGAAGCTACTTCCGCATGTGCTTGATCCAGCTGAGAATGGTATGCATGTAAATGTTTAATTTTAAGTGCATATTTAAAGCAGAACTCATATTTGAAGTGATTTGGGAAATGTGTATAAGGAGACAGAGCCTGGGCTTCACCAACTGTTGTAGATACTGAAAATAGGTCAAATAAATCTATGTCCTGTAGCTAAGAGATTCTCAGCTACATGTTTAGAATAGAGTTAATTTCTAGATTTAGATGTCTAAATTTGGGCATTCATATTGTAGCTGCATAACATAAATACTATAGCTCCATGTATGATCTTGTCAATACTAGGGCCTGGAGAGGTATTCAGCCCAGTCTAAACTAAACATCTACATTTGGTCTGCTGAACCATTCTCTACATCCATTGACTATGATGGGAGCACTGACACCTAAATCACATAGCAGTTGCTTGCTGTGTAGGCACCTGAAAATGCATATCAGATTCTGAAATTGAATTCTAGTCCTGAAATTTATTGAGATGAAGTTGTCCCCAGTGACAGAGCACAAAACTGTTCTCTGATAATCTGGAGATGAGGGCATGCTAAGCTGGAGCCAGACATTTTATGGAGCAATGAAACACTTTCCATTCAATAGAAGCATTTTTGTTGTTTTAGTGGAGTCACCAGTCAAGCAGAATAGGGCTGCTCTAACCTTTTTAATTTGTATTATTGACAAGGTTTATAGTCTGTCATTGTTTAGCATGAGGAGAGGTTCGTCCCCCTACTTTGTCTATGCTACCATTGTATCACTAAAGAAGGTTGGTATCCATATCAACTTGGTTCATCCTGTAGACCAGAGAAAGAGATCAGGGCAGTGAATGACACCAGGACCAGATGAATGTTTTCTCCAGCATCTATGCACGCCGTGGTTTGGTCACTGTCACCCAACACAGTTTTGTCTTTCTGATACTGGTACCTGAAATAACTACCTTGGGGAGCCTATATTTTGGACCCTTTGAAAGCTGCATTTTAATAAACAGAGAGAACAACTTATGGTCTGAGTTATCCAAGAACCTTGGGCTGATCCCCTGACTCCAATGTCATGCAGTATTTCCCTGTGATCCGTCTCTCAGAGCAATGTTCTGATGGTTCTCTTCTTCCCAGTACTGATCTGACTAATGTGGAGTGAGGAAGTGCAACACTTCACTATTCAACGAGTATTAGTTTTCTGGGAATAGTGGGAAATGTTTAGTTTTCTAACATACTTCATCACAATGGCATTTCTTAGTAATCCTCTTTTTCTCCCCAAATCTATCATTTCATGGTCTTTTTTTATTTTCTTACAGGAGGAGCTGGGCATTGCCTGTGAGTTGCTGGAGTCAGACTTCCTCAAGTGCAGCGTGGGATTTCCTTTCATGAGATCGAAATCTAGGGTAATGTTGTGATATTCACATTTGCAGAGTGATGGTCCATTCGCCTCTTTGTCTCCAAGGGGTGGCTGAAAGGGCAACTGCGCTGTTAAATGTCTGTGACTGATGATACTTTCTCTAGCTTTCTAACCCCGCTATCCAAGCCTTTCACAGTTACAGAGGGTAGCTGTCCTCTTTCCTACCAGACAGAGCCAATGACAATGCCCTGTGAATGCAATATAGTGCTCTTGAAAAATGATGCAAGAGTTGCAGCTATGAAAAACTTACATATTTCCTCTGCACAAAATTAGAAAGGGACTCCAGTCTTATTTATGTTGCCTTACTCTGGTTTTATTTTTGTCTTCTCTCACATTAAAGTTCAGCTGAATTTGTATGAATTACAATGAAAATGTCTTAATGACTTTTTCATATTATGGTCTCTTTTAAAGAGGATTTTGTTCGGTAGTAGAAGATGAACTCTCTCATAAAGTTTAGAAATCCAGCTGGGTTCTTTCTGTCACTAAACCGAGCTGTACAAACGACCAACCCAGAAAGGTGAGAAGATGAGGAATAACTTAAGGATGACCTGAACAAAATGAGTCTGAAATTTTTCAGAAAATTTCAGTTTCAAAAACTAATCCTTTCCATTTGAATTGACATATCCTTTGACCTGACATGAAATTTTTTCTTTTATGTGTTTTATTGACTGTAACATGCTCTTTTGAAACATTTAAAAAGATTTTTAAATAGAATGGAAAAAATAAATGCAGTAACAAAATATTATCTGGAATGTAAGAATTTCAGTGGTTTGCTTCAGAATGACATAGTTGGGTTATCTTCAGGTTTTTTTTCAGCAAGCCATTGAAATTAGCATGAATTTGGAAACTGTTTCACTTGGCCAAAACCTGTTTTGGAGTTAGGCAGAAATGTGTTGCATGGAAAAGTTAATGTAGGGCTACAGTGGTCATCGAAGTAGTTTCTCTTTTCAAAATTAGCACTGGATTTTATCCATTATGATGGGTGGCCTGAATGCTGCTTTAGCTTGTGCTGACTGCTCCAAGTCTCTGTGAAGGCCTGTGGCATGATTTTAATTCCTCCAAAAGAGCTCTTCACCAGCAAGTAACATATAGATTGGTGTGAGGTAGTTTCAGGTAGTGGTCCCCTTATACTGGAAGACTACCCCTGGCAGATGAGCTCCTCAAGAAATATTGAATGGCAATTCTAGTAAAGGCCTTTTCACAATGAAGGAAAAATCGGACTCTCTAGTATTTGAGCAGAGACACAATTGCTAAGGTTTAAAAGCTGCTTTACAGTAGAGGAGGCTCTCTTACATGTATCAAAATACACTACTTTTGTACAGCTAGGCCAGTAAAATGTATGTGAAGTTTCAGAATAAATACATTTTGAAACAATATACAGTGTCTCTAAATACCACTTTTTCTTTGTGCAGTACGATTTCAGTGTGATCTTTGACACAAGCCACTTGTCTGGGCAGGAAGAAACGCTTACCTTCCTTGTCACTGCCCAAAGGTAGGTGAACCTTTGTACATCTTGATCGCTTGGATAGTTTTTGTCGCGTGAAGTATTCATTGCATTTGCTTGGCAGTTGTGTGATATTAGTTGTAGACGTGTGTATGAGTAGTAAATGAGGTTAAATTACTGGGGCTAAATTAATGTATTTTGATAATGTAGGGGAACCATGTGATGCAGCTTCCTGAAAAATCAGGTAGGATCATACTTAGGCTTTCTTTGCCTGGCAGTTGCAATTCTGAAGGAGCATTTTGTGTTCTCTCAGTCGGAAGGCCCTTGTGTTTCTGTGCCCATCCCTTTGGGCCCTGTATCAAGCTCAGCTCAGCTGTGGTTGATGATCAGCACCAGGCAGACCCATTTGTTCCAGCATTTGAATGTAATAAGCATGCTTGGATGCAAACCGAAAAAAGATAAATGCGTTCATCAGATGGTCAGGAATCTCACTGACAGTTTCCAAGGTTGCATGTCTATTTTTTCCCCTTCTGGATCTTCAGCAAGCTATGACAGACTGTGTGAAACAGCTGAATAGGGTACTTCCCCAAGGGCTCTTGGAGCAGACATTGAAGTAGGGTGATGCCAAGTATGCTTTCATAGGGAGTTTATCTCAGGCAGCATAAAAGGTGTGGCGCATGCTCTGTGCCTCCTAAGATGATGTGCCACGGAGAAGCAGACTCCATGGGTGATTCAGTCACAGGCATTGTCGGTGTGTGTATGGGAACTGGCGGTAGCACAGCTGCATAAACCTGGGCCATGAACTGCTGCTCTGATGTGCTGGGTGTGTGTCTGGTTCCTGCTTCCACTTACTGCGTGAGTGAGCCAACTTCATACCCTGCTGTGTGAAAATCAGGATCTCCAGCCTGAATTCTCCTCCCCAATTTGTTAGCACCCCACCCCATCAGCTGGAAATGAGAGATGAGATGTAGCAGTTGCTGAGTGACTGCTCTCTTAAGGCATAGTCCTCCCCTGCAGTAGCAGCTGTAGGTGGGAACAAGATCCTGCAGCACATGGGGCTGGTATGAGACACTGAAAGCGAGACCTCGCATCAGAGGGGCAAGACCATATCTTGCATGTTAGAGAAGTTTTATTCTTCAGGAGGAGAAATTCATCATGTGTTCAGATGACCCCGTGATGCTTCTAGGCCAGGGAGATGCATCAGGATCTGCTAGGTGAATGCCAGCCAGTGCAAAGATGGGTCAGCACTGCTTTAAATTTGCCCAGCCAATGTTTTCCAGATTGTACCTCTCATTTGCCTGCCTTGGATTGCACAAGGCTTTCCTGTATAATCTCACTCAGATTTCTGTCCCCTCCTAGTGAAAAGGGTTCATCAGTGCCTTTAGATGGAACAAAGAAATAAACAGCAGTTTGTACACAGAGTGTGAATGCTCAGAGGAGTTAAGAGAAAGTTTCACATTTCACAGGGATGGGCGGGAGGACAATTGTGTTTTGAAGGATTCAGCTGAACCTCCAAAGACAAAAGTGCAGGGCCCAGTGCTGATTACCCTCATTTTCTCTGTGACTTTGGGCAAATTGCTCAATTCCCTCACTGTCAAATAAGTGTAGTAAAATCTTCCTACCACAAGAGTTGCAGCGAGCCCTGGGGTAAAGTCAGTGATAAGGAAATGGAGAGGAAGTGTCTGTGCTGTGGCCAGACTGCAATGAGTGGGCACATTGTTTCCACACAAAACTGGAGCTAGTCTGGCCAAAATGGCTGGATGCAGAGAAGCTATGCCACGCTGTCATGGGAAAGTAAGTATTGCCCTTCAAGTGGGCACTTAAGCCTGTCCCTTGAAGCTGCAAATTTGGCAGTGGCATCTGTAACAAGAAACTGGTTCAGTAGTGGGAGAGATCAATTGGAGAAAGGACTAAACATTACATTACATTTACTCTTAAAAAAAAAAAAAACCAAAACAAACAAAAACCCCAACCCTCTTCTGTGCTCCCTGGCGTGAACTATTTTTCTAGAACTAGATTCACTGAGCTATATTCTCCTTTTCTGACAGTAGCTTTGCTCCCTTTAAACAGATAAGCACATACCCATGAACCCTGTATGGAATTCTACTCGCTTATTCTGCTTGCCACCATGGTATCTCGGTATTTGTGTTGGATGAGAAATGTCTCCGTTTTGGACTCTTCTTTGAGCCTATTCAGGGGAAAAGCTTTTAGTAAGCTTTTTTTCCTGGGACTGAAAGTTTGTGGGTTTTCCATCTGGGCCATAGTTTTATTAGCAGACATGGCCAATGTGTCAGTTGCAGAAAGCTGAGCTATATCTGAGCATGTATGTAGCCAGCAGGCTTTTTTTTGTAACCCAAGCAACTCATCATCTGCATGGTATCACTTGGGACATTACTGCCTGCTGTTGCTTCAGTGATACTGTCCTCAGATAAATAGGATGATCATATCTTGTTTTGCCAGTTTGTTTTGTGAGTAAATCCAATGAACTTCAAGGCAAAAGTGATTCCAGAGTCACTGCTGAAGGAATTGGAAATATAAGTAATGTATTTTTCAGTATTATTGTTCTGAGCTGTCACCCACCAAGCAGACTCACCATCAGAATTAGAATAATTACAAGTTTGAGTGTTGGACATGCATTTCAGGAACCTCTCCCAGACTTCATACAAAAGTGTTCACACTGAAATAAACTGACTCAAGTGAGAGATGATTACTCACTTTTCTCTTTCCTCCTTATGCTTTTGGCCAGTTGAGGCAACTGCCTTTGAAAATATAAAGTAGAAGCAGTTTCATTTTGGCAACTAAGTACAGGAAGAGGGACTGGAACTGCTGAGAGGTTACAGCCGGTTCAGTACAAGGGTCTCACTTAAAAAGTGCTTGTAGTGGCACCAATTGGTGCAGGTACAATGAAAGCGCAGTTTCATTTACTGAGTCAAAAACCTCTGGGGAGTGTGTGTATCCCTCCTAAACTGATGTACAGTCAGGCTGGGAGAAAATGAACCCTTGCATTGGAGTCTAAATGTCCTTGTTTCTCTCCACTGTGCATGGTGGCTGCTGTAGTTTTGCACTGCCATCTGAATTCACACCTTGCTCCAAGATAGTTTTTTTGGTGTGAGCCTGATCATGTCACAGCCACAGAGGAGCAGCTGCAAAATGCACACTTTATGTGTGTGGCCTTTCCAAGGTGGGATGAACAAACGTAACTTAATCTTTAAGAGGCTTCTTAAGGAGAGCTGACATCACTCAAATAGAGAGGCTCAGAGTACAAGGCAGGGAGATGGCAGCTATGAAACTGTGTGATATATTGCAAAGGCTGTCGATTTACAGCATGTTTATTTTTTCCTTTCTGGCACAGTGGAAACCTAGAGCGCACTGAATCTCTGCATGATAATACTCTAACCCTGTCGGTGCCCCTGGTGCATGAAGTGGACTCATCTATCAATGGGTAAGTACCAGTCACCAAATGAAAACAACAATAATAATAATAATCCTAACAATAACATCTGAGTGTCTTCCAGTGAAAAACTGAATTCTTCTCTTTGTTTATGTGTAGCCAGACTGTTGCTTTTTCCCTGTTTCCCAGACTCTGGAAAAACAGACAGCCTCATTCATTATCTGGGTATTTTATTTGTCATGCCTTTAATTCCAACACTGTACCTCGTTCTCACTCCTTTCTAGCTACTGCTACTTAGTTACCATCACATTTATAGTAGGTATTTTAGTGATCATATTTGAATTCCTGTGATTCTGTAGATAGGATGGACCTTAAAATAAAATAAAAAGAGAACAAGTTAAATCACATCTTGTTCCTTAGGGCATGTCTTTAAGGATATGGTTGAGAATCACCAGGCCAAAGGTTAGGGTCAAATGTTCTGGGATTTTAAGGAGCTTGGTGGGGTCTAGCTGTTTGCCTTTCTGTTTAATTTCACAATCACAATTCACTTCTGCTTCTGTTCATTTTCCCACTCTCTCTGCTCCCTAGTCTGCAAGACGTCTGAATACCAGCCGAGGAACATCACTCACCCTTTGACTGAAATACTTGTGTAACGCATAGCCGTTGTCCTCTCCCCAGGGCTGCACATGTGCGAGCTCCTGCCTTTGTACTCGGGGGTCTTCCCTTCCACTTTTGCATTACCATCTTAAGTCTAAAATGAAAGATTTGTGGTCAGTTCCAACAGAGGGACCATCCTCTAGCATAGACAGTGCTTGAGTTGGAATTGAGGGACCTGGTCACTGGAAGTTAATTAACATCCATGTAGACTGAGAAAGTTGACATTAATTCCTAAACTGGGGAAGCAAAAACTCATCAGCAGTGTCCCCAAGAGGTCAGTGCCTGTTTTGGCCACCATTTGTGGCAACTTCCAGGGAATAGGTATTGTCTAAATGACCAGCACAGGTTGGCATCAGTAGGAAAAGATTCCTTTGACCAGTGTGCTACACGTGTAGGAACAAAGTTACCTGCACTGACCTGTGATTTGGCTGAAAAGCTGAGTAGACTCAGATTCATGGCCGAGTCTGGGTTTTACCACATAAAGCTGATTTCCCCTCTTGTTGCATAGAAATAAAATCCCTTAATTACTGCCACAATAGTCAGAATGGGAAGAAGATACACCTGAGCCTGCGCAGAGACGTGAAGAGCACTGTCAGACCTCACAAGATGACTAGCCAGGGCAAAAATCTCCTCTATACTGAGACTAAGTCTCAGCAGCATGTTCTGAAAGTTTTTGAATGCTTTCATTGTTACAGATTGTGCAGAAATTTAACTCTGTATCCCTTGCTTCTTGATGCTTTGATACAGATCGATTTTTGTACAGCTTTACAGGTACCAATGCTTTCGTCTGGGTCTTTAGATCTCTGTTTGTCATCTACAGAACACTGCATGCCAAGAAACTTGATAAAAATTATGCTTTTTTCTTTCTCTTCAGAATGTACTTTTTTGAAGCACAAAGTCTCTGAATTTATAAGCCCCACTCATCTGACTATGTGGATTATTTTTTTCTTCCTCATAGACAATACTTAGTTAATTCAAGTTCACAGAATTGTCCAGCTACCAGGGAAAAATTGGGTTTCTTGGAGGGCACAACATTCCCAGGCATGGTAATATTAGTAATACTCTTTTCTGGACAATGTATTTTTAAAGCTTATTTTTATGAGCTGTTCTGCATTTGAGTCTACAAGAGCAAACTTCATCCCTGGTCATAAATAGCCTGGAAGGGCTTGTACTATGTTTGGGAGGAGCCTTCAGGCACAACACCATAAATGGCAGGAGTAAATCTGTGTCTCGCTGTTTCCCCTTGCAATCCCTGGCATAGGAGACAGGCAGGCAAAAAGAAAATGTACCTAAACAGGCTTAAAATCCTATCTCAAAAAACTCTGACCCAAAAGGACAGCTTGGGAAGGAAGCAGAGTTTTAGGCAGTCCCTCACCAAGGTTTGCCTGAAATTACACCAGGACCCTTTCCAGCCAGTGGAGCAGCCTGAGATTAGAAGGAGGCACAAAGGGTGCTTAAAGCACTCCTCGTGCTCTTCTGCAGGATTTCCAGGTACTGTGTTGTGCTTCCAAGTCTTTTCTGATAAAACCCTACTGCGTTTTACTTTGTGATAAGATGATAAGAGTAGTTGAGGAGACTTCTCCTGTGCCACTGTAGTTGAAAGCAAGTTGTATCTCCCTCTACTCTTCTCTTTAACCATCTGCTAATCATAAAGGTAGTGAAGCTCAGATAATTAAGGAAGTGTTTATTCCTGCAATGCTCTGTAAATGGTAGATAAAATAGAAGTGTTACCTCAGTGAATATATAACTGTTTCTTCAGGTTAACTTGGTAGCACAATGATTTCCTGTGTTACACAAACTATAGGACTTGCACAAATCATCCATGGCAGGGGGCCCTGGAGAAGAGGTTTTGTGATAGGAAAGGACAAAAAGAGATAAGTAATCAAAAGAAGTCTGCTTCAATGATGGGATGTTAACCTGGGTCAGTTGCTGACTGTCATGCTGCTTATGTAGTCTAGCATTGTTGAGAGGAAATCAAATCACAAAGAACAGATTAATGTAAAATGGTCCCATAGAATTTCACATGACCAGAAGGCAAGGGGTGCAATTCAGCTTGCCACAAATATATTTAATTTTGGTGACAAACACAGCTTACTAAATCTGTGTCTTGATCTTTCAGAGAAGTCTTCCCTACTTCATTTTTCTACGGTGATTCTGTGGAAGCATCCAACTTTGTTCAGTTGGAAAACCACGAATGCCTTTTCCAGTCTCTCAACTTCACACTTCAGGTAAAACTGATCCTTATTTTGTCTGCTTTCCTGCTTGACAGCACATTCTGGTTTTGTATCTCTTTTATTCTGAGTGTGGTATGGGCTTTGGTGAATGTTTCTGAATCTCAATGTGCTGTGCAATGCATTCTTGATTGGATGCCATATTTACAGAGTGCAGAGATAGTATATTTCCTTATCTGAATATATTATAACAAGAATTGCAAATAGGGCATCTCGCTACCATAGGAATGAAGCTGCTACCATTTGTTTCTGTCTTACCTTTCATCCCAAGTTGAGTAAAGACCTCTAGTTACTCAAGTACCACATCTTGGATGCAGTCACAGGTTCAAAAGGGAGGAGTAATTCTTTTTAGTGGCATGGTCATTCAGCAGAGGAGTGGGCAGCCTTAATCCATGAGAACAAACATGTACCTGTGCAAGGGATTCAGACTTGCTAAATGCCCCCGATATGAAAATGTTTATAGCGCTACTGATAATAGGAGTACAGCACAGGGAAGAGACTGTGACACTAAAAAGACAGGTGTGAGAAGGTTTCATTAAATGTCTCATAGCATCTCAGTGTTATTCAAGTATTATCTATAGATTACACTTTACGTGGCAGTTAGATGGGTTCCTGATATGGATGATTTATTATAACTAACTCTTGTGATGCGGCTGAAATGAACTTGTCTTGCTGCCATGACTGTATGTACTACAAGCACTTCGAATCGTTTTTGACCACTAGATGGAACTAGGGAATGATAAATCATGCAGAGGTGGTGGAATAATTTATTGTGAAAAATAGTCTTTTGCCTTTTTTTCCCCTTTCTGTTCTCCTAGGCATGAATGCCACTCAGCTCATAATGAATAACACATGTCTTCCTCCATGACAGACTGTGTTCCAGAGCAATTAAGCCCCCACTGTCATGCAGTGCCCTTAGCTATTTACTGAAAAGGAGTGAAAGCAGGATTTCAGGACGTTAAAGCTTTTGTGAACCAGGCTATTAATTCTTGTGATTCTGATTTCATTCTTGAGAGTTTGTAGGTCTTCCCCCCTCCCTCCCCCCAATAGCCAGTTATTGGTTAAAAACAGATAAAGGACAGATGTACTGATGCTTTAACTAGATGAATATTTTCAATAAAACAAAGTGATAACAGGTAAGGGAGAGAGAATCTATACGTTGGCACAGCCACCATTTGTCCTGCCCCATCCTCTTGTCTCTCATGCACACCCTTACAAGTTGTAATATTAATAATTTTTTTCTGTATAGAAGTAGAAAATTATACTGTAACAAGTCACAGATCTGCTCTCCAGTAACATGGTAAACCTCATAACCGTGTGTGTCAAAGAGAAAGGGTAGAGTTTCATAATGGGCTGATCATGGTTTGTATCACTGTTTGCTTAATTGATTTTAATGATTTGCCTGCCATTTATTAAACTTCTCCAGATGGAGAAAAGTAGTAGTTTCTTAACCAAGAAAAAGAGATGATTTACAAAAATATGTGGCTTTATAGTGGGTTTTGTATGTGAAAATCTATACCATGTCCAATGTTAATAAGGAAACGGATCTATGCATCATTTTTTTGTGGTAACAAGATGTGCAATGAAAACGTCTTTTCTGCATTAACTCTTATATCTGATCTCAGTGAGATGATCAAGTTTTTTTAAATGTCTTAACATGAAATGTTATGTTTGTATTTCATGCAGCATTTATCATGCTCCATTGTAGTGGGATTTCCCCCCTGCCTGGAGCTTCAGGGTTTTTGTGAGGATTTGACATTGTGAATCAATTCTCTTTATCAGTCAGGCATTTCTTCAAATATAAAGAGTGTTTGAAGAATGAAAACCTGTTGGTTTTAGTATTTGTACTTTACACAATTAACAACTGATTTCTACATCTTTTGACAGTACTGTCTCAGTGCATGTAAATATTCTAATGGG
The DNA here is from genome assembly GCF_013368605.1 of Nyctibius grandis. Classification (NCBI taxonomy): domain Eukaryota; kingdom Metazoa; phylum Chordata; class Aves; order Nyctibiiformes; family Nyctibiidae; genus Nyctibius; species Nyctibius grandis. Next base: position 7,155,306 of record NC_090664.1, read on the forward strand.
CTTAATGTTTTTACTGTATGCACTTATATACATGTTGTTAGAAACAACCAGGAAATATTTTTCCTAATAAAAAAATGTAGAAAGACACGAAACTTATTTTCCTTGAAATTTTTCCATGGATTGTTTCTTTTCAGCAAAAACCCACAAACGTTGGAATTTTCACTGGATATATTTCAGTGGTGGACTGGAAATTCTTTGAGTTTTTGTTGAAAATTTGTGGGAGGCTTGATAGAAAGCCAATATTTTCCACTAAGAGTTTCATTTAGTTGGAAACCCCAGAACTTGAATGGAAGTTGTTCACATGCATTTCCTGGCAACTCACTCAGCAAACCCGCAGTCTGGTAGTCACAATCATCATTACTTTGGCTTCTGCTCCATAAGGAAAACGTATGCAGAATATAATGCAGTCGTTACTAGATGGAAATGAGAATGTTAACTGAGACAGCAATATTTCTTACAGTCTTCTGGATGGTGTTACCAAAACACTCAGAGTACTAACAGTGTCTCTGTACATAAGATAGAAGTCTTATGCTATTTGTATTGATGACTGGCAATTATCCTGCAAAACTGCTTCTCGCTTGATATATGAGCTGTGCCTAAAAACTGTTAGATAAGGTAAACCTCTGACTTTATCCTGATACTTACAAAAGAATTCTTAGTCTGAAGACATTGAAAAACTTGCATAGTATTTGAAATTTTTCAAATTTACCTATATTCCCAGCTCTGGTTCTACAGTAGTTTCCCATTTATAAGCAGTCATATATATAATGTTATTTTATTGATTTTTTTATACATTTATATGCATCTTTGTCTTACAGGTTTACAATGCTGGACCAAGCACTCTCCCTGGAGCTTTTCTTGACATTTCATTTCCAAACCGCCTCTCTGCCACCGGAGCCGAAATATTTCACATTCAGCAGATGATGGTGAGTACATTATGATGTGTTCTGAGCCCAGAGAGGCACTGAAATCTATCAATGACTGAAACAAAAAAAAGTCCAGCAGAACTAGATGAATCAGTTGCTTTTTTAGACAGTAAAAGATTCTTTGTATCTGTGGCCAGATCATCATAAGTAGCTGATGCCCTCCAGCTGTTGACTGCTGTCCCTCACCTAGGGCAAGCAGCCGGTTGTGTGTTCCTGGTTTCCTACAACACAGTGTAAAACTAGGTCAGGCTAATCCTGAAGGAAATGTGGAGAATACTTCCCTGAGTCACACCTCCAAAGAGCATTGAGTCTTAATCAGAGTCCTCCCTGATTAATTGGTGTATATAACATCAGCAGGATGTGTTACCAAGCTGACTCACGTTACCTGTTTTTTCCTGTGGTTATCTGCAAAAACGCTAGCTAGGTCTGAATACATTATCAATATCTGTTTTTCTATAGTCCATGTTAAAATTTGGTCTTTTTGAGTGTTCTTTTAACAAATGTAAGTAGCAGAGAAATTTATTCTTTCAACACAACATTTTTCGAAAGATGATTTTGTGTCAACTACAAAGAAAATCAAAATAAATTTATACTGTGGTGGCTAAGAGAGGGAAACCTCACTGCTGAGGTAAGTTTATTGCTGAAATTCAGAGTAATCTGTCTTTGTGAGACAGAACCAGCTCTTCAGGCTACTTGAAAAGAAGTATTATACTTTCTTTGTTGTTAGCTGCTTTTCTAGCCTTTTGGCTGAAGAGTGTTATCGTCCCTCACATGGAGGTAACTGTGTCACTGAGTCTGTGTAAATATAGAACCAATAAGACCTGTCTAAGCAGGTTTCCAAGATTTATGTTGTTGAAAGGTATGAGATAAAAATATATATATATATATGTATATATATATGGCTTACAGGTGGGCACTAGGGACCAAATCACTGAGAAACAGATTTGGGATATTGTATGAGGCACCAGAGTGGTATAGACTTGAGTGAATTCTCCAACTAGACTGAATTGATTCTCCAGCCTATGTCTCATTTTCCGTGACATTACATTTTAATATTTTATTTAGTTGAGCCTTATATGCACAAGATCACCTTCTCTTCAACACATTGCCTGTCAAAGGATCGTGACCTGTTTCCTTGTCCCTTCCCTGGTCTCTGTGTGCTGTGGGAGAGGGTGTGTGTCTGTGTGTGTTTGCAGCAGCAGCAGAGAGGTGTGAGTCTCCATAAAAGATTTTTTCTGCCCAAATGCTGGTGTCTTCTCTAAAGTCAGTCATCCTATATTTTCCTGTATAGCCAAGAGAGAAGAATAGAAAACTCAACCCGTTTAACTTCGGTTGTGATGAATTCCTTTTAGGCATTGCTTGTTTCGCTGTGTTGACTCTTCTCCAGAAGTCTGGGCAAATTGTCTTAGACAAGATACCTGTTTTGCACACTTGAATTAGCTGAGGTGTACGCTAACCACCAAGTGGACAAGGGCTGATTTCCAGGCATAGTTTGTCATTATTTCTACACAAGACGCTAAGTTATGCTGACAAGGATAGGATGGTTTTGAATAGCTGTTAGAAAAACAAGGCAAAAATCTGAAATCTTGCCCTTAACTTCTTTTTCATTGCTGTTGTATCTCTGATGGCTTGCCTAAAGGAGGTCCAGCTGGGTAGCGTGGCCTTGGGCGCTGTGCAAATAAATACTTGTAGAGTTTGCATCCCTTTTCCTCAACAACAGGTTGCATTTCCCCCAGCGTTATTTGACATCTTTCTTCTACTTTGCAGTTTGTCTTTGTCGAAATTTCAAACTGCTGTTGTGAGACCTTTTTGCATTGCAGGCTGAAGAGTGGTAGTAGGCAAGTATAGTTTTATGAGAGATGTCTGCACGATACACTGGCATACCATGGATCATTTCAACCACTGTTTTTTGGGTATATGGTCAGTAGGAGTCTAATGCATGACTTTTTGAGCATCTCTGACATGTTAATAAATGTTATCCAAGCAAATCCTATCTTGGATAGTGGTTATCCCTGCTTTACGGATAAATAAATAATTGAAACACCAACTGGTTTGCCTGAGGTCACACAGGAAATTTGTGTCAGAGCTGGGCACTGAACCCATGTCTCCCAAGTCTTACTATTGTAACAGGAAAAGCATCCTACTCTCTTTCCTCCTGCCTCTCTCCCACTGAGTTTTTATTGACTGAAAAGGGAACTGAAATCATGGAGCTTTTCATCTTTTCATAGACTAAATATACTTAAACAAACCAACAAACAAAACCCTAAAAGCAGCAGATTGGCATGAACTTTGGAAAATGGGTTAGAACAGCTGTTTTCAAGAGCATTTTTGTAAGCATAGTCATTGAAGATTTCAAGTTTTTGCTTATTTTGAAGTTCCCCAAATCTAGACCGCAGTAAAGGTGATCATGTTGTTTCAGACAGTGCAGGTGTTTCTGTATTTATATCTTTACAGCTATAATCCAGCTGTTCTAGGAGTCAGCATTGCCAGACCTTTCAGAATAGCTGTCATTAATACAGAGGATTAGGAATTGTCGTTTATCTGTGACTGAAACTGTTGATACATCATTTGGGATTTGATGACATCATGGTATTGTTTTTTTAAAGTTAATAATTCTTTTGCCACTTCTCTGATGTACATTACAGCAGTGGAATTTATGGGTGAAAATGCATAGTAAAAGCACTAGAGTGTGTGTCTTGAATACACCTGTACCACACAAGATAGTGCCAGGAGCTAATTCCTTCATATTGTACTGACTGATATAGTCTTCCAGGCACAAAAAGTAATAAAAGGAAGAGAGTCACATATGGCCCACTGGAACGGTCTGTATCTCTGGGAGGTTTTAATAGGAATTATTATTGTGCTGCTCTTAGAGGAAATGACAGCCCTCCTACTTCCTCTGTTCCTGTTGCTCTAAGCTTTTGGCTTTACTGTGGAAACGGCTTTAAGATTTTCTTCCAGAGAAATTAAGGTCACAGAGATGTTTTGACATTTGGAGTTCTGCCTTAGAGATGTTCAGATGCAATTCAAGGGGTCTTGGGAGTTTCTGCAGCAGCTTCCCCAACAAAACCCCTAACATATAAAGGAAACGTCAACAGTAAAAGCCAGAAGTAAAAGAAAATGGATGAATGAAAGAAAACTAGAAAAAAAACAAGTGAACTTCCTCCCTATCAGAAAGTTTAAACCAAAAGAAAATGCTAAAAGTTTTACAAACTATTTTTGCTAGGGAGTTTCACCATTGACATTGATTTTACATAGTAGGTACTCAAATTCTGCAGTGGTAGCAGATAAGACAAATTAGTTCTTGTTTGGTTTTGTGTATTTCCGTATTTTCTTTCTTGCAGAGGTTTGAAGCAAGTTTAAAAACATAATAAATGAAATCCCTCAGCTTGTTGTGATAGGAATGGTATAGGTGATGACAGAAGAGCTTTACCCGAACAGAGTACAGTACAGTTAGTGTTAATAGAAAAGTATATTTTCTACTCTTCAAGCCATTGATTATATATTCTTCCACAAAGGAAAACAGTGCTCATTATACTTGTGTGTGTTTTGGTTTTGAACTGAAAGATCAGTAATTTCCTTTGGGTATCCAGCTAATTTGGAGGGCAAGGGAAGCGCTACTTGAGTTGTCAGCCAAGGAGCTGCTTTCTGGGCCAACCAAAAAGATTTTCACAATGGGAGTTCCTACCAAATTAACCAGGGTATTTCCTGAAGCTGTGGATAAATTAGCAATGTGTCCAGGATTACTCTGCTGGCTTTATGGAACTGGATCAGATTGTTGCCTTCCAGCGGAGGTAAACACAATTATGAGGAATGAGGGACTAACAGTTGGAAACCAAGTTTGTCTGTTTGAACTGAAAGCCAACTGCAGTGCAAGCAGATGACCTTCACCCCTCCTCTGGAGGGACCAAGCTCTGCAGGGCTGCCAAGTTGTTTAGACTCCAGTCAGACAATTGTCATCAGAATCAAAGATGCACAGTGTTAATCCAGAGCAAGTTCCATGTGCGCTTGTGGGTTTTTGGAAGGAGCTGTTGCTTCTTCTATTTCATGCTTCATGCAGGTCAGCAACCATTGATTTTTTATAAGAGCCTGTTTAGGTGAATCAATACCAAGGATATAAAGAACTGTGTTGTTATCATTGCTGAGATAAGAATCTTACTGGGAAGTGAGATGCCCATGTTGCAAGACAGTATCTTCAAAGAGTTTGCAGTCTAGGCAATGAAATAAAGGGCATTTCGGAGGAAGGAGGGAGAAGGAAAGAAATATTGTCCTCAGTTTTCTGATGAGAAACTCCCTCCCTACATGTAACTTTTGATATCTAAGTGTAGTAATTACTGTTTTAGTAATTGCTAGTAATAGAATATTTTTGAATTACTCTGTTCTCTTACTCTAGTAATTAATGGAGAGAGAGAGGCATAGGAACAAATCTGGAGAAGCACTTGCCGCTCTTCACTGACAATACAAAAGCCATCTAGTCTCTGAGTTTCCCTAGATGTCTAAGCTTAGACTTTGAGAATTATCTCCAGAGAGCCAAAAAATGTGGTAAACTTCAGTCTTGTGAATCCTGGTCCCATTAACCTTGAGTGTGCCAGTTAGCTCAAGCCCCTAGTTCCTGGTCCAGCTTTCCCATCACTTTTTGGTTAGGGGGCAAAATAAAAAGTCCTTCACTTGGAAGGGCAAACAGAAGTCTCCCAGTTGTCCTATGATGCTTGGCATATTCACTTCACTCCTTTCTTCTGTCTGAGTGGGTGAGACCTGGATTGTGCGTTTGTGAAAGCTGGGTATCAGTAAGATTTAAAAAATATGGAAAAGCTGAATTGGAAATGAACTGGAGGAACTGAAGAGAATTCCTTTTCCAAGTTGCCTTTTAAGTTAATGGCTGCCTGAGCATGGGACTGTAGAAAAGCTTGTCATGTTCAATAAGGAAAACCGTTGAAATAAACATTATTCTCTTCCTGTGAACGTTGAAACGGAAAAAGTAAGATGGAGTCAGTCCCAGAGCCACAAGTCTTTCCTGGCTGATGACAGGTTACATTTTTAAGGCCAGTTTTGTGTAGCACTCATGTCAGTTTTCTTCCTGTCATTTGCACAGTAATGTCTGTAAGGAGCAGGAAAACGTTAAGGGGAAGAGTTAAAGCTTGCTGTCTTGTTCCATAAAAGGTCCCAGGCTGCTTGAGGTTTTTCTTCACTTGTATAATGAAAAAGAAATCTTTGCAATTTTAAAACCTTAAATGTAATTTCTGCTTATTATCTGGTTGCTATCCTCCAGTATAAGAATAAGATGCTCTGGTGACTGTACTGCTGATGTTTAAAACCATAAACAACGGAGGACTGTCAGAGCCTTCTACGTGCTGGTAGTGAAGCCTATGTTGAGATTATCAGGCTCGCTATTCCACACTCCATGTGCAGAGGCAAACCTGTATATCGTTATTGTTATGTAGAAAACCCCTTGTTTATTGGTAGACAGTTTAAAATTGTTTAGCTTCTGTCTTTTGAAATTTCAGGTCTTGGCTCTGAAAACACATATATACAGTTCCAGCATGTGTAAATATAAATATTTGCTGATAGTACTTGATGCAGGAAAATTTATGCTGCTGCTGGTTGCCACCGTTGATACAAGGTTTGGGTAGGAACATTGTGGACCTACAGCAAGATTTATTTTAGCCCTTTGTATTAGTCATCCCCCCTGTAGTCTCTTCATTTCGGTGATTGCTATACACATGCTCACATACGCGTATTTTGGCACCATATTTAAAGGCATAGCTAGATTGCAGGAGGAAATTATTCATTCCAGGGAGTGTATTGTGCAGAAACTTGCTGACCTTCCTGCCTCTTTCACTTTTAATTGCTTCTTTAAATGACTGTTTCAAAACATTTTGCTTAGGCAGTAGATGTTTCCCCCACCCCCGGTCTAGAGCATCTCTATGGTAGCTATGAAATCTGGCTTTGCCTGGGAGCCTTGTCACGTGCAGAAGAAAATGATGCATCCACCGTGTTCCTGGGATGACTGTGAAGGGAGGTAGGAGCATACACTGTGGTCCAGCATGGCACAGTCACCTCTAGGCATGGGAAACAGGACCCCAAAGCAGCTCAGAAAGAGCTCTCATAAACGTCTTCCTAATGTCAGCATGATAAACCGAAGCTCTTTCAGTGAAGAGGAACTTAGCTATCATTTAAGATTTCATTTTTATACAGGAAAGGGTGCCTGGCCATAAAATTAAGTTCTTTCCTGAGTCAGGGCCTTAAAATAAATCCAAAGTGGAAAGAAAAATCATGACATTTTTGCTTTACAGGAACTATCTGAATCACTATACAAAAGCTGTGCCTTGGTTAGAGTTCACTGAATTTACAGTGCTTGAAAATTATCTTTTCATGCACTGCTGGATATTGCCTTCAGGATAGTGCAAGACTGCTTAACGTGGCAGAAAGTTTTCTGTGACTTCATAGTTTAGATTTTTAGGTGAAACCAGATTTGGACAAATTTTGTGACATTTTCTATTTGTTTTGTCCAAATCTTCTAGCAATGAGACTCCTGTTGTATTTGCATAAGCAGTGATTTTTTTTTTTTTTTTGCAAATGCTCAATAAAGAGAATGTTCATAGAAAGCACATTTTGAATGTTCAAAGATAAGTCTGTCTTTCAAGAAAGACTGGTACGATAAAGATCAGGGCCATTGAAACATAGACAAAAATGCACTGTGATCTACGTATTAAATCAGACCATGGCAACCCTTGACGTGTTCACTTGTGGCATGCTCACAATTAGCTTCTAAACTAAAGAAGTGAATTTTGTCAAATGACTTAGTTATTGAAATTTTCCAACACTCTCTGCCCCTGAAACATATATATATATGTGGCAGTCTGATTAATATTTTGTGTCAACTGAAAGTGTTGTTACTTTGTGAACTGCCCACAGTTCCTATTTTCTTGGCTGAATATGTGAAATCCCAATTTTGAAAAAGATGGCTGATTTGCCTTTTTATGAAGTGAAGTTCAGATAAAGAAAGAAGTCTTATGAAGTGAAGCTCTTATCAGATTCATGAACGAAGCAGGAGGTTTGGTAGATATCACAGTAGTCAGGAGTTTTGCTGAGGTACAGAAGAAAATATACAGTAGACTTTTTGGAAGCGTCTCAGGCAGAGAATTCCCTGGTGAAGGAACTACTGAGTGAGAAAAGAAGAAAGTCTACAAAATTTTATTTTAATTTAAAAATTTTAATTTTAAATTTTATTTTAATTTTTAATTATGTTATTTTAATTTTTTATTTAGGGTTTTTTTATTATTTTGTTTTGAAGGCATATAAGAATTACATCCTTTCACCATTTTCTCATTGGTGAAGCTGTTTCTACTAAAAAACAATGAAGAAGGAAATTCAGGAAAGAGCTGATTGATTAATTCTTTTAACATACATGCCTCTTTTAAATGCTTATTCATAAACTAGCCTTTTTCTTTTGTAAATAACATACAAGATTTGTGGTTTAAATGCAAATTTAGAAACTAACAAAGGAAGAGTTAAAAACAATGGTATCTCTGTGCATAAACTCTATCTCCCATTTGATGGAAGGAGGGTTTACTCCCCTGTTCATGAATCAGAGTGGAAATAAGCTTCTTGTGTTCCATTTCTCTCCTGACTTTGAAAGTACATCATTCCAGCCTTGTGCAAGGTACTGGGCATCAATAAACCATTCCCTGGGGGAATGAGAACTCTGAGGATGTCCTGGAAACAAAGGACATCTTTTGCCTAACTTAAAATACCCCTCTACCACCCCACCCCCCAGGAGGGTTTTTTTAATGAGGATGACTCATTTAATCTTCCAGTGTCTACAACAGATCAGCAAAATCATCCTCTTTGGAGGTCATACCTTCTCTCCAGTGCCTCTAAAGAGAGCTTAGAGCTGATCTTAGATACCTTCCCGATACATTGAAATATCTGCTTTAGTGAAACATCCCACCCAAGTTGTTTGAGCCCTACAGGGAATGTATTTATCTGCACAGTCTTCAGAACTTTCCATCCTAACATCAACACAGCCCATGAGGAAAGTCCAACAGTTAGGTAAAAAAAAAACGATGGGCTTATTTGTGTTTTATGCACCATAGGAAAGGCTGTAGAAGGGGATGTGCTGGAGACAGGTAGAACCTAGCTGAAGGAGCACTGAACTCCAAGTGGACTCAAGGGCTTTTTAAATAGAGATGGACCTTGAGATCTGTTTGCTGCCTCATGTGTTAAGCATTTCACAGTTCATCATAGGGAGAGGAAATGTACCTGTCAGTGACTCTCTCTTGGACTTCAGCTGTTAAAGACTGATGTATAAGGAGCACATGAATATTAGAGGTAAACTGGTTTCCATTTAAGGTGGTGTTCGTTCATTCTTAGGCCTGAACCTTCTATGGACCTCACAGCTAAATCATAGAAGTGGTCGGTCGTTCTTCTCACAGTGTACATGTGGCGGTGCCTTCTGTCTAGGAAAGAAGCTGCTGTCTTGTAAGTCAGGAACTTTAAATCAGAAGATCTTTGCTTTTCTTACTAAACTGTGTAGGCAGCTCTAGTTCTTGAGAGTACTACTTCTGGGGATTGCTGCTAAGTATGTGCAAAGTGGTTGCAGGGTCAAGACCAGGCAAATGTTGCAGGATTATGCTGATCAAACCCAGTTAACAGGTTATTTAATTAAGCTGCAGGCTTAAGTGCATCAGAAAAACATCTGCAGGTGTTGCAATCAGGTTAGCACAGATTTATGCCGAATGTGCATCTGGTGTTTTCCTGTTGGCTGGAGGAGCTGGAGCTAGAGCTAGGGTGGAATACTCCTCTATCCTGATTCAGTGCTTTAGCATCTCCACTTTGCTGTTTAAATCTTGTCTCTCATGGGCATGTAAGTTTACCTATTGGATCGGTGGAGTACTGGTTTTGCTTAACAGCATTGCTATTTTTATTTGAAAACTTTCAAGGGTTGTGTAAAATGAGTTAATTTTAAAAATTATTTTCTGTTGTTTCAGTGGCTCTTAGATTTATTGCCAGAATCAACAAAACTGCTCTCATTCAAACATGTGTCATTATCTGTGAATATTAAACATTTTTGGCATATGGAGTAAGTACTCAGATAACATATTTACATAACTTACTTGTCTACTGTCAAAAGTCTGACCTTGTCTGGAATTTCTTGTGAGTATTCTTTTTTTTTCTCAGTGTGTGTGACATGTTAGATTAACCATGCTTATCAATTCATCTCTGTTCACCTATTATAGGGTGAATCAGTATCTTTGAATCAGGACACGTGTATACATTTTTTCCTTAATATTAGAGTGAGTGTGCTATGGTTAGTAACAAAGATAAACAAAAGGGGATCTGTTATTTATTATCCAATTTGCAAACTTGAACCACTGATTAGACATGCATACATAAATAAAACAATAAAAAAAACTAGTAACAAAGGAGGAAAATGTAAAAACTATCTGGCAGCAATTTCAAGAAGTCTATGGCCAAACTGTCCTTTGGAGCCAACATACCCCAGGGCTGATGAGAAAGGCATCCATTTCAGAGTCAAACAATGTTAACAATTTTGTGGAACAACTGACCTGTGTTCAGAACTTGAGTGTGTTTCCTGCAGCTAAAATTGCTGTTCCAAATATCTTGTGTCTTATGATGTTTTCCCTGAACTTGCCCCCATGCTTTTTCTATGTTTGAACCTGAGTTTGGTTCCACCACACACACTCATGCTGGATTCCACCTTCACACTTGCTTTGTGTCCGCTTAATGCTGCTGGCTTCCAGGCTCTTGCTAATAACTGGTGATGATTTAGCTCAAGAGGTGAATCAGGCTTACTGGAACAGCCTGGAAACTTCTTAATACCATAATGAATTCCTTTGCGTTAGTGGGAGTCTAGTGTTGTCTATAAGGAATGACCTGAAGATACACATTTGCTTGTCTGTTTATCTTGCAAAATGCCAATCATTAAATACAGGATTAGCACTCGGCTTTTTATATGCAGCAATGCAGCAGGGAGATTGTACTTAATGCTTCATTGGAAGCAACAGCTAGTTTCCTCGTGTTTTTCGGTCTCATTCTTCTGAGAGACTCCTATCACATGCACATACTTTACCCCATGCCAACTACCAATTTCCATTTCCCTGTGCTTAGTCCTCAGCTGACCTTTCCAACCCCGTTTGGAAATTGTATTTCATTTACCTCTCCCCGGTTGACATCTTGTGCAGGATACGAGACTCTGAAAAAAATGGAGGGTCTCGCCTTTGATGAAGGTTAAATGGGTTGAGGTTAAGTGTAGAAGAGGCCGCTGGCTTTCAGTCTACCTGTGAAGTTTATGTTACAGGCAGTATGGTCTGAATGCTTAAAATGTTTGCCAGCAAACCCCAACAATTTCATAAAGGCCCTAAAGGCTTTCAAGAAATTGCCATGTTCTGAGACTAGCTACAGATGAGCAGAAATTATGTTACGAGTACCCTGAACGTAGGGGACAGAGCTGATAGTAGAAAGGGAATGTGCTGGGGCGGCAGATGTATTATTTCTCCTAGAAACAGCAAACCCCCTAAACCCATGGCTGACCTGGATTAGAAATGCGAGAAATGTTTCATTGGCAGCCCGGGGTTATCCTCTGTGTCCCCAGGGGCACATGTGGTGATTGTCCCCCTTGCACTGGTACCACCTGTTGGAGTGCCAAGCCCAGCCCAAGTATTCTCATAAATCCCTACATGTGCAGAGAAGGTCAGAGAGGATGATCCCTGTGTACATAATAAATCCAACAGGCTATTCCCATACAGCCCTATTTACAGGTTTTTAGGATGTAACGTTTGTGAATTGTACATGATATATTTTACATTCAACTGTTTCACGCTGAAATGTTTTCCTGCCACTTTTTCTTAAGGGTGGTGTAATCTGATATGGTTAAAAAATCATTGCTACTTTATGGGTTTGCCCCTGCTCTATAAGACTTTTCAAATATTCAGAGTCCACTAAAGTCGTCCTGTGGGGATTTCTTCCTTGTTGCAGATACAGCATTTTTAAAGCATGAGGTAACGCACATGCTTTCTCCAGTGGTTACGTCTTGTCTCTGAGAGGCTTAGCGGTTTGTGCTGACAACAAAAAGTTGGCAGAGTAACCCATTGTATAGGCTGGCCTATTTAAACATTGTCTCTCAAGCATGTTTATGGGCTCTTTAAGGGACAACAACTTCCAGTAAATTAACAAAACTAGAGACTGACTTGTCTCTGAATGTGTGGCCATTTATGGGTAGGGTAGGCAGCATGAGGGATATTCTGCTTTTCTGCATGATGATAGATTAGCAATACTGTTAGCCTTCGCAGAGCTATGGTGACCTTTAGAGGCCTGTTATGCAAGGTGCCATTTACAGTCTGTGTAGTACAAATGTTCTGACTTATATCTCTTCGTGTTTATGCGTGTTGCATGTATATGCACACATGTTGAATACAATAGGAGAATACACATATATATGTTCATGATGAGTAGTGATTTTTGGTCCCTTAGATTTTGGATGTCCAGCTGAAGCTCTCTAAAAGATGGCGATTTTTAAGTGTCACATGTCCACCTTCTGGAAGCAAGCCTGTTAGGTGTCTAAGTGAGGTGCCCAACAATAACATCTCATTATTGAAAATTGTACATGGCTATTCTGGCATCCAGCGATGTTCAAGAATGCAGGTGAGATCTGAATGCAGGCTGTGCTGGCTTTAGGCACTCTGATATTCCACAGTGGTAATATCAGAGTGTGGGGTTTTTTTAACTTTCTTTACCTTGGGGCTGAGCAGTTTGACAGAATTGCCTTTGAACTTGAGATAAAAACTAGAAAAAAACCTAATACACATGGTACATTGATGTTAGGTGTTTTGCAGTCTGTGACGAGATGTTCCTAGAGAATGGGAACATCCCTACACATGGACAGCCTGGTAAAAAGAAAACATTGTCAGTAAAAAATTGCACGGGAAAATTTTACTTTTGTTCTTGATGTTGGTTTGCCTCATGTGAAAGTTGAAGACATTATTCAAGATGATCAAAACATGCTTCATTCTAATTAGAACAATGACAAGTCATAATAAAAATATCAAATTATAAACTCTTCATGGAAAAGTTTTTCAAAAATGTTTGGGTTTCATCAGAAAACCAGTCACTTAGGAATTTTTCCATTTAGAATTGAAAATCTGAAAATGTGATTTCTTTGCAAAAATATATTTTTTATAAGTGGAAAGGTTTTCTAGGAGTTGAAGGCTAGGATCAGTAGCTGGTAATATTTAGTTCTGCATTACAAAAATTTTATGCTGTTACCCTGAAAAAAACTCATTATATATGTGGTAGTCTAGACTATACGTGAGAGCATAGACTATTGTATACAGAGAAGACGAAAATGTAGAAAATAATTTAAGACCTTTGAAATTATTTTTATGCCATTTTTTCTGCAATGTAAAGCTGTTCAATGAAATCTGCTAGGTCAGATTAAAAATTTATATATCGCTTCTAGTTAGGGAGGAATTTTGTGTGGTCAATACTGATCGTAGCTTTTTTGTTCCAGAAGGGTTTGCTTATGTAGAAATGTAACCATTCTAGTACATAAGAAACCATATGAATTCCAGGAGTTGTGCTTATAGGAGTTAATGTAATATCCACACTCATGGGTGAAAAAATTGAAAACTTGTTCTTAGCGAGCATGCATAATGGGCATTTTGTGCACCTTTGGAGTCATCACCCTTCGCAGAAGTTCTGCTGGGCTGAAGACCGAAGCGTGCCTCAGAGTGCTTCTTTACTAGCATCTTAGTTCAGTCCAGAAGCGAGCTTTTAAAGCGAAATCCCCAGCCCTCCCACACAAGGAGCTGTGGTTACATCACAGAGTGCACAAACTGGATTCCTTTTGGGACAAAAGAAACACGAAGCAGCACTCGAAGAGTGCACTTAACACTCATTTGTGGCTGCAGCACGTTCAGGCCACAGGACCAGACTCAGAGCAAGTTAGAGAAGTATGTAATACGGACATCAGGTGCTGAGGATGCCATGCAGTTAGCTTGGTTCACCTTTTTGTTTGGCCTATATTATGTGCTAATATAGACTTTGTCTACATCTGTCTGGGTGCAGATTTTAGGTACACTTCCACTACAGGAGATTTAACTGTATTGCCAGTGCACCAGACCACAAATGATTTTATGCAGGACTTAAAATGGGTAAGTACCTTCTGGAAAACAAAATGAAACAACCTTCAGCAGAGACAGCTCCAACACAGCTCCTTGGAAGTCCCTCCTTGGCAGGCTACAGGGCTGCTCCTGTTTGGTACCTCACTCGGGACAGGGTTCTTATTTCCCAAGCTGCAGTCTTAATGTAAGACTTAAAGAGAGCCTCCCTTCTGTCCCTGTTCCCCCTGCACCAGTTTTTTTGTTGTTTGTTTGTGTTAGTAGTTGGACATTGATTTTTCTCTGTGGCTTCTGTATAGTCCTTGTACTGAATACAAAGGCAACACACATCTCTTCCCACATCCTCGGCACTGCTCAGAAAACCCCCTTCTGCTATTTCTGTGAGATGTTAGATCCCAGGCCCTGGGAAGATTGCTTTGGGGGTAGTCCTTTTCTGTTTATAGGCTGCTGAGATCACATGGAAATTTCCGAAAAGCTCTGGTTATGTCACATACCCTGAAACTCCAAGACTTTGTGTCCTGGTTTCGTGGGGATAAAATTTATAGAATCACTTTTCTGTTACATTTTGTTTCAGTTTGTGGCCAGCCATGGTATGGTGATCAAGGCCATTAGCAGTTAAATCCAGGGCAGCTGACCCAGGCTGGCCCACAGGTGTATTCTATAGCATTAACATCAGGTTCACTATAAAAGAGAAAGCTTGCTGGGGAGGGGTGGGGGTTCTTTGCTCTGCTTTATTCTCCCTTCCTTCTTCTATTGTTTTCTCAACAACTCCTGTCCTTGGAGCAACTTGCCACTACTCTGTGGGCTAAGTATAATTTTGTGTCTTTTGTATTAGCATTGATATTGGTTTTCTTAAAATTTAAACAGATTTAATAAAATAACTCATGAATCTCCCTCCTTTTCCCAATTCCCTTTCTTGGTTGGGGAAGGGACACTGGGTGATAGAACAACTGCTTATTGTTTAGCCCTGGGTGCGGGTTAAATGGAGACACTTTGTCAAAAAGCCTGCCTGCCTACTCCGTTTCAAAGACTTGCACAGTTCTTGCATCTATAAATTGTAAGCGTTTGCTCATGCAAAGCCCTTAGACTTTGCCAGAAATTTTCTTCTCTGTGTACCAGATTATGAGGTTGGTCACAAGCAGAAACACAGCTGGCTGGGGTAGCACCATGTTTGAACAAGGAGAGGCTCACACACGCAGCCAAATCCTGATTTGTATTTCAGAGATGCAGTTCAGTCTCACCATAATGCAGGCAGGAGCTTTGTGCTAAGCTCTAGGTTTGTTTCCTAGAGCAGAATTTTTCTTTGAAAACAAAGTTTAATGAAAAGTTACCATAGTTTTGTCTGACTGGTTGACTGAACCTTCCCTTTATGCATGTAAAAATTGAGGAAAATAAGAGATAGTGTGACAGTCACCCTAACAAAACAAACAAACAAAACCCCAACTGTGGCCAGTCCTTCAGAAAGACTGGATTTCCTTCTACCTCAGCATGATCTACCTATTTCAAATTTTTTTGTTACTTTTTTTACTAGTTCTGTGGCTCTGCTGTTTCTAAGAGTGCTAAAAGAAACTGAGTGCTTCTCAGCTGCCTTGTATCCTTTCCTGTCTACCGGCTGTCAGCATATGCTGAGCGATTACAGATACAGAGATGAATATGACCTAATTTCTGCCTGGTTGAATTCCCCCAAATTCTACAGGCCAAATAGTTAGTATCTGCCTTCTTCTGGGAAGTGGCATCTGCCTTTGGCTACTAACACTGTAGGTGACCTGCTGGTCTGTTCCAGAGCAGCACAGGTGACAGGAGGTGCTCGGTCCTTGCATGTGTCCCTCCTAATGTGGGCCGAGACAGTAGTAGCTGCCTCATGTAGGAATGCTGCATAGTTGGCAGAGAGGAAAGGGTATTTCCAAGTTCAGACTTAGTCCTCTGGAGGTACCTTTCTCCGTTTCAGCTAAAGTGTTTTTAAAAAGATGAGATGTAGCCAAGCTTCAGTTTAAGAAAAGATAATTTAGAGAAGGAAGGACCAGCTTTATGTTGCTTCATGCCAGATAATTCCTTTTAGTCTTGTGAGACTTTCTGCTTTGGTTTGTTCTTACACCATATTTGTACAGGATGTAAAGCGGGACTATTTGGAGAGTACGCCAAAAGCTGGGATAGTGCAGAAGCTCATACTGTCCTTTCTGTATCTCTTGCATGAATCTAATGACATCTGTCTAAGTGTCTGGTAATTAAACTTTCAGGAAGAAAGAGTAAGTACTGAATAGATCTTGACTCTTTGCTGTTCTTGATTTAACATAAACCTTCTGGTTGATCTGGATCTAATTCCCATGTGAAGGTTAAAAGAAAATAAATGTCAGTGGGCTTTGTGAATCTCTTACCTACAATAAATAATGAAAACTCATTCCAGGTGATCTGGACAAATGAAAATATCATAGTCTTAATTTTCCGTTGATCCCAAGGAGACCGTAAACTGTGGGTAGCTACCTGTGCCTGTATCTGTTGGGAATGTAAGGACAAATTATGTAAAGACAGGTTATGAATATGTACTTCAAAAAAACAGATTATGAAGAGCATGTGGGCCAGTGAAGCAGAAGAGATGTATCTTAACAAGAGACGTACATGTCACTTGTCTG
Organism: Nyctibius grandis; assembly: GCF_013368605.1. NCBI lineage: Eukaryota > Metazoa > Chordata > Aves > Nyctibiiformes > Nyctibiidae > Nyctibius > Nyctibius grandis. The sequence continues at coordinate 7,172,001 of NC_090664.1, forward strand.
GAAAACAGTATTTAAGACTTAGGTAGACCTTTGGGTTTTATTTCTTTTTTGCCAGTACTTTGGCCATCTCAGCTATAAACTGTGTAAAGCAGAATCAGATTCAGAGCATGCAGTGATTTCATATCTATAACAACTTTTTTCTCCCTCTTTCAAGGATTTGTGATTTGAATAAGGTACAAGTTTTCATCCTCTCAGAGTAGAGGATGGTGGTTTGAGGGAAAATCTCCCTCTCATTTTTACAGGTTTTCATGATGGTGGCAGGAGGAATTTGCTGATACTTTGTTGTCATAGTTTGTATTAAATTCCAATAGATTTTCTGCAGTGAATATTCATAAGCTGCAAAAAGCAAGAAGGGTTTTATAGTGCAGGGTTATCTTGACTGAAAATCATTTTAGCAAAGCTTGGTACATTTCACTTGCTTCAAGCATCTACTTTTCTGGACAAGTAAATAGGCTAATGATGCAAAAAGTTTATTTTTGTACTATTTATGCTGAAGATAAAAGAACAGATACAGTGTCCAGGCTTGTGCATTTACTCGAAGATTTCATTTATTTCATTAGTTCTGATATAAACTGTGAAACAGCCAAGTTGGCCAAAGCACCAAATAATACAGTTACAAAAAAGGTAATACTACAGGGTTTATAACAGGGTATATAATACAGGGTAATGCTATTGATTTAAAATGCTATGTGGTGTTTTATATCTTTTGCTGAGATTTTCTTCTCTGTCTCTATCTCCAGACATGTAGAACACAGACACCTACATGTGAGCTAGGTTAGATATGTTCGCATCCTATCCAGTCAAGCGAGACAAGCATCTCCAGAGCATGGGTCATCTGGCTTACTTTAGATATTTTCTTTAGGATTATTTGACTCCCAAAGTGCTTATTTCTCTCTTTTGACTATTAATGGGAGTCCAGCCATCTAGCTCAGATGTAGGTGTATTTTTGCACCTACATCTGATGGGACAGGCTAATCCCACCTTCTTGTGACATTTAGTTTAATTCAGAATAATAATTGTGATTTATAATTGTGCTTGCAGGTTGGTCAGGACAAAGGAAGCTGTTCTTTTCACAGAAACCCCAGTCCATGCATTGTTCCTCAAGAAAATGAAAATATTTTCCACACAATATTTGCTTTTTTCACAAAGTCTGGCAGAAAAGTATTGGTAAGAAAGTCCACATGGCAAACTTGAACATACGGTGTATCTTACAAAAGATTTTGCATGGCTTAGCATGAAGAACTTGGGCAGATAGTTCATTATAGAGCAACTATTTGGTGCATGTATACTAATACTGATGTTGTGCTGTGGAGATATTTAGTGATTTTAATTATCTGATTTTCGAACGGAAATAGGAAGTTTCAGAAATGCAATGGGGAGGGAGTTACCTGACATGGCAGCGCACACTCGGTGACCAGAGCCCTCACTCCCGTGTTTTGTCAAAGGCACGTGGGGCAGCGGGGCCCTGCACCGGCACAGAGGGCTGATGTGCAGCAGTGGCCCCACTCCTCCCGGCCTCAGACGCTGGCCTCGCTCAGGTACCTGGTTTGCTTTCATGCAGGTCTCTGTATCTAGCTGTCTTCAGGTGTTGAAAGTTGCTGCTATTTCGGGGTAGGAGTGCTGTATTTTAGCAGTTTACTGTGTAACTTAGCTGGTGTGTTCGCTGTCACACAGTTTGTCACTGAATTTTTTCCTCCTTTGCCTAACAGCTTTTTCTATATTTCCTGTAGGACTGTGAAAGACCAGGCAGGTCCTGCTTAATTATACGCTGCAACTTAAGCTCATTAGCCAAAGCAGAGTCCTGTGATATAAGTATCTACACGCTGCTGAATACTGAGATACTGAAGAAGGTACGTGCTTCTTTTGTAGTTTGTCTTAAACACCAATTTAAGTATGCTTATGTGCACTGATGGACTGAAAACTTGCATTCCTTCCTCTCTTTACTAGTGTGTTATAAAAAAATCATGGTGTCAAAGAAAACAGATCTATGTATCAACAGCACGTATGGAAGTGTTAATCCTAGTTCTTACCCATTAAGACAGTAATAAATTCAGTTCAGAAATTTATACATTGAGAAACAACAAATGAGGCCCCTAATTGTATGCATGCTAGAGACTTCTAAAAGTTGAATTGGTTTCTGAAAATTTTCATTCTGAAAAATGAAAAGTAGAGTAAGTGCATGTAAACTGTGACCGACTATCATTCCTTCTAGGTAAACAGAGACGTGGCAGTTTTTTGTAATTTTTTACTTCAAATTATTATTATTCAAAGAAGATACATCACGACCATATTAACGCTGAGCTTGACATTTGTGACAAGAAACAAATTGTCACAAGTTAATTCCTGTCTTCTCCGAAGCCACTGAATGAGACAGCAAATCTTTTAAATTTCTAGTGATTTACTGTGTTTTGCCCTGTTTTCCTTTACTTTCAAAAATGCTGCCTGTGTAATTGTGGCAAGATGCTGTAAGATTATGAGGGTATAAGATAATCAGAGGAGAAAGCTGATAACATGAGCCTACTAAAATAAACTCGTCTGATAGCTGCTAGATTAAAAGCATTGGAGAGAGCCCTTATTAGAAAGCAGTTCCTAAAGCAATTGGTAGCTCTGAGCTTTTGCAGCTGAAACTAACCAGTCTGCTAATGTTTGTTCATATTTGAAAACAGGAAATATAGGCAAACCCAGAAATTTCAGGTATTTGTTACATGCTTATAGAAATGCTGAAATATGCAAGCAAGTAACTGACTGCACACAAAATGTGCTTCTGGGAATAGCCAGGATTGATTCATCCCATCTGCTGGGTCCTTTCCAAGATGACCATTAGCAACAGTCCTTTAAAAGACACGCAGTGCTTACACGTGTCTTTGGGTCAGTATCACCAATACATGCCATTTGCTACTTATCACCTACCCTCCCCAAAGTGAACAGCTTACAAATGACTCACCTATGAGTTGAAATGGCGGCTTATTGGAATGTGCCTGTTAAAATGCACTGTGTAAAATATAGGAGAAATATATATTAATAAGGGGAGGTGTACGTTGAATATTTAAGATACTTGCAGTGCACAGATTCAAATAATTAAGAAGTTTTCACCTTGGGATATACTTGAGTTTATCACAGGTTTTGTGTGTCTTTTTTCTGTTCACTGAAAAAACAAAGAGGAACTTTTCTTTGATGGTTAATGTTGAGCCTGCCTGTGTTGATTGACAATATTCTGTCTTTTGCTTTTGCGGTAAATGTGGGAAATATTAACAGGCCAAATACAAGTGATGTGTTTAAAGTCCAACATGTCTGATTTTGTTTTAATCTGAGATAATCTGCTCAGTTTTGTCGTCTGTTATGAGCATAAGGTATATTTTTTTAAAGCAGGGTTTTAACCAGGATAGTACTTAACTCACAACCCAACCTCCACTAAGCGTTGTCTAGGTGTATTTATTACACTGGCAAATGTTTGATATTTTTGTTTGGGGTTTTTTTGGTGCCTTTTTTTTGCACCCTCAAATCCAATTCTTCCTCTTTTTACTTCTCAGGACAGTTCATCAGTCATCCAGTTCGTCACAAGGGCGAGGGTGCAGGTGGACCCTGACCTCAGAGTTGTGGAGGTGCCCAATGGTAGCCCCGAAGAAAAAACAGTAAGTGAATAAGCCTGAAGAGAAAGGTTTTCTGATCCCAGTGGGCTGGAGATCATTGACAGCTCTACACAAACTGGAATTTGTGGCTGGGCTTGGGCTGGACTAGCCCATGAGAGTGCCCAGACTTTGGCTAGACTAGCAGTTCTGTGAACTGTACTTCTGTGGTTTTCCTCTCTGTGATAACTGTGCCATCCCAGTGAATGATGTTATGTGCAGCAGTAGGATCTGTGTTGTACTAGCCAAAATTTTAATACCCTTGGGGTATTCATGCCAAAATTAGGTTTAGCTTCCTGTTCTAGGGTTAACTTCTGGTTTCATCCAATTCAGATTTTCCTTGAAAACCTAGCAGAGACTTGAAATTCCATCAAAGTCTTTTCAGATATTCCAGTATGAAATACTTAGAAGTCTTAATGCTGTTTTGGGAGCTGTGAAAATGGGCAAGGAGGTCTAAACTTCCAGAGTTTCATTTAACTGTTTCATTGTGCTGAGCTGGTGGAGATCATATATGACATGATACTGCAGTTTGTGTTGATCTGCCTGAGGCTGAATTGAAAATTGAAGGGGAAATATTAAAGTTCAAGATGAATTCACTGTATAGTTTTGGCAGTAGGTAAAACCATACAGGGTCATGTTTACAATCTGCTGGAGAAGGGAGAGGTGATTGCTTTGGTTTCCTGCTACCAAGTCCCCTAACTTACACATGAAAACTGGACAGGGAGGCACACCCAAATTCAGCTTTCTTTGTGCCTGGTGAAATTTTAAAAGTTTCGTTTCTGATTTCTCTCTTACGTGAGGATCAGAGGTAATCTGGACTACTGTCAGTTTCTCCTCTTGCTGTGTATTTCTGGAACATGACCTAGGTCCCATCTCTCAGTTATCCTTTTATCCTCAATGATTGTCATCACCTCCAGCCCATGCAACTGTTCTCTCATTGGCTCCATTTCAGTGAGTACTATTGAGGTTTGAGTGTGAGAGCATTAAGTTCAACACACTTTTGGAAGACACTGACGTCCCAAATTAAAGCATTCATCTCAGAGATACTGAATTTAAAACCCTACAGTCAAAGGAAGAATTGAACCTGCATCTACTTTACTACCTTCAATCTGAAAGCAGAGACACCGCTACAGTGACCATCTTCTCTGCCATCGTGTCTGCAACCCTAGACTTAACTTTCTATTTTATTAGGCCTGTCAGAAAAAGAAATTCCTTTATATGACAGGACCCCATCTTTTCCCTTCTGTTATATTTTCTTTGTCAGATTTCTGGACCATTCTGAAGAGCATTAAAAAATAGGCTTGGCAGCTGAAATGAAAAACATAGCTAGCCTTCCATGGGAACGTGCCTTATAAGTGACCTGCAGCCCTGATGGTTAATACATTGCTTGGTCTCTCTTTAGTTCTGCAGCTTGCACAGAGCAAATCTTGCAATTTTATGGCAAATTTTCATTAATGACTGAAGTAACGCCTGACTGTGATACCCATGCCTCAACTGAAATGGAAGAAGCCAGGATGTCTCTGCCAAATATTTTGATCTGTAAAGGGTTTTAGAATCTCTCAAAATGATAGGCACAATGTAAATGATGTGGGATTACTATTATTTAATGTTCAAAATTTAGAAATGCTTTTATCTAGGAATGCAAGCTCTGCTGCATTTCATTGTTATCTAATGCTTGGAGAAAAAAAGAAAACAAAAAATTAGCCATTGTCCTTTTCCTGTTCCCAGAAAACCTTTCATCAAGCCTTGAGTTGCAACGATTATAAAGTGCACTGTGTGTACTGGGAAGCTATACTAATCTTCAAACAAGAGCTTGCTCCTAGTTTCTCGGAAGCCCTAGCTGTAAAGGAGCATGCTTGACATGTTGTAGCCATGTAACATCAATTTGTAATTTCAAGTCTTTTCTAATGTGAGTGCCATTTGCTCTCCTTCATGCGGTTTCCATATGTCTGTTGGCTTCACCATTGCTTTATGTTTTGTATAGGGTCATGTTCAGGGAAAAATTTAAGACATGTGGTTTGGCTCAAGGTATTCGTTCTTCCCCCTTCTCTTTTCTTGTGGAATTCAGAAGGGAATAGTACTTGTTGCAAGCCACAGCTATTCAGCTGGAAGTAGAGACAGGAGAGAGAAAAAGTCTTTGTTCATACTCCTCCCTTCCTTTTTAAAGCTCATCATGTATTTTTTTCATTGACCATGGACTGCTGTACCATATCCGTTTGGATAGCAGCTCCTTCTGAACAGTTATGCCCGGACTTCCTTTGAGTCTGTTTATGAAAGTGTTCCCTAACAATGAAAAACATTTTCTTAGACACTTTGTCATGGTAAATTTGAAAAGGCCTTTTTGCTTTCTACAGCTAAATGTAGACTTAATAGCACATTTAAATGGTTCTTTAGAACCAAGTGCCCTTACTTCACTGGGCACTTTTACAATATAGTATACAATATCAAAGTGCAAACTATCTGTAAAGAAGACAAAAGGAAAAGGAAGACTGATAGTTGTGATGCTAGTGTAAGAAGTACCAGTGGTGGCAGGACCACCCATATAAATACCAGCTTTGTCAGAAACAAATTGTAAGGGAGATGCAAAAGCTTATATAAATATCTGTTAGTTGTGTAGTACGCTGTCTTTGAAATAAACCAATTTTTTAAAAAGATACATTTATGCAATTTTCAGAAATCATTTCTCTAGATTTGGATATAGTTTTATGTGATTTGGAATGATATCTTTTGTGTCTCTGGTTACAGCAGGCTGTTTGAACTCTTATATTGGGCAAATCACATGAAGAAGGTGAGCAGGGTTTGGATTTGGCTCTGTGATGACAGTTGTATTAACATGAGTATATATTGGCTGAAACCAATGGTGTGGTATTTTCAGGAGGCACACTTTCTTTTCTTGAGCGTATGAGTTTCCATGAAGGTTTGGCTCCCTTCTCTGCACGTGAGGCAAAACCAACAATAAGCTCCATGAGACCATGGTGGTCAAATACCAGATCCAAGGATTTGCATCCTGTGCTTGCTGTTCGTGTGCAGGAGTGGGGGTGCTCTTAAGGAGCAAAAGGACTTCCCTCTGTGAGTGCCAGTGTGGAAGGAAGAATAGGCTGGAGTTCACTGTGGGTGCCTCTGAGGCTCCCTGTTCTTGAAAGTGGGGGAATCCCAGATAAAATGCATGCAGCTCCTGCAACAAAGTGCCCTCTAAAGCTGAAGGCTACCGTGTAGCTCTCTGGTGCTGTCAGCTAGGACAGGTACGCTTCATGAAGCCTTTGAACCTTTCCCTTCTCCTGGGTAGAGTTCACTGTTCTCTCATTTTCAGCCCAGTCACACCAGGTTTAGTTCAACACAGGCAAGTGGTTGCCTTACGTGGATTTTTTTTTTCCTCAGGATTTAGATATATTTATGTTTGTGATGATAAATAAATATATTTTGGGGAAAACAACAAAAAAAAGAAAACCTTAAAAAAATGAAGTTTATGGTTGTGAAGACCTACAAGGTGTTTTTGAGAGGTCTTTATACGCATATTTATATACAGAGAGATTTAAATGCATGTTCACGTGCCTAAGCTGTGCGCCTGCGGCACAGAGGACTCGACTTTGGCCTGTTCACCATGTCTGCGTTGGAAGGAGCAGCCTGTGGTACTAGGCAGTGCTCATGATGTCCCAGCCTTTTTTTAATGCACATGGGAATACTTTTTCCACTCAGCAACCCACCACCACTCCCTCTTGCCTTTTAGAAACACTCAGCATTTTAAGGCACCTGTTCTCTCCACCTTACCTTTGAGATGGACACAACATCCTAACCTGGCTGGAGCCAGATACCTGCTTCCTCCAGCAGCTTTGCAGCCTCCTTTCCAGTGGGTTATTTACTGCCTTATTGTTTTTACCATGTTTTGGTGAAACATGTTTCACATGTTTTACATTTCCATCTGTTACTGTAACAGTCCCTTCATAGATTTTCTTGTCTTTACAGTGCAGTCTGGCAGGTAGAAACGCACACTTGGGTAAAGGAACAGAACAATACACAACAGCAATAAAATACAGTTGATTTCCCAGGGATAGAGATGAGCAGGTAGCAAGGATACCTCAGGTTTGTTTTTTTCAAGAACTTCCAAGGTTTTTCTTAGTATATGTAGATAAATAAATATAGAAAAAGGGGTGCATATATATATATATATGGCACTTGAACGGACAAGTCAGCCAGCAGTGCAGTGTGGTCTGAAACACCAGAAATATTCTGGGTGATAATACAGAAATAAAATAGCATTTTTATAAGCCTGTGCCTTCCATGGTGTGGTGGTTCATGATACAAGTGCATAAAATTAATTTAGTGCACATAAGCAAAAAGAAATGAAAATTTTGCAATTATGTATTTCTAACCAGATTTTGCTGAAGTATGTTTCTTGTCTTTGAGTCCCAGTGCAGTGGCACGTGCCTATACTGCAAAGGGCTTCAGCACAGTATGAACTTCAAGTATTTACAAAATTCCTACTCAGTTAACTTCTTCTTAACTTCTTGTTTACATACTTTACTGAAATAGAGTATTTTAAAAGCACTAAAAAAAAATTACAAAATTCTGATTCTTTTCCGTTTGTTCACTAAGACTATCAGAATATAGCAAGTGTTTGGCACAGGTAGAAGATACACTGGTAGATGCCTTTGTCCATATGGGTTCAACACTTCAGAAATCAGTGGTAGGGTGCAGATCTCTGTTATTTTACAGAAGGGCAGTTACATTGTGTAAAACCTGATCGATGTGTGAGCTACGTACAGCTAAACAGCAAGTGACGCTGCCTCCTGGGCTTCCCCGCTTTCAGATCCCACAAGTACAGTGTGAAATGCAAAAGATAAATATGAAACTAAAACTCCTCATACATTGTCAAGACAACTGTGTTTTTCGTGGCCTTTCCCTGGCATTTTGTCAGTCTGAAAACAAGCCTGTCATCTGCCCCATATTTTATGACCATTGCCCATGCTTTCTCTGAACCAGATGGCTGCTGCCTCCACTGCCCTCTCTGGGATGCTGTCCCAACCCCACCCCTCTTATCTTCTGCATCAGCCACTCTCATCGCTCCTGCCTACTCTATCCGTCAGGGCTGTGGGAAGTGCACTGGGCTGGGGAGTGCCTTGTGCTCCCCAACATCTTGGCTGCCCTGTAGGGGCGGTGCTGCTGAGGTGGACAGGACGAGGAGTTCAAGGTTCTATATAGACTGGGTTTCAGAGACTGCGCTATGGCCAGCGGGTCAAGCGGCAGGCGGCGAATGGTGCACTTCTCTTTAGTAACGTCACCTGCTGCCTCTAACCTCCACCCCCCAGGATGACTTGCTTCCCTGGCCTCCTACCACTTACTGTACTGGCTTCTTGCTGATACTCCCAATGTGTGATGTACACTGACTGTCTGCTCAGTCTGGTTTGATTGAGGTTTGGCCTGAGTTTTTTGTTGTTAGTTGCTTCTTCACCAAAACTCATTGCAGTGGCTGCATATTAATGCAGGTAGGTTTTGAGGGCTTGGAGGGATAAGGACAGTACATGCGCAACATCGCTGCTCTTCTCCAAACCGCAAAGTCATGAACAGGGGGGTTTTATGTTTGCATGTTGATTCCAGACTGCTAGAAGAAACTGGATGGATCAGAAGCTGTTGTTGCTCTCTACCTTTATAGCTCAAGCTGGGACTGCAAAAGCTACAGCCAAACTATTCTAGCCAGTGTGCTTCAAACCTGAAATGTGGGGCTCTTGCTGTAGAGATGATGTATGATTTGATCTCTGCAGCTATTCTTGGCTCTGTCTTTTGGCAGCGTGAAGGACATACAGATCTATTGTGCTGGAGGTTGGGTTATGTTAACATTTACTCTCTGAGCAGTGGAGAGAAGGCACCACCTCATTTTGCATCCAGGGACTGCTTGAAAGGCCTCTTCACTGAAGCTGGAGTACTTAAAATGTTAGGGTTTTTTTTTTCTTTTAGAGTCAGGAAGGAAAATAACATTAGTGCCTTATCATCTAAGAAATAGTCATCTGACTTGTGTCCGCAAGATGGATGCTAACCATGGCCTCTGTGAGAAATGGACTGCAACATCAGATCATCTTTCCAAGCTGGCTCAGAAGTACAAGGAAGGCACAAGATTTGTGTTTGATCTTTCTGTCTGGTATTTCCCTTACACTCGTCTTGGCTATGAGAGACACTCTGCTGCTTAGGAAACTTTCTCTGTTCAGCAAGATGTCTTTAAAAGTCTGACAAAGGCTTTGTGCTAATGTCTGAAATGCTAAAATTATTCTTTTTCTCGGGTAAAGAACTGGTCCGTGTTCAAGAGCTATTTTGAGCATTGTGATACTAGTTATGGGAATATGTTTGGATAATACTATCTATGTATAGCTCCTGTCCATTTGTTATGTTTTCATATCTTGTTATCAAATGCTTGATAATACCTCATCAATAGAAAAAAACAGTGTATATAAATCAGCTGTGTTCAAGTTCCTTCTCCAGAAAAGCTGTGGTCAAATCAGCGTTAGCCTGTGAAACTGAGACAAAGGATCTTTGAGTACTTCTTTATGGGAACACCATGACAAAATATAGCCCCACTCACCTGCTTTCTCTCGTCTGTACCTGTAATTTTTGTGGGTGTTTGCTGAGGCTGCGTATGCTTACAGAAACAGAGAAATGTTCAGTAGTGGGATCTTGGGAGGCTATTCTGTCCCATTTCCCACTTGAAGCAGGGCTGTTGCCTGCACTGGTTCAGGATCCCCATGACTTTGTCTGAGGCTTGGAAACCTTCAAGGGTGGAGAGCCCAGAGCCTCTTTGGCCCCTGTTCCAGTGCTGCCACCACTTCCCTGTTGCAGCCTTTTCCTGAATGCCCACCTTCAACATCCATATGGGTTGTATGGTATCATGTTCCCTTTGCTGTCTCATAAATGATGCTGTTTGAAACGGTGTCACCAGTGAGTGGAGGTATTTCATGGGTCTTCCATGGACCTCTTAAAGATGAGTATCTTGGGGTTGCATAATTGTATCTGACTCTAACTCCTGGATTTTCACCCACTTTTAACTACCACATTTTTATGTTTTGTTTAAAAGATTGATTTAACAATTCATATCTACGAAAGGGTTTTGACATTTTTAAGCAAAGATGATGAAAGTGGTTTGTGAAGGAGGGAGGAAAACTCACTACTTTGCCTTCCAAAACAAACCAAAACAAAGCCAGACAAAGCAAATGTATTACCTTTTAAAAAATCTCTGCTGCCTCTCTGCATTTGCTGGATATTAAATTGCAGAATTTAACATAGGAATAGCCCTCACTGAGGAGAACTGAGTTTGAGTTTTCCACTGAGGAACTGGTTTTGATTGAAATAAGAGACTGGAAATTCACATGGTGTATACAAGTGGTATAATTTGCTCCCATTTTCTTCTTAAGGCAGACAGTAAAGGAAAGCTCTTTGTAGGATATATTTCCCTGCCACACATGCTATACAAAAAGAGAGAAGACAACAGCAGGGGACTGCTCTCTGCGTTCCCAGAAGAACCCATGACTGCACACACCCTTCCCTCTTTCACACAATGTGTCTTGTGAAGCACAGCAGGGATGATTTGTATTCAATAGGGAAATATGCAAGTTGTCCCATTTTTTGTGGAAAAAAGTCAAGAAGCTCAGAATACATGAGAGTTTCATGTGAAGCATTGGGGTGTTTGGCAGTGCCAGGAACATGATGAGTAAGACAAACCATGCGAGATCTCATGGCAATCCCTGCCAATCCAAGGGATGGTTTTTCATGCAAACCTTTGTGCACCTTTGGTGGCCCAGCACTAAAACAAGCTCAATGTCTGGGGTGGAGTCGAGGGTTGGCAGGGTAAGAGTTATTTCAGAGTGGAAGCTGATATCCTTTGGATCCAATGCATGGCTACTCAAATTCCACTTGAAATCTTTAAATCCCTTGCGAAAAATAGATGGAAAGCACGAAATTAAGGACGCATTCCATATTTGTTTGACAGATGAAATATGATCAGCGAGGCCACCATGCAATGTGTTTAATAAGATGAGTACAAGAGAAAACAATACAACTTCCAGTCATAAAAAGATCTTTTTCTAATTGCTTTGTAGGTGGTCTTTGAGGCTTTGCACAATCTGGAGCCTCGCGGGTATGTTGTTGGATGGATCATTGCCATCAGTTTGCTGGTTGGAATTCTCATCTTCCTGTTGCTGGCTGTGCTCTTATGGAAGGTAAGGTAACAGATGCAACATAAACACCAAGGCTAGTCCCAGAAAAAAAAGCTTAAATTTACTCTTGCATTTAACATCCATTTGCTTTAGGAACTAAATAATTGTCCACTCCATTACAGAAGCCATCGGCCAGCAGAAATATTTTCATATCCAGGCTTTTTTTGAGGGACAGGGAGAGAGTCATGATGTACAGAAGAAGTAGAAAAGTAGAATTTCTTTAGGGCTTGGTTGTTAAAAGTTGAAACCTCTGATACCATTTCAGGACAAAGGAGGATCCCTCTTAGAAACCTTGCTGTTATGTCACACTTAGTACATGCTACATCTCTGTGGTTTTCTGATGACTGAGGCTCCCTGATTTCAACAAGGTTTCCTGAAAATCACGTCAGCTTTGCTTGACTAGCTAAAAGATTGGGTGCATGCCTAGCAAAAACCAGTCGGTAGCTACTGTTTTCAAGAGGTAAACGCCCGGGGGAGAGGAGTATCTAGCAATACATTCTTCAGATCCCTCAAAGAAAGAGTTGCAGATGAGTAAAATGCATTACCTAGAGCAACAAGTACCGGGAGCTGTTGAAAGCCAGCCTTCAAACCATCTCTGATAAGATACAATTCTTGCACCCAGGCACTGTTACATGGTAAAACTGGGCTGATGCTGACACTTAGCAGCAGCCATCTGGTGTGGTAAATATGAAGGGTAAGAAGCTTCAAGTGTTTTCATTCCTCAGTTCCCTACTACCAATCCATAAATTTAAAAGGCCACGGTCAAGGTCAGGGACTGTCTTTGAGAGAAGTAAATCTCAAATGCACACATGGGAACAAGTCCAACCTTATTTTGCTTCCCGTGGTGGAGGTCCAGCAGCCTGATTTGCACTGTTTAGCAGCATGTGCACTGCAGGCTCTGCTCGGTGGCTGTGCTGGGACTGGAGGTCGCAGCCCCGGTGTGCTGCAAAAGGACAGACATATCGCTGCAGGTCACAAGGCTGTAAAATGGATTTACAAACCTGGGCCAAAAACTGGCCATGCAATTCTTATTATAGATTATACAGATGTGTGTATAGCTGTGTTATAGATTATACATCTACTTCATTAAATACAATTTCAATTATATACATTTTATATGGGTTATAGATTTAAAGTACTTTTATAGTCATTTTTGAAGATTTTTTTAAGCATATACTGGCCAGGTCAAAATTGACTGTGCTTTTCATTTGGAAAACAATGTTTGACCACTGTCTAGAATAACTCATAACTTCTGTTTTTCTGGCATGCGGGAAATGCTTTTGCTTTCTGTGGCAGAAAGAGTGAAAAAAAAAAGTCTGTGCAATTAAGATGGCAGAATAACCATGAGAATGGAAAAATGTGAGATTGGAAGAAGCTCAGGGTTTATGTCCCAATGACACACAGTTTTGAAAAGGGAGTTACTGCTGCTGATAACCTAATGACTGATGTCATATGGCTCGTTTCCTGAAGGTAAAAAGGCTCTAGATGAACTGTTTGAAAATGTGCAAGATAAGAGGAATAGCACTTTTTACTGTGAGTCTCCATGGGAATCTGACACAAGTTCAATTCTTGGTCTCTACTACAATTAATCCAGTCCTTTGCTTCCTGGCTTAATCTTGAGACTTGAACTCTTCTAAATTTTATAGGAATCATTCAAATACACATGAAGAAGCTGCCATTTTGTTGCATGAAAGCCTTGAGGGAAATTCCGAGTGACAGCAACAAATAATTATAACTAACACTATGCTTATATAGCTCTTTCTGCATGCAGATGTTAAAGTGCTGAGGCAAAGCAAGGTGAGATGCCTTGCCCAGAGTCCTGTGGTAGAGGTGGCAGTAAAAGCCAGGCTTTGTGAGCTGCGCTCCAGTCCTTTATCCGCAGAGTTGCACAGTTACTAAAGGAACCAATAACTTAAGGTTTTGTTTTAGAGAAAAGTAATTAAATGTGAGTATCTGCTAGTATCAGCCAGTATTTTCATTTAAGTCTTAGTTTGGAATACAAATATGCATAAGTAATACTTTGCACTCACTAGTTGCTATATTTATTAAAGTTACTGGCAATATTAAAGTTGTCTGAGATAAAATTGACATGGGAAAGTTGCAGTCCTACAGAGGAATCTTAATTGCCTGATTGTAAATATTTGTTAGACAAAATTGGCCAAGTATATCCTACAGTCATTCCTAAATTTTGTGTGTGAAGAAGTCAAAAAAAAGCTTTGTAATCTAAGTGGTTTAGTCTTTAACTGTGGAATGAAAGAACAGATTTGAATTAGATGAAGTTTTGGGTATCTTAGAACCACTAGTGAAAACTAGAAATGACCCAGTTTTTAGGACTAGAGTATAAACTAAATTATATTTTTATTAAGAAATTCATTAGAGCTAAACTGTGGTCCTGGAAGGCAGCTGTTTATACAAAACAGAGCAGGAGCTGGAACAAACTCATTATTAAGGGAACTGAGCACTGGCAGCAGTGCAGGACTTGCTGGCAGCAACTGTGTCTCAGCCCTGTGTGGAAGGTACACTCTCACTGTGTGCATGACTATGCTGTGAGTGGTGCAACACAACGGACAAATCCTCAAACACGCCGATATTTTGCAGACAGAGTAAGCAGCTCCTTAAAGTTGCAGAAAAATACTAGAACACGTGTAAATATTTTACATTACACACTGCTAGAATTAATGGCGTTAGCAGGAGTCAGATCTCAGGGACGTTCCAGCCCAAAATCCTGTTTTGAATCCGAATAAGGTTACTGTGCATACAATAAGATGAGGATGGTAATTATTTCATTATTTGTAGATCTAAAATTGCACAGTTTAGGGGGTCCATGTCAATGGAAGTGATGTTAAATGCCCGTTTGTTTCACTTCAAATAAAAGCTTATTTATTCACATGCAAGACCACAGCCATGTTTATACACGCATAACAAGCTTTTTAGCGTGAGCTTGATCACTGGCTAAAGCCAGCTTTTTGACTGGCTTTGTTTCTCTGTTTATTTTAGTATTTCATGTAGACACCATGTTTTCTCTGGTTTAAGTGCATACAGATTCAGAGGGGGTGAACAGCTTTTCCATGACTTCCTTGAGATGCTGTGCATAAGGCAGAGTGGCAAGAGTTGCCCCGTTTTTACCTGTTTTGTTGGATAGACCAAATTTTACCCTGACACTTGTGGCTATTTGTATCCTGTTCATCCACTCCAGATGCCTTTGTGCAGGCATCCATGGGGACGTGCTCTCACTCTTGCCGGTTCCTCTGCAGCGCAGTTCGCTCTCCCCACTGGTGCCTCGCCTGTGGTCTCCCATGTGCAATAGCAGCGGGGAGGGGCTCTTGTGCTGTTACCCACAGCAATATGTGTTGCTTTTTGCTGCAGAGATGGACCTGCACATCTTTGGTGGCCTCCAGATGCTTGTGGAGAGTGGAGCAGGGGAGGAGGTCGCTTTGCTTCAGGCCAACTACCCACGTGCTAGACTAGCGGTGGTTTCACAAGCACTGGCAACAGTTCAGGAGGGAAAGGCGGTCACGACTGGATTGTTTAGGGGAGTGCTGTCCCACACATGCTTCCCTCAGCTGTCAGGACTGCAGCCATGCTCAGGGACAAGGTCCCCTTTAGGCAGAGTGGATTTATGCACACGTAAACCAGGGGAGAATTGGCATACGCCTTGCAAGTGGAAAAACTGAAGCACGATATATTATACCACAATAAATATTCTGTTAATAATAGTGCTTTATAATGCTGTGGATTGAAGTTTCTACATTTGAATTGGCTTGAGTTGTGGAGTGAATTATTCAATCCGTATCACTTTAGATAAAGTACACAGAAAGAAAAAAAAATGGTTTATTCCCAGAGGATATCAAAGAGGGGATGTGTAAGCAAGTACCAGACTGGATATTTGGGCAGCTGAGTGATCTGTAGAGCCAGTTGTGGAAGTGATTTGCAAAACAAAGATTTTATATTAATTGCAGTAACATTATTTTATTTTTTTTGTGGCATGTTTAACACAGGAGCTGGACTTTTATCTAAACTTATTTATCTAGACATTAAGCTTCTTTCTGAACTGAGCCTGTCCCTGTGGTATCCAAGCTCTGACTTGTCTAAAATTAGGTTTCTGACACTGTTTTATAGCTTTTGGATTCCTGGGGCAAAGAATTGATCTCCGGGTGTCCCTTATGTAAGAAGACACTCTTCTGCTCCAAACCCTGAATTTTTGACAGGATTGCAGAGAGGAGAAGGACAAGTAGAATAGCACCCACATATGCTGGTTTTTGATTAACCAGAGGATTCCTGCTCTTCAGTGCTAGATCTTCAGTGCTAGACAGAAAGTTTTTGCCCTTTGTCTTAAAATGAGAGTTTGAAGACTTTTTTTTTTTTCTAGTTTTTAGGAGAAATATTGTGAAGACACTTCTGTTTACTAAGCTGAGTTATTGCAGGCTTTGAACTGGCTTTTTCCAATGGGGAGCATGAATCCTGCCAAGTGCTGGACTTGCAAAATCCTCATTTAAGCGAGGCTGTATGCGTGGATATAGCTGTTTGCTAGCACTGCTTTAAGGGACAAACTTGTAATATAAAAATTTCTTTATGAAATATGAAGTTCTTTTTAAAAAGCCAGACAAGCCCAAGCAGGTTTTTCAAAGGTGCGTTTGGGCTTCTTGCTTGGAGAAGCCTTATGACTTTTTTTCTGTGACTGCACAAGTGTCTTTGAAAGAACACTTGTATTCCCCTGTATGCAGTAGTTGCCATTGCCTCACATATTGTTTCAGCATTCAGAAAATATCTGAAGCTAACCCAAGGCTAAAGGTAACTTGAAATTCACCTATGTAGGAAAAAAACACTGTTTTCCCCTTTTTGGAGAGAGACATTTTCTCTTACTTAGGGCCTCAAACATTAAGTCTTTTTACAATGGGCCAAAACATACAGCTCACCAATTTCCAGCAGAAGATTTGCCAGTGGTTGCTCTGTATCCTGTGTTACAAGCACAAAAAAACATTTTCACTCCCTTTTATCTACAGCTTAGGTGGCAGAGGCTAACTACCATTTCCTGGTCAGTCCTTGTACCGACCCCCTTTCCTGGTGGCCAGGTTTTGGAGTAGTAGCTCTGCAATGAAATAAAATTGCAGAGGTGCATAGGCATATACAGTTATGGCACAAAAACCTCTTTGGATCTCAGTGTAGGGGAGAAGTCTGGCTTGTCTCTATATATATTTCCTTTATATATATCTATAATCTATTTATATATATAATCTTTCCAGGAGGAACACTTTTCAATTAAAAAAGTCTCCCAGGTGAGTGTAACCCACCCATTATCATAGCTATATAGCTTCAAATGTTGGTTTTAGAGGTGGGGACAGAGAAACCTGTTGAAACTGAGTGGCGTTTCATATCTTTGATATTGTGCCTATTCAGAGTTCATATGCTTCTTCCTTTTTTGTACATATAATTCCAAGAATAAACCATTATTTATTATGGTGATGCTTTAAAACTAAGAATCATAATTGATGTTCAGATAAACAAGGCAGTTGGCTCAACTTGCTGTGAGAGCACTTACTAGGGGCTAGTGATGGGAAGGGTGGTTTTCACAGATTACAAAGGTCTTCACTGTGGAGACATAGATGGATGCACCAGCTGCCTACGAACTTGCAATGAGAAGTCTATACTTCTCTTTTTCTTTCTTTTTTTTTTCTTCTCCACCATCTCTCCTCAGTTTAAAACCATATCAACACTAGTTTCTCATATTTTCTTCCAAGTCACTGCCCAGCTTTGTCCTCTCATTTTTCAGCTTGTCTCACTTACAAAAGCATGATCCCTACATGCAGAAACTACATAGCCCATACCTGTCCTGTCTGTCCATCAAAACTGCAAAACCTGTGACTTCATTTGTGTTCCCTGAAATTCCTCTTTCTGTAGTCCTCAAATCATTGCATTCTGTAGAGTTTTTCTGATACACTTTTCATTTTATGGCTTTTGTTACCCATTTACCTAGTTGCTTCAAGTTGTTACTTGCTATCTCATATGTAGGCTTCTCAGGGATACTCCTTTTTGACACAGATTCTAGGATCAGTAGGCCTGGAATTGGGCGTTTTCAATATTATCCTGTTATAAACAATAAAAATGCAGTCAAGTGATAATTAACCCATATTATCTCCTAAATATGGATGGATCTTCATTATGTATTGCAGCTAGGAAACTTTGAGGGAATGAGGCAGTGGAAGTGCTTGGTTGTCTGTATAAATAATTATGTTTTCACCAGACAGAAGTTAGGTGGATCATTTGAAGTCTGCTTATGTTCTTAAAGAACAGACAAAACTACTTTTTATTACGTTTCCTTTTCTTGGACCAAAGTGAACATCACAATATATTTGTAGACCTTTGGCTTCACAAGACCAAAAGGGTTTGTATTCTGGCAACAGTGGCTCGAATGTTGGGTTTTCTACAGTAGATCATTTGGGTGATTTTCTGTGCTTTTTGACTTCTGACTAGATGTTAGAGGAGGATTGTGTTTGGACATGTTTTATTTGTTCTTACACAAGTAAATAGTTAATGCTGATGTTGTAGCCAGAACCCTGCTTTCCCCAGTGAGTTTGTTGGCTACCATGTAATATTTGTTCACCACTCTCAAGAGCAAGGTTGGCAACATTTCAGTGGTGGTGTGTGTCCAGGACTTGTGAAATGCCTTTGTTATCTTTCCGGATAAAATGAGCTATGTAAATGTACAACAATAATGTTGTGGCTGAGTGTTCTCAGTGTCCTCCAAATGGGACCTGTGCGTGCCAGGGCACTTTGAGAACTTCACAGCCATTGCAGCTATGTTACTCTCATACTGGCACCATGCAAACAAATTGAATCCACTGGCAAGAGAGAGGTTGGGTTGTGGTTCAGAACATCTTTCTGAAAAGAAGAAAGATAGCCACGATTTTCAGGAGCCCAAACCAGAAAAAAGAATATGTGTGTAGACTGAAAAATTGCAAATACCTAAGGTTCCAAGGTTCCCCACTGGAGGAACACAACATGTGTATTTACTGAAAGTCATTAGCATCCCTCAGACCCAAATGCCAAGAACAGGCAAAACGTGACTTGCATAGTCTGAATTCTCTCTTTAAGCTTGGTGTCACAGTGGGAAATGCTTTATTATGGCTTGTGCCAGCCTTAGCCATTTCCTCCTAGTTCAGCTAAACCCATGGAAGTAATTTATCCTGATAATTATGCACATAGTAGAACTTTCATTCAAATATTTTTGGCAGGTCAAATATATCAAAATACGATTGTAAAGGTACTTTTTATTGGTTCCAGAAATAGTCTTTAATGTTTAGTCTGTGGTTTTCAAACAAAACTAGAAATATTTCAGTAGTTTTTCTTTTTTCCTTTGAAGAGGAAATGGAAAATATGGATTGACATATGTCTTAAATTAATTGCGCTTACAGGAATGGTATATCTAATTAGTGTCCTATTCCCTGCTGAGATTTAAGAAATCAGTATCTATAATTTGCCCAGACATATCTGCAGTAGACATTGTGTTCTTTCTAATTTTTGAGACTGATAATCAGAGATGAACTTTGGATGATGGCTGTGTTAATTCTATGACTTTTTAAAAAATAAACTACTTAGTAAAATTTTGCAATAGGAAAAAATCTTTAAACCATTTGGAAGTGTTTATAAGTTTTAATGTTGGCTAATTCACTTTTTGATTACACTTATGTAAGTATGCTGGTAACATCTGTTGTGCAAGTTACCCTACACAGTTACCATCCTGCAAGAAGTTCATGCTTTCATTAAACTCAAGTAAAGTACTAAGTCCTTAACAAAATATATTATATATGCATAAATGAATCAAATGCTAGGTGAATATGAGTCTTGTCTGAGGCAAACTAGATCTTACCTATGTGGTAAAGATATTCCACGGGTAGACACCAGAACCACCAGCTTTATTCACCTCTTTAGCAAGTAGGTCCATTGAAGCCAACTGAACAACTCCTGGGAGAAAAGTTGCAGATGTGGTTAGAGGAACAAATTATTGATGACTGGGCTTTGTGTTTATAGCATCAGTGACAATAGAAAGGCATGTTATATTCAAAAAAACCCAAAGTACTAAATTAGATTGCCTGTACATATCTCTGTGTGCAGTTGTGTCTTTCGCACACCTAAATGCATCTTTTGCATGCATGCTGCTAGTCTGAATTTGTGTATCTGCCTTGAGGTATTTGGCCTTAGTAACTGTTTTTGAAAATTTGGCCTTTGAGACACACATAAAGCATTTGGTTAAATTAATAGTTTATTTAATGAATACTTGAGCTAAGTTTATGAATTGACTGACTGTTCTTAGAAAAAAAGAAAAGAACACTTAAAGTTTTTATTATTTCAACATTACAAAATAACTGCCTAATAAAATCTGTTTTTAAAAACTATGCTTGTTTTACTACTACAGCATGTAAAATAAATTTCCTTCTGAAATCCTATGGAGGACTACAGATCTTCACCCTAGGTACCAACACTAATACCTTAAGTCAGTTAGCCAGGCTATGTGAAAGTAACTTAAACGTTAAATGCAATTTTGTGTAGGTTGCTAATTCTTTTCTACTGTAGCGATGTCTATCATCTGTTGCAATACATGGGGATCAGATAGACACAAATGCTAGGTATCAAATTCTTCCAGAGTAGCTAAACAAAGTGTTTGTAGAGGAGAACGTATCTCTGAGGAAGGTGCTGAACTTCTCTTTGCCTCAATTCCCCAGCCGAATAAGTATTATATAGCATATATATATATTTTGTATGTGTATACATAAACACACACCAGCCGCTTGTGGAATGGTGATGTTTGAAGCATATGTATTTATTTTCTTGTACATGTTTCATTGAGCAAATG
Organism: Nyctibius grandis; assembly: GCF_013368605.1. Classification (NCBI taxonomy): domain Eukaryota; kingdom Metazoa; phylum Chordata; class Aves; order Nyctibiiformes; family Nyctibiidae; genus Nyctibius; species Nyctibius grandis. The sequence goes on from NC_090664.1 coordinate 7,192,676, forward strand.
AGGACCTACGTTGCAGGAAAGTTAAGGGTTTTGCCTCTCAAAAAGTCAATGGAAGACTGAATAATCAAAGCCAGACCACTGGAGTCCTCATGAACTTACCTTAACCACACTAACATCCTTCCTCCTAAATATACAGTTTCACCTTTAACTACAGGCAGGGCACGTGACAGCTTTCCAAATATGCCTTTTCCTCGCGGAGGGACGCAGCCAGTGGCAGTTTGCCAGTCCTCTATGGAAAAGCTGATACACAGTATCTGTTCATGACCCGTCTGTATTGTGGCAAGGGTCCTTTAATTGGGAGGAAGGAAAAGGTGCATCCTCTTGGAGCTGGTGGCTTGCCAGAATTATCCAGGGCCATGTGAACCCAAGTGCAAAGTATTTTTTCCTGTCTTCTTGGCAGTAGTAAAGTGAGGTGCACTTAATAACCAGTGATTGGTCTCTGCATGGGGAAACACTCTGTGCTTCCAATCTCAGCAGCACCACTTTGCAGAGACTGGAGGTGTTGCTGCTTTGCTGACTGGTGGCATCTTGCTTGGGGTGAGGTTCCTGGCCCTGCTTTGAACTGTGATTAGCTGCATATTTTCCTAACTGTGGTATTGTTTATGAGAAGGGAGAAGTGCCCAAGGGGCACGCACCCAAAAAAGGTGAGTAGAAGGGTAAGTTAATTCTTTCTGAAGGGCCACAAGGTAAATAGTTTGGGACATCTGCCTAGTTTGAAGAGATGTGGCAGTAAAAGATTCATGATGTAAGTCCACACTGTAGCTGTTCATCAGATATGGCTGGATAGTGCTTACAGTAGATTAAGAAACAGTATAATAGAGGAAAGACAGTTTGTCATTAAGGCACCAAACCCAAAGTATCTTGTCAAAGCCTCCTTCAATGGGAGATTTCTTCAGTAGTTCTTAGATTTCATTTTATTTCTTAGTTACACCTATGTCAGAACTTCCTTTGCTCTCTTTTTTTTTTATTTGTTGGTTTGTACTGTGGTCAGTAACCTCCATTATAAGACATTTGTCAGTAGAGCTATACTGATAAAAATCAATACTTTAGTGATGCACTACAATACACTAGGTACTCTAGTGTACCTCAACGTACACTAGAGAAACTTAATTAATGGCAAAAGTCTCTGATATATTTTTGGATCCTCTTTGAACATTGTCGTTCACAAACATTTATTCCTAGCTCAGTTATAGACAGAAAACACTACTGTAAATCAAGACATAATGTTTTTTTACAGCAGTGTGTAGCTGTTCTTACTGACTTTTTTTCTTGTTTCTTAATGGGTGTTGTTAATGGGAAAAAGACTTTAAAAAAAAATACGTAACATTAACCATTCTTCTACAATCCACACTTCAGACTATTTCTCTTTTTATTTGTTTGTGAGAATTGACCTCATTGGGCATGATGAAAATGCTTTAGACATTTACCCAACGGTGAATATGACAAAGACAGTGGTATTGCTTGCCCTTTCATCAGCTTTGTTTTTTTCCCAACTGTGGATTAAATTTTGTTTTGTAACATCATCACTCTTCAAACGTATTTTTCATTGGCACTGCAGGAAATGTCAGCTAAATGTTAGAACTTTTGGAGTTCAGAAAAATACAAAGTCCAGTAATTCAGTGATCAGACTTTGGATATGCAGATGGGAGTGCAGAAAATAGCAGCAGAAAAAATCACAATAATTTATGGTGATGTTAATTCAACACCTTGAAATCATTTTGACTGAGCTTTTCAGTTTGTGTGAGTGCTTGAAGAATGCATCTTTATGCAAGTGTTGTTAGATATGACTTATCTGTGATTTTAAAGGGATTTAAACCTGGCATGACAGCTAAACAGAGTTGTGTATGCTCATACAAGAGACTTTAAATACTCAAGATTGAATAGATGACTTGGCAAGGCTGTCACGTGGCAAGAAATAACTTCACCGTAACAGGTGTAATTCCCGAGCCTACAAGTAACACAAATTTTCTATTGCTTTATTGTGCAGTTTTGCCAGAAACTTGCTTTCTGCTCAGAATATACTGTAGATGGCAGTAAGGTTATACAAGAAAAGGGTACGTGGGCTAGAATAACTAAATTAAGGATGTGTGTAAAAACTATCGATGGTTTCAGGATTTGAATCTAAGCCACCTATTTATAGCAGCTCTAATACTTACTTGAAGCACCTCCAGAAAGGACTGGTTATTGCTTGTCACTTCTGGTAAAGACCAGGCCAACATTTTCTTTCCATTTTGTTTGGTTCTGCCTGAATTTGTTTGGATTTGTTTAAAAGCAATCAGACATCTTTGGAGTTCATCATTGCAGATGTGAAACACAAGTTTGTGGATTCACAGACAATTCAGGCACTCTCTCCTTTCTCTGGTGCGGGGCCTGAATCGATGGTGAGTGACAGTGATAGCCCCAGGATTTCAGGACTATCTCTGTATTCCCAAAGTCTTCAATGGCCCTTTTTCTCCTTTGTGTTTGCACACAGCAGAAATGCATGGTGCCCTTGGCCTAGCAGTTCCTGTCTGGTGAAGTCTGCCAGGGTTAAGAGTAAAGCATGGTGAATGCTGAGCAGTACCCCACTCCTGAGACCTTTTTTCCAGCCACATTGACTCAAAACTCAAGAGGGCCTTCTCACCCTTTCCAAATCATTTTTGCCCAGCTCTGAAATGCTGGCTGTAGTTTGCTTTTCTCATTTCCTGCATTGCCTTTGGTGGCTGGTGCCTCTTCATCCATTATAACACTTCAGCTTCCCACAGTACTGTCTCCTTAAGTATGTTCTCCTGTTGCTCTTCCTCTGATGAGTGCCTTCCCCAGACAGAGACTGACTGATCAAAGTATTATCGTCAGTCCTTTCCTTGGATATGGTGGTCTGAATTCACACATTGCATGATGAGGTCACGGCTCTGGACTTGGGTATTCCTTTGCCATAGACATATATATGTATGTACACACACACATGTCTGTATATACAGAAAGCAAGGTTTGGGAGAATTGAACAGTATTAAAGACTCATTGCCCTTGAAACATGGGTTGGAGAACATTGGATCATTGAAAACACCTTTTTCACAAATGAGGTTACAGCAATACTCCTGTTAAAGCTGAGGATCTCTCCTCCTCACCCTGCTTGAAATCCAGGACTGAGTCCCAGCAGTGCTGTCCTCACTGGGTTTTCTGAGTTCCCTTATAGGCTTTGCATTAGCCACAGAAGAGAGATCAGAGGCTGTAGGTCTCGTGTCACTTCTGCCCTGGTGACGAAGGAGTCAGTATATACTCAGTCCCATGTTGCACCAATTCTCTCCCACTTTAGTCCATGTGTCCTCCTCCTTATCACCCCTGTATCTCCTCACTATATGTTAAACTCACTTGCTCTCTCCAGCTTGCCACAGGCACTTATCAGCCCTCACCATATGCGTTAATATTGCTGTCATTTTAAATTAAATCATTTTATTGTAAGGACATGGAAATGTGAGCTGTGTGGTTTCTTGTGAGGCAATGATTATGTTGTGATTTCTTCATGGCCGTTACTAAAAAAAACCTTTCTGGTGATGGTAGGGACTCTGTCATATTAAGTGGAAATACACAGTGTTAACACTGAGGAACAGTATCCCATAACAAACACATCCTTGCCTTTCAGGGATGGGAAATATATAATCCCTGAGTACTATTTTTAAAAATGTAAAAAAAAAATCCTTAAGATCCATTTTCCCCTTTTGCTTGCATTTAATTTAAGTCCTCTACATAATTTTGGATTATCTGCATCATTTACAGCAAGTAAACATATACAGCTTCATGGTGGAATCACCACTATAGATGTAGGATTTCATGCTTCATTAATATTTATTAAGGTCTTCAGCTCTCCTTTTTGCCCTACTGGAAAGCTATACAAGAGCATTCTGTATCCAGTAACAAAACAGTAAAATACCAAAACTATCATAACCAACTTGTAAAGATAATTCCTGAAGCAGATGTTCACAAACAGAAAATTTTTATTAAAATAACAGTGGGAAAGAGTTTGCTTTTGTTTGTTTGGCCCTCGAGGAAATTAAAAAGCCTTTCTATGATTCTGGTTATAACTTCAAGAGACGATTTTATTGTACCAAGGATGTGGTTGCATGAAGGATAGAAACCTCAAGGGTTTAAAACCTGTTTTTAAAAGCTACAAATTGAACTTCTCATGTTAATCTTAGGAAATAAAGTCCTGTGGCAATTTTCTTTTCTAATGTGCAGAACATGTAGGTCTGTTATAAAAACTGATAATACAAAAATGGCACCGACTTCTTCAACACATCTGCTCCCTGAGCATATGTAAGGAGTATCTGCGGATTCCTGTGACTAAAATAAGTACCTATGATTAATCCTACTGGGGCAGAACAATGGAGGAGTAGTAGGTTCTTACACTTTTTTTTTTCATTGTCAATAAAATTAATTCACCTTCATTTTAGACCGTGAAAATCTAGGGAAACTTGCTATTGGCTTCAAGTGTCCATCAAGCCGAAGTATGTTGGCATCAATGGTGAAATTTCACTGCGATTTTATGACGATGCTATCTTGAGGATGTCTTCTCAAAATACATCCTTTGCACAGGTATAGCTTGTAGGTGAAAGTACAAAAGTTGCTGGTAATTATATTTTTCTGCTAACGAAAGAACTTGATCTGGCTTCTAGAGCAAGTTTGAAGAACAGGAAACTAGTGAAACTCTTCTTTAATTCTCTTTTTCTGAATCCTTGCATCCACTGTTCTGAAAGATGCTAGGAGATGAGGGAGACATGGCTCTCCAAAATTTAGCAGTATCCCTTTTGTGAGGTGATTTTTCAGAACAGAACCGCCATTATCCATTCATTTGCATGTATTGAGCAGCAGATAAGGCTTTGCTTACGATAGATGAGAAAGAGTCTGTGCACAAGACTAAGACCAAATTACTTTTAAGGTCTAATTCCAGTTATTCATGGAGGCTTCCAGAAGGTCATGGGACCTCTGTAAAATTGCGATCATAGGCATTTATGTGTGTCTACCTATTGTGTGTTTATGAAGTGGTTGTAGGTGTGTGTGTAACGTACATCTATGCACTCAGCAGGATGCACCTATCTCTAGATTAATAGCATGCCCCAGGGCTGTGGTCCACAGTTACCCAAAAAAGGGGCTTGTTAGACCACGTTGCAGCTTCTGTGTCCTTTGCACAGAAGCCAAGCGGTGGAGGTAAGGGATGGTGAGAGGATGGTCTGTGTCTGGTCTCATGTTGCCGTGAATTCAGGATGTAGTCAGGGGCACTGGCAAGGACCTGGGCTTTAGGAAGCTCTGCTGGAGAAGCACCCATGGCAGTTTGAACAAGCTGCCTTTCAGACCTCTGAGAGTTAAAATATACTTGAAGAAAATCAAAGTTGCTGAAGAACTGAAATAAAAAGCCCAACTTAACAGAAACTTAGTAGTGACAAAACAGCACAAAGTATTCCTACATATAGCCAATTTGGGAATAAAGGTTGCAATAACTGGTTGATAAAGAAAGACTAAAGCATCATGTTTTACTCAGCAGGAGTAAGAAAACAGGTTTAGAGTGGTAGGAGTTACATAAATGTTTAATTATGATGAACAAAATATTGATTCAATGGTCTCAGTTGTGCACTGCTAAGTTAGAGGAGTTATTCTTGAATGCTTACCAAAGTCTGTTATTAAAATAATTTTTGTTTATTTGAAAGACTTAAAAAAACAGAGATATGAGAGGTTTTTATCCAAACTGAAATGAAAACCACTTGCATTTCTTTCTTTAACTAAGTACAAAGGGGGGATAGGAAACAAGAAGATAAGCAAAAGTGATTATCAGCCCCACAGCATCTTGAAAGCTTGTGGAGGAGTTATTGTTGATGCTCTGCATTTTGTAGGATCGGGCTTGCATTTTGCCTTCTGAGCTGCAGATTACACAACTGGTTGCAATGGGACAAAGGAAATCATTTAGCAAAAAGAAGAGTCTGTAGCTATTGGTTTACTCCAAAGCAACTTCATGTAAATGATCCTTAAATAGAAAATTTGAGACCTGAACTTAGAGTGGTTACTGGCAGGAAGAGAAGTATGTTTGGTTGCACAGTAGTAGGCTTATACTTCTGAAGACAGGTACACCGAAATGGCAGCAGAGCTCTTCAGAATGGTGGTGAAGCACCTGCAATAGACAATAGACTCTGCTGGCTTTTCTGGAAGAGAGTTTCTTACAAAAAAGGCTGCTAGTTGGAATTTGGGTGCTGGAGGGTGGGTGTACTGTGTTCCTCTGATCTCTGCTGTTTTGTGCAGCTGTGGACACTGAGAGCACAGTTTGTAAAACTCTGGCAGCATTTACTCAGGACTCAAGTGCTAGCCTGGCTTTAGGTCAGATCCAAATTTTGCACTAGTCTTTATTTGAAGCCAATAAACCTGTGTATCTGCCTCTTCTGGTCTGTGTTTATTAGAACTACTTTATGTGCATTTTTTTTTTAAATCATGTTTCACATAAGAAGACTCTTCCCTCAGAGTAGTTCATCTGTAAGGAGCAGAGTACTTGTGAAGATTTGGGACCTGGTTTGGTCTCATTTATATTGATGTAAACAAGGAGCTATGATTCCACATTGGCACTAGGAGAAATTAGATATTAATACTTGTGCTATTTTTTTCTGCACGCAGTTTTCTGACAAAGTAATTTTCAGTTTAATGGTGCTGTTACTTACCACTCTCATCTCTTCTTGATTTTCAGATGGGCTTCTTCCGCCGGAGATACAAAGAAATTATTGAGGCTGAAAAGAGCAGAAAGGAGAATGAAGATAGTTGGGACTGGGTCCAGAAAAATCAGTGAACTGCCCATGAAAACTAAAGCCCAGTCATGTGACACGCGCTTGCTAGCCTATAGGTCCTGCTCTCGTATCTTCCATATGTGGAAGAAGGAATCTTCTCCAGATTTTTCGGAGACCCCGTTGATGCTGTGTCTTTATCACTCCAACAGGCTAGGGAACATATCCTGAGGCAACCACTGCAGCCATGTCAGGTGACTGGAGCGATTTACACTTCCTGTAAGAGCTGAACTTTGGACTTTGGTAGCCAAGCTGCAGTGCAGAGCAATATTTATGAATCCAACTATGTGGTATACCCTCAGGGGAAGACTGTTACCTAAAAATATTTTTTATAAATATAAGCTTTTTATATTGATTATGTCTTTATATTTGTATCAATGTTTTATAGTTTCTATTGAATAGCTATATAGTTCACTCAAGCACTGATATCTGGCTAAATCCTTGGAAATACATATATGTATATATAAATCCTATTGTAATTTTAAACTTCAATGCAAGAGAGAAAAGAGAGATTTGCAGATGAAAGTAGCTGAAATCCTCATATGCTCAATTCACAAGGCTTGGTAATGTTGTATATAGACCATTTAATGGCAATTAGCCAAAATCTTTTCACTGTCTCTTTTTTTTTGAGTTGAATTTGGTATTTGATTTATAAACTAAAGAACCTAAAGTATTGCACAGATGTGATGTTCTGTGTATGAGTCTATCCTGTACTGGCCTGAATGGGAGAGGACGAAAATGCTTCCTCAGTGACATGTAGCAAGACTTGTAGCTTGCTTTGGCTCACTGAAGAAAGCGTCTCAGAATGTTTTCCTTTGGGAAGTTTTCTCTTGCAGTCTGTACTACTTTGATAATGGTCTAGGACTTTACAATTGAGATACCAGAAGGATATAATTGGGCCAACCACTATGACATTGACAAATTCCTTGGAAATAAAAAAAAAAATTAAATGGAGCCATATTAATATTAAGAAAGATAGTTTTTAAGCTACTGTTAGTGGTTGTGATCGGTTGCTATCAAAGCAAGTGATAAATTGCTACAAGCTATGAGCGTTATGCCTGCTTTGTGAGTTTTATACACAAGTCATGACTTTGTTTATATGGTAATTTTAAGAGAGAGAAGTAGATGCAAGGGTTAAAATGTTTGGATCTTTGGATCTTGAGATTCCCTGTTTGGGTGTTCCAAGTACTGAATGTCATCCTTCCTCAAGCATTAAGAAGGAAGTTTAGTCAAGATGCAGATGTTACTGGATCTCAGATTGCCACTTTGTTCACTGGTAATGCCTTAGCAAACCATTTGTTGAATTAGAAGAAACTTAGTTGTAATTAATTCAACCATGTTTCTTCAAAAAGCTCTTGGATTTCTGAATAGAAATAGTGGAACTCTGCAAGACTTGCTTTTAGATTCTACTTGTACTTTGCTTCTTGTATAAATAAGAAGTAAATGTCATGTTGGTATAAAATCCATGTAAGGGAAAGAAGGGTTGAGCTCTGTGGTAGAAGGTGAATGAGAAATAGGACTGAATGGTTGCAGGATGTCTTCTTCCATATGAGTAAGGTAAAAGAACTGCTGGAAATCTGGAAACTTGAATGCAGAGAACATGCAAGAAATGTGCTTGAGAACAGGTCTTACTCTTGCTCTTCCTTGCCAAATTCATTATAGCTTCAAATTTTAAAAAATGAACCGCATCCATATTCCTGTTTGCTTCTTTTTCCCCACTAGCATTAAGTGCCTGCTATTACTACAGTCTTGATCAATATTTATTAACTATCTGCGCCCATTAGACAGAAGATGGGTTTTAAGTGAATGAAGTGTATTGATTCAGCGTTTGACAAGAAAAGCAGTTATCTTTCTTAAAACAATCATTGGTGATTTGACAGATTTCATATAACAAATGATCATTTAAGCCAGAATCTGAAAAAAACTGCTGAGGCAAAATCCTGTTATAACCACGTGCAGTGGGCTGCAGATTTTTCGTCAGAGTGCAAAAACAAAAGGCTGATGGCCTTTGACTGCACTGTTGTATTAGAGGCTATTGAATTCCTCACAGTATGATATTTCTGACATCAGTTTTTGCTAGTATTTAAACCTAATGTATCTATTTTTTCTGTTGTTGAAAAATACCTAAGACTGACAGAAGTTGGACATGAGATTGATTCACATCTATGAACTGAATAAGAAATTGCTTAAAATACTTGCTGAAGTCCATTTAGTTAGATGTAAGAATTTTTGGTACCTGTCCTCTCTAAAACTGAGCCCCCAAAAAATTATTAACAAGTAAATTTGCTGAAAAAATAATCCAGGGGACAACTATTTGTGAATTTAACTGAATTTGAAAGTTTCCATCCAAAGAAAAGGATGAACTTCCCTTTGAAAAGTTGGAATGCCTCATTTCCACTTCTTAAACAAAAATTTTCTTTCAGATCTGCCAAAAATGCTTCATTATGATATTTTAAAAATCAAGATTAGTTATTCCTTTGAAACATCTTTTTAAAGTATGTGAAGAAAAGAGTTAAAAAAGGTAAAATACCTATTTAGCATTTCATATTGTGTTGGACTTTTTTTTTTTTTTGGCTCAAGGCAAAAACATTTTTCTTATTTGGTTAAAGTAAAAAACAAATAAAAGTAAATCCCATTTGATTGAGCCCACACTGAACTTTTTTGATCTCTGACTTGAATTGTCTACTGTCGATCCAGCACAAGTTGTCACTCAGTGAAAATCTAGGTGTTGGCCGGATTAGTGACATATTCTTGAAATAATCCATAAATTCTTAGTATTGTCACTGTTGGGTACTCAGTAGTTCTGTTGTCACAGATACTTTTGGTTTTATATGTATACTCGTCATAATTTTTTTCTTCTTTTTTTTTTTTTTTGGTCAAATTTCATTGTGGCTTGTTTGGTTCCAGTTGGGATAGTCAGATTTGACAATGAAACATACCAGTACTTAGTATTAAAATCCTTTCCACTCCTTAAAAAGCAACCAAACAAGCCAAACAAAAAAACCCCCACTAATATCAGTTGATTGCAATCAGTTTCAAACCCAAAAATATTGTGAAAACAATATACTTCAAGAGTGTTTAGAAAATAGATGTGCTATAGATCTGCTGGGGTTTTTTTAATTAAGAAATCATAATAAATGTGATTTTATCAAAATCTAGAGATATGATTACTTTGGAAATTGCTTTTAGGGCTCTGGAAGTTCCCAGCTGTCAGCTGCTTCTTAGTTCCTTTGTGCTGTACCGCTTGCGTGGCAGAGCTGGGAGAAGTCATTGTACTGGTTCTCTCCAGTTAATCGACTTTGGGACAAAGTCATCAATTGTCTTGGACAACTTCATTGAAAGGTTTGCTGAATTGGCATTGCGTTTTTTTTGCAGCGGGCTCACTTTGCACTGGCTCTAGGCTATGCGGGTGGAAACTTAGAAGTGGGGCAGTAACATTTTCAAATGCGACATCTGGCACCTGAGATATCTTTTGTTTAAGCCCCAAAGCTTGCAATATGCATGGTGTCTTCTAACAAATAGTATTCTTGAAGTTGCTTTTAGGGTAAGAAGAAAACAATCTCAGAAAACCATGATCAGGAAGAAAGTGGAGAAAAAAATAAGGAAAAATTCACTTAATGCAGAGCCCATGCTGTTGCAACCCCATTTAATTTCCATCTTGACATCAAGAAGATCAGAGTCATTTCAGTTTTGGTGGCCCACAGCACAGGGATGAATTTCACTTCCCAAGAGCTGAAAGCATTTGCCACCTTTCACAGCATATTTTGGGATCATTTCATTTGAAAACCAATGGTCTGCTCTTGGAGATGAATTTCTATCAGTTCACCCCAAGCAACAGCAGGGCTAGTGTACTCTGAGGCTATCACTAGTATGCTCTGGTACTTGGCCACTGTAGCTAACAAAAATACTAGCTATGTTTTTCTGAATAAACCTAGTTTTTAATTTTTTCATTACAATGAGGAAGTCGGCAAACTGTAGAAATACTGGAGCAGCCTCTGAATTGAAGTCACCTCACAAATCACTTGGATAATCTGAGAGAGAAATCGTGCTTGATGTGAACCCCAAGCCTGTAAACCACTTAAGCAATCCTTTCATCTCCAAGTGGCAAAGGGTTTTGCAATGCCAGGCATAGCAGTGAGGACAACCCTGCCTGCCTTGATACAGGAATGGGAAGGACCCTACATACAAGTCAGTGATGTGCAGGTAACTCGGCTTGCTGAAAGCACCAGTTGCGTGAAGATTGTGTTTGGCAATATTTAGTATCGACTTTCTTGAATGTCTTCTGTTTATGGGCACATTTTGGACTCTTGCACAAGTTTCAAGCATAGTATCCATGTGGTGTGGGAATATATAACATTGCTTTCACTAAAGGATTAAGGGAGTCATGGAACTAATTTCTACCTTTGTCCAAGTTCATCCACTTGCTGGGGTTTCTTGGATATAAATGAAAGTAGGGTTTGGTTTGTTTAGTGTACATTGATTAAACTGGCATGAAGACTATAATAGCTTTTGGAGCATAGTTTGCATACACAGTAGGATACCCACACCATTGTCACTCCTTTTTCTTAGAATGTCACTCCTTATGTATTGTAAAATTGTATGTTTCTTTTTGTGAACTTGTGGTTGGAAGAATGTGTTCACTCTTATTGATGTCACTTGTCTTAGAAGCTCGTGTTCACCTGTATTCTAATTCACTTGCACTGTTTCAGAAATGTCAGGTTTACAAAAATACAACTTTTTGGAATAAAAAGTCGCTGCAAAATTATCCTAATAATATCATTTTGTCAATGATTGTCCTTGTCCAGCTCAAGTATTTTTCCATTAATCAGACGAGACATTTTCTCGCATACATTTGAATTAAATGGTATGTGCATGTGTTTATCAGCATGTGAATAATGGACATCTTTTATTGTAATTCTATGACATATATAAAAGCAAGGTATTTGGAGGTATTTGGAGACTAAGACTAGCTTGACTACAGTATTGTAAAACCATGGAAATAAAATAATAGCAGTGGGAATTATTTCTATGTCAACAGTATTGCTCTATCAACATCGAATAAAACCCCATGTGGTGGTGACACTACCCTGTGATAAGAGTGTCAACCTTTATAACTTGAGTTCTGTTTCAATCTGTATGAATTTGGATGAAAGTCAAATTATTCAGCTTCACGTATTTTTTTTCTGCAGGGATTTATATTCCGTGAGTAGCTAAATAATAAATTTGAAAGATTTTCTTCAACTCCATGTATCCCCATGCTTACTTCGTCAAAGGGAGTTGAAGCCGGATAGAAGCAGTAAAAAAAGCTGATTGATTTCCATGGCTGTGGTGTACCTCTTTGTATTTCTAATACCCATTAGACGTTCCATCAAAGTTTTCTCATCGTTTTGAGGCTAGGTGAAACCTTTGTGGTAAAATATGAGTTGACCTGAACCCCTTCATTCTTAAAGAAGACTGAAAAACTGAAGCTGAAATTTCAGACTCTCCCTTGCCTCATCTTCAGCTCTATTCCCTGCTTTCTGTGGAGACCCTCTGTATAAGCATTAAATGTTCTCCAGCCATACAGAAACAGTCTGTTTCCTGTGCGTTAGGCTGTCGGCTAAATATCTAAGAACAGGCTGGGCAGAGTTAGGACCTAACCTGTGACTCAGAGCACGTTTGTACTGCTGGAAGACACGACTTTATGTACCACAAAGCCAAAGGCATCAGGAGAGCTCCAAGTAGATGTGGGTCCTGGCATGTAAGTATCACCCTTCAAAGTAAAAACAAATGTTCTCAGTCACGAAAGCTTTCTTCAGGGGAAAGAAAACATTGTTGAGCAAAAGTGGTAGGAGGATGCTGCTGCAGCGAGGAATGCAAGGCAGAGTTTGCTTTTGGAGATTAGTGGAAGCTTTCGTACAGAAGCAGCTAAAATAACCAGAAGCTTTTAGATACACTAATACCTTTTTGTTCTCGTTCGAGCGTGTGTTGAGGGGAAGCAGGCGGCGGGACGGAGGGTTGATGAGCTCACACTGCCCTCTGTGGGGCTCACTCCCCTTTGTTCTTTTGAATGAGCAGAGAACAGCAGTCTGTACATCACAGCGTTTTGTGTTGCCTTCACTCCTAAGCGGCTTTTAAGAATCTCTTAGAACTTCTGTGACGAAGTGGCTTTGTTTTAGAAAACAAACCCAAAACTTTTTGCAGATTTGTTTCTTCCAGTTTCACCAAGAAGGGAAGAACTAGATCAAAACTAGATAAAAATTCAAGAAAAGGAAGGTGCTCTTTTACCGCAGAAAAAAACAGCTCATTTGTTAGCAAATTGCTAACAAAAAACTGCTCAGCCTGGCTCATGTTGGTCTGACATTTCGGTTTTCTATGTTGACCATTGGCCTGCTCTTAGGATTGGATGTAATGGGAGCTCCTCTATCAGATCTTTACCATTTAGTAGTTAATTACCCCATGGTAAGGAAAGAAGTGACTTTTCCCCACAACTTTGTGGTCTAGCAGGCTGGATAATGACCTGAGTAGTCCTAAGTAAGATTTTTTTTTTTTTTTTCTAATTAAAATTTTGGGTGCCAATAACACATTAGGTATTGAGTGTCAGAATGACTAAGCAGAGCGTTGTGGGAGTTGTTAAAGATGTGAAGTAGATCTTGTGGTTCTCTGACCCCAGCTGGCTTGCTACCAGAATTAAAATATAACAAAAGCAGCTGTTTTTTTGAAGATTCAGATGCACAAATGGATTTAAAGTTATATGACTGCTCAGTCCTGCACGTCCATGGTTTTAACATTTTTTAAATGGCTGCAAATGGAGATTTTATTTGCAAGTGGTTTTGACAGAAGTAAAGTATGATAGTGGGGAAATGAATCATCTTAAAAGAGCAATGGAAATTAGTTTTTCATGTCTTAGCCATGCTATAATTTCCTGTGACTGTCTGAAAGGATTAATTAATGGATTTCCAGTTAATTTCTTCTTTGCTTTTGATGTAGTTAGTGTTGTTTTAATGCCCGAACTTCTAGATGTGCAACGTTTTGGTAAGTTAACCAGCAGTTCAACAGCTGTAAAGAATCAGAAATTAATTAAATAGTAAACCTGAGCAGAGATTTCCCTGCTGCAGACATGTATTCAGATATGATGTATTGACTTTCGTGAAATTATTCTAGATTTATACTAACACAAGTGAGAAGGAACTCAAACAGGCTCCCTTGAAGCTGAAGGACACACATCATGAGACAAGCTTTGCATTAATCTGCGTAAGTGGTAATGTACAGTAATTTCTGTCACTTAAACAGTATTCCTCTGGGTTTGCTATCTGAGAGCTGTGTAATTCAATCCTAATGATGCTGCTCCGTGCTATATTCAGAAAGAGAAAAGGAATAGTAAAAAAGTGATCACTTTATCCAGAAGAGAGACCACTTCATAGAGAGGATATAGTCTGTCCCCTATGGTCTCTCAGTGGAGGTGGGGCCCTTGAGAACTGGACACAATCTGCCCCCTTGCCTTTATCTAACTTGAATAATCAGACTGATGGCTGAAATTCCTATTACGTATTTTGCTGTGTTGATTTTAGGAGAATGGCACAGAATAGGAAGATGGCAATCGAGTGATTCCCTAGTAAGAGAACAGAATACCTGCTCAGTATTAAATTCATTAAGTTTGTATATAGAGTTGGATAGAAGATGATAGAAATGGGGTAAAATACTTTCCCCAATTTTAATTTTCAGGGTGGGGGATGAGAGGCTGCATCTAACAGTGTAAGAAAAGACAAACGTTTTGTGAGATTGCCAAATGCTAAAATCAAGGTAGTGTGTTGCCCTGTTTCTTAGCTTAAGACTGTGTCCGTGACATGACTTCATCAAAGGGGAGAGACCCATGGTTCACCTTGACCAGGTGGCACGTGTCACCCAACTATAACCTTGTCTCATACACCACTGCCTGCTCAGCTGTGCTTGTCCCCCTCTCACTCCTGTCCTACAGACACTACCAACTTTTTTACCTCACCTCCTCTTCAAAAGCATTATTACCTTTTTCTCTCAATTAGTCTGAATAAGAGGGCAAACTTATATTTAAATGATTTTTTCCCATCTTCACTTAGTTTGAAATATGTCACTTCTGTTTCAGACACGAAGAAAGATTTATCCTGAAAACTTGGCATCAGTAGTTCTGAGGCCTGCAAGAGGTTGTGTCGGGCACTGTGGTCCTTTCCTCTGCTCCCTTTTCATCTAACTTATGGTTGAAGTGTACCTTGTCAAAATACTCATGAATGTGAAGTCTGAGGTAGGTAGGTAGATAGATAAATGGATGTGTGATAGACAGATACACGTGTATATGACTGAAGCTTATTTTGGAAGTGGACAAATAATATAAAAAGGCCAAGCCTGCCAAAGCCTCAGACCTTCAGAATAGTGTAAACATTTTGTTTGGAAATTCTGAAACACAATTAGGAGCATGGGATTGGAAAGTCCTCAATTCCAGCCTCCTATTTTCATTGGCAACTACTCTATATATTTCCTTTCATGAACTAACTGAACAAGGTCCAGTAGAACCAATTAAATTTCTTTTCCTTATTATTCTTGCTAAAAGATATTCTAGCACCTCGTTTTGATGGTATTGTTAATGGTAATTTTCATCCCAATTTGTTCTCTTGCCAACAAAGTCTTTTAATTTAAGTAGTTCCCTTCCTTCCTGTTCTGAGTTGATCTTTCCTGAATATAGGTGACCAGAAGAAGACTCTTATTTTCCAGGTGAGATACCAAATTCCTTGTCCAATGCCTTGTACATCACCTGTACATAAGACTGGCTCTCCTGGCTCCATGAAGGTTACCAGCTCTCTATGAGATGTTTTGAACGATGAGGGACATTGTAAACTAGCACAAATGACCTTTCTCAAGACCTTTTCATCTACCATTTTGTGGAGTCTAGAACCCAAATATCATATGTGCCCCATGGAGAAGGTTGTTATGAGCTGAAGGGAACCATCCCATGGCTATGTCTGGAGCTGTAGATCTTGAGAGAATGATGCCTTCATGCTAGATGAGCTGGAAGGGAATCAGAGGTTCTCCATGGGAGGCTTTGGCTGTAATTTGACAGAAGTTCACTGAAACTGATAAATAAATGCCTAAAGCAATTTGACTTCAGTTAGTATTTTAATCAGAAAATTCCCAACCAGTGATGACCACGTGCTAGGTGACCAAGACACCCATTGGTCTTATTTATGCTTGGAGTCTTTCCTAAGATATCATGCACTTAAAACACCATTAATTATTGTCAAATTACTTCCAGCAATGCAGTATAAGTTGTGAAAAGTGCTATGAGATGGTGAAGTTGTCAATTATAGCTGATAATTAAGGGGCCAGGTGCATGTTTTAATTAACAAGACAAATATCTCCCCGGATGTTGAGTATCTGAAAGTTCATAACCACACAGATATTTGGTACTTGATGTGCCAAAGTCACCTTCAGTAGGTACTATCCTGGTTTCACTGGGGTGAAATCATAATCAATTTTCTGTTATATTTTTATTTAGTTTGTGGGCAGCCATGGTATGGTGATCAAGGCCATTAGCAGTTTTGAGTTAGCCAGGTGCTAAAGCTATGAGGAGCAAAAGTCAGGGCAGCTGACCCAGGCTGTCCTGCAGGTGTATTCTATACCATAAATGTCACGTTCACTATAAATTGGAAAGCTTGGGAGGGATGGCTGGGCTTTTTGCTCTGCTCTCCTATGCTCTCTCCCTCTCTCACACCCTCTCTCCCCTTTCTCTCCTCTCAGTGATTGCCATCCCTGGAGGGTCTTGCAATAAATATATGGGCTAAGTAGAACTTTGTATTTTTTGTATTAGCATTAGTATCGATATTGGTTTTCTTATTGTATTAAATCTCTTTCAGTTTCAACCCATGAGTCTCCCTCCTATTCCCAATCCCCTTTCTCAGCTGCGGAGGGGTCAGACAGAACAACTGGTTATTATTTAGCCCTGGCTGTGGGCTAAACAGAGGCAGGTACTCATTTAAGATGGCCTCTTTTTTTTTGTGCAATAGGGTTTGGATTGGCATATGAGAACATTGCCTGTTGAATGATCTGCTCTTCTTTCTCTCCCTTAGTGCTAGGCTAACTTACTTTAATATGCGCTGTAAATGTTATTTTAATTGTTTTACTTGGTTAATTTTCTGACTAGAATAGCTGTCATGTAGTTCTGAGTGCTGGCATACCATACAGAGAACACAGTCTTACAATAGGGCGATAAAATCTGAGCAGTGTTTTTAAAAATAATGACTTATTTTGGTGACAGGTAACAAAAGCTGACATATACTATGAAAGGGACACAGTTATTCAATGTTTCTGTTTAGAATAATCTTTTCTTTTATGAAACGAAAAATAAAATGACCAAAATGTAAAGCCCACGTGTTTTCTAATGGAAGTATGGTGTAGGCTAAGTGCCATGAAAAAATCTGGAGTTATTTCTTTCTGTCTTAATTTCTCTCACTAGTTAAATCTTAGTGGTGTTATTCCTTGGGAGAGTAGTGTTGGGTTTAGGCTAAGGCTCTTGGAAATTGCTCAAGTACTGTTTACTAACTCTGTTGGCCTAGATGACCATTGTAGGTCCCTTCTAACTGAACTATTTAAATGATTTATTTAAATGTAGCTTTGCATTTATATATTTATTGTATATATAGCTGTAAATTTTTTAGAGGTATTTCTGTAACACCTAATGTGGGGAAGTCTAGATGGATTAAACTTCTTCTATAATGGTAAAGAATCCTACCATCCTCATGAAGCAGCAATGCATGCACCTTTATACTGGCAAAATGTGTTGGCCCTCCGTAGTTAGGGTGTGTATACGTAAATTGGGACAGTTTTTGGGTGGGGAGAATACACAGGAAAATACTCAGACTTTACCTCACTGATTTTGCTTTCAATGCAAAACTGACATATAGAAGAAAAATCAACTAATGGTTATTAAAAGAAAATAGATCACCTCTGGCTCAGGAAATCCCAATGATTTCTGCACTGCAGTCAGGGCAAGTGTTCTAGGGAAATGTCAGTCCCCACTTGACCTGCTCTTTTTTCTTCAAGTCTGCCCCCAGACAGCATTGGAGACAGGATGCTGGGTGAGATGGACCAGAGCAGTCTGGTGCAGAGCAGGCATTTGTACATCCTTATGGCTTTCAACTGGTCTCCATCAGCAAGTCAGGGGCAGGAAGTTCTTCAGATGAGCTATGGCACCAGAGAACTCCTCTGGCTTCCTAAGGGAGCTCTTTTTTGGTTTGTTTCAGTGGTTGTAATAGGAATTATTTTTTTTATTATTATTTCCATGTAAGTAGAAAAAAACATCCCCATTCCCTGTAAATCATCTGTCATCTGTCTCTGTCATATCTGCCAGAGAATAATAGAACGTAATAACAGAGAATGAGGAAGATTGAGGAGATTGATTTGGATTTTTTTTTTTAATCTTGATCTTTGTGTCTTTCCTTTTGCAATTGGAGAGTTGATTATTCCAATACCTCTTTTGCCTCCCCAAAAATCTACTTCTAAAGCAATTTAATATTTCAGACTAAACCTATGAGAGGCTCCCAGTATCAGATATCCCACGTATCCAATACCAAGTACTCCAAAGATCCAATTTCCCTGTAGCATTTTGAGTCATCTCAAGCCTCACTAAAATGATACCCAATTGTTCTGTTTGTTTCTGTCATTTAAAGTTTTTGCTCCTTCTGGCATAGCTCTTTATAATTTGTTTTACTGTCTAGCATTCTCCCATCATATAGTCAATAGCAAATACCTTCCTTCTGCCACCCTGAACATATGTTACTGCAGCAAAACATTGCAGGTTGTTCCCAGAGGAAAATTGTCCTTCAGATGCCAATCAACAATATTAATAACAACAAAGAAACGAATTCTACTTTGCTTAGCTCATCCTAAAAGCTAAAGTGCTGCTAAAGGCTAGTCAGGAACATGACTGAAAGTTAAAGGTGTCCACCTAAAGAACATCAAAGAACTGTAATTTGAAATTGTAATTCGAGTCTCAAAATAGCGGGTGATGACTGCTGCTTCCATGGATTTGTGTTGCCACAATCACATAATATGAAGTGCTAATAAATGTTTACGCTTTGTTTCCCTTCTCTCTCTCTCTTTTTTTTTTTTTTTTTTCCCCAGCAGAGTTGTAGTGCTTTGAGAGGTGGCAGAATGAAAGCTATGAAGGACCAAGTCCTCTCCCTGGGTAGCAGGCAGGCCCTCGAAGCTCCACCGGAGTTGTGATGAGTGTTGCCAAAGCAAGCATTTAAATACTGAAATAACAAGAGATGCTATTGGAATGTGAAGCTGGATCCTAATTTTTACCTGTGAGTAAAATTTCAATGGGACTGTCAACAGTAACGTGGGCATGCGTGTGCTGTTTAGCAGAACAGTCTTAGTCCTTGAGCCTGTTACAGCAGACATGTCTAAGAGGAGAAGTTATGACTAAAGTCATAATCAGTTTAGTGCTGGCAACTTTTTACCAGGGACTGGGCAGGCATCAAAAACTCATTTCATGTAGACTACAAACATCCATCACATTAAAATAACTACTGGGTGATTTTTAAATATGTCCTTTTAAAGCTGAATAACAGCGGACTCAGCTACCTGTCTCCTGAGCTGTTGCTGTTCGTATATTGATGTTACACTAGCGCCCAGATGTTGACAGGTCTAGACCCTGTTGTGTGAAATAAAATAAATGTTCCAAAGCTTCTGTAGTATTAAAGATCATACAGGATTTTGATCTTTATCCTACTGATTGATCTCAATGATGTAAAATTCTGCCAGCCATTGAAAACTTCACAGTCAACACAAAGAGTGTGAAAGAAGACTGAAACACAACATTTTGGTTTTAGCAAAGTTACACTGGTCCTACGATTTAAAAGCAAGTTATTCTAGTATGACGTAGCAGTCTCTTTGTTGTTCACTTCTGAACACACTTTGAATGATAGCTGCGCTTTTAAAGTAGTATATATTTTGATATCAGACAAGTTTCCATTGCAATTCATCTTTCTTCATCTGACCTAAATTAGTAAAAAATCAACCACCTAACCTTGCCCTGCTCAAGCAGTGATATGCTCTAGTAGTCTTAAAAACTGTAGGCTAGGTTGAGAAAATATGGGTCGTATCTGCTAACGTAATACTCCCGTCATTTGTCCTGAATTTGAATCACTAGCGTATTCAAAGCCACCTTGGATAATTAGGATAATCTCCTTAAATTGCTTGTCTCTCATGATGCGTACAATAATACTACAGCAGCATCCTGCTGTGTCACTCTAGTGCCCCGTGTCTTATTGTTTCATCCAGCTCTGCATTCCTGTATCCCTTTGTTTTATTGACCTGGTGCCTGGGACTGTAGAAACTGAAGAAGTGGCAGGGCAGGGATCCTTTCTTTGGTTATTTGGCATGTCCTCAGGTCAGTCTGTGACTTCAAACACTCTATTATGGATACAACAAACCTCAGACTACTTGAAACCTGGATAGACCTTGAATCCTAGACAGGGAAAAAAAAAAAAAAGTTAAAACATTTGGTTGTTAAAAAAACATATTGTTTAGTTTAGGTGCTTTCATTTCTTTATGGCAAGCACTTCCAGCACAGCCACAGGGGAGGTAATTGGAGCAGCTGAGTGAATGCAAATCTGAGGAGGATTAAGCCCACTGTCTATAAAGCTCATGTAGCTCTCGAGCAATCCAGCAGTGATCAATTCATTATCATTACAAGCAGCCTGCCAAAGAAAACCTACAGGCTATTGAAAGCAAGATGACTGTAAAATTAGAGATCAGACCAACTCTAATGTTCACTAATGGACATGAACATTAGCCTTGCAGCTTTAGCCAACTGCGCTGAAAGAGACCCTGGTGACATTTTTGGATAAAGTACATTAGGGATTGAAGACTTTCCTTTTTTTTTTTAATTTAACGTATTGATTTATTTTTTTATTGGGACTTAAAGTGGCTGAGGAAAGAAAGAAGTTGGAAAGGATACTGGAATTGGAAAGGAATGAAGATTGCCCACTGGCTTGTCTTAAATATTCCTTTCCTAGGTTTTTGAAATATTCAACAGCGGAATCTCTGAGTGACCATTTTCTCCCCACAAAACTTTTATTTGCCTACTTTACAGTCGAGTGCTAGTGTTGTCAAGCACTACCTGCCAAATGAAACATTGGAGGTAAAACTGACACCATATAAACTCAAAAAAGCCAAGTTTATGTGTACACAGAGCTACTTGCTGCTAGTGGGCAGATCTTGAACAATAAGTAGAACACCCAAATTATTTCTGCTGTCTTGATGGCTTTATTGTTAAAAAGCTGTGATAACCTCTTAAAAGAAATTATGATTTTTACAGTCTTTAGGAGGCGAGTAACCGCTGCACAACGGTTAGACCAAGGGACTTGAAAGATACCTTGATGTGTAAGAAGCAGTCCAATTTCCCTATTAAATTTAGCATCATATCAAGAAAGTTATTACTCTTCAATTGATTTTTTTGGTGCAGAAATGACACTGAAACAAAAACTTATTGCAGTCCTTTTTTCAGCTATACTGCGTTCATTCTTCTGATTAAACTCCTTTTGTGCTATTAGCTGTCCACAGCTACCCCCAGGATTAGTTCTGCATTTTTTAGTTCTTTTATACACCACTTCATCATGTTAACTTGTAACAGGCTCCATTATATAAAGTAGCATAACCACAGCGCTGGAAGTTACATGCAAAAGCCTGGGCAGGACGACTTCACTGGCAGCCACTGGGATTTTGGGTTGGTTACACATTTCAGGCAGTTATTGTCTTTGTGTAGACTTCAAAAAGCATGTTAAGAGAAACCCAAGGTTGTTGAAAAACTGTCCTTTTGCTGAATTTTCTGAAGCCTTTAAATAGAAATTTCTGTATTTCGTGCCAGATGTCTATGCTGTCACATACTACCACAGAATATTTTGCATCTTCCCCATAACACTTCTCTGTGAGTGCTCTATGCAGCTAAGAGGGACCCACTGCTCCCTCATCTGTAGTTTGCCCAGGGATGCTGCCCAAGGTGATGTGCCACAGTTGTAGCCCAGCGAGCACTGGCCATGCTGGCATGCAAAGCCCAGGGTTACAGGGTGAACTCTGAATCAGCCTCACTGGCTTCACAGTATGCTCTTCCCAAAGATTTGCCTGGAAAATACACTCAAAGATTTGAGACTGGGAGGAAGAGAGAAAGAAGTCAGGAAAAAAGCTCAGCATGATTTAGGTTGTTGGCTAAGCTGGCCCCAATGCAGTTTATTTTTAAAAGAAGTGTAGGCATGAAAGTTTTCTGTGATAGTTATATGGTCCATATCTTGGAGGGGATGCAACTGAGACATACTTCTTAATGCTAAATTAACACTGCCCCGGTGCTAACTGAAGCAGACTATATCTGAGACACTCCCCAGCTGTATGTTGTGTTTCCACACCGAGACATTTCCTCCTCCTTCCCATACTCCTATTTTATCCCTATTTGTTATTTTACTTCTCTTTTCCTCAAATAGTATCACAATTGCTCTAACAACAAAATCCTGAATAAAATAACAGGAAACTGAGGAAATAAGAGGAGTGCTCACCCCTTTCCTCAAGAAATTTTGCTAAAAGCCATAAATGATTCACGTAACGGAGGCGAGATGGAGTCTTGTCTTGCCTGATCCCATGTCTATCATAAGCTGCTCAGCTTTACCGAGTTATCACTGTCTTGATGGATGCCCATTACTTTAGGGGAACGAGGGAAAAAAGCAAATCTTATGTTTGTATAGCAAAAAGCAGAAAACACTCGCGTTGAAAACAAGGCAAAAGCTGGGAAAGAGCAGTGAAAGGGTAATGCACTGTCTTTACATAGCGGCATGAATGAGAACTCGGTACTGTGGTACCAAAGCTGCTTCCAGGATGTAAGCTTCAATAAGTTCCCTCTGCTCCCCCATTAGAGAGCTGCCCTTCTGCACGTTTTAGGGTGAAATCCTTAGGTTTGAGATCACCGCAATTCTTTATTGTTGATTTTGGCAGGAGCAGGGACTTAACCTAAATATTTTATCGTATCATCACATAGCATAACATCTTATAATTCTTGAGGGAAAAAAATCAGATATTCATTTGTGATGCCATGTGGCAAAGGATACGTCCATATGGCCATGTTCACAGCAATCAAACAGATAATGCCACTGAATTCAGTAGGCACCATTGCGGCACAGCCCTGAGGAGGCTGAAAGAGGAGAAAAAAATAAAAATCATTGATTCAAATGAGGCCAGGATTTCACCTCATGTTTTTAGTGCAGCAAATGTTATTGCAAGCCCACACAGAGCCAGCGTGAAGTGCAAATTACCACAGGAATTTGTCATATTCATTACCAACCTAGAATCATTAGTTTATATGAGTGTAGGCAATTAGAGGAGAGGTTTCAGTTTCTTTCTCTGAAAATGTGAATTTTATTAACAAAATGACAAGCTTTCTTTCAATGAAAGAAAGTCATGTGCTGCAGGAAGAGTCATAAATTTGAGGAAAGAGCTGAGAGCCAGTGTTTAACAAAGGCAGCATCACTGCACAGTCTAGAAAACAGGCAATAACTCAATTCCTTGTGTACACGGGAATTGAGTAGAAGAAAAGTAACCACGGCTGAAAAGATTTCATTTGCAAAGGCAGATTTAGAGCTACTGAAGACAGAGTAAAGACACTCAGGGGACATCGGTGGACCTTGTCAGACTCTGTACCTAGATTTGGTTATTTCCCATTGATTGCTCTTCATTTTTTGGTTATTTGGTGACCTCCCCATATTTGATATAGTCTGTGCGTGAAGCAAAGCAGCACTACTTATTGTGGGCATTTTCTCTGAGCGAATGAACATCATTGATGATGCCGCCTCCCTTTCTTCCCGTGGGAATTAGTCCCACCCTGGCACATTGCTCGAGTCTGGTTCCATTTGATTTTTTTTGGAGTATCAGTGGGAGAAGAGAAAAAATATAGTAGCAGTTTTGTCATGGATGTATGAGCATTATGTATGTTTGAAAAAGCTACACGCAGGCAAAAAAACTCCAACCCTATTTGCAAACTGGTATAAAGGTCTCGCACTGCAGAGTAACTGTCTGCGCTGGGGTTTTGTCACCGGCAGGATGAACGAGAGCTGTCAATGCGGGTAATCCTATTCTAGAGCGACCTCTCGTGTTATTTTAGTTAATTTCTGTTTGTGTTAGTTACTTCTTTTACCCACTTTCCAGTAAGTTTATGAAAATATCATCAAATCTCTTTGGATGCTGGTTTCACTCTGTGCAGCGAGCTCAGTTACACTCCCTGCCTCGTGCTTCTTGCTTAGTCGATGCGCTGCACTGCACTGACTCCCTTTTTGCCTGAAATCATCCCAACAGCACTAGCGAGAGGATTTCCCCCCTCTTTTAAATTAATTTTCATGTATATTCACTTCAGTTCAGAGTCTTCACCTTTCAGTGAAATGACCAGATGTCTCAGAAAGCCTGGAGCAATGCTGGCATCAGGAGACTTCGCCCCCATCCTGAGTGACTGCAGACTGAGATGCCAATATGTTCTGGTTTGTAATGGATGATTGATTCGCAGGGCTGTTTTGCTCTGATTCTCCCTTGCTTAAAGAAGCATTGGGCCATTTTTATTTTTTTTTTTATACCAAGCAGCATTTCCCCTGTCTGTGGTCTTGTGTCCAATAAATCCAATAATATTGCTCTTCTAACTAGCTGCTCTTTTGTTCGTTATTTTTTTTTTCCCTCCAGAGGGGTTCATATTATTTGAATCTTTAGTAGTAGTAAAATTACATTGAGGAAATAACCAGATCAATCATCACCTACATACCTTTGAATGTACAAGGATCGTCCATGGTAGAAGGAGGTGGAAACCCGGTCCTCAGCAGCCATGTGGACAGAGCGCCACACGTTCTGTCTTCTCCTTGGGCCTGCTACGTGCCTCCTCCTCCTCCTCTCATCTCATGCATCGGATCCAAACATCTAACATTCACAATTTGTAAGGCTTTGTAAGCTATGACTTCAGACACCATGGACAACCCCGTGGTGAGACCCCTCAGGTTCTGCCAGGGTGTGAAGATGTGCAGTTATACTCCACCTGTGCTAGCATTAGAAAGTCCTCCGCGTCCAGTGAAAAGACCATAAAATTGTTTCTCTGTGTGTAACTTCTCTCCCTGTGAAATACCAGTATGGGCCAGGCCACCTCTGGGGAGAAGCCTGCGATTAGTCAGGTAGTCAGAGTTTGGACCTTAGTGGCAGCTGACGTAAGACTGGAAGCGGGATTTAGAAGTTACAACCTCCAGTTCATAGTCCCCTGTCTTTTCCCTGGGAAATGGAGTATAGCTTGGTTGAACAATAGTAAAATCACTAATTTAATCCATTCCAGTTCCCTGGAGCTTTTTAATGCATGCTACAAATTAATTACACAACTTTTACAAATAACAGGGACTGAGCTTTTAATTTGTCATGCAGTGGGGAGTATGCTGAAACATAACCTGCCAGTGTACACGTTACTCTGTCTTACAGACTTTTTACGCTGGTCTGGCAAGCGAAAGGTGTCTCCTAGTAAATGAGAATTGGATTCTCAATGTTTTACTGCAGGAATGGGCTCTCACAGAACACCACTCACAAACGATCTGCTTTTAGGTGCCAAGGATTGCTGTTTTATTTTTAAAAGCACTATTTTTCTTGCACAGCTGTGGCTGGAGTTCCTTTGGGTAGTAATAAATGAATGGAAGGCAGTCACCCATCACATCCTTCACTCACTAAGGTGAGTGTGAGTTTTACCATTGCATTCAACAGACAGAGGGTCTGACTCTAATTTGTTAGTTTTAACTTTTTTTCACTCTGAGATCATGTTCTCAGTTCATTGCATGAATCTGTTATCTGCGAAGCCACCTTTTTGTGTCAAGTTCATATTTGGAAAGACTGATTCACAAGTTCCTATATCTGGATGCACTGGTGAGCTCCTCATGGAGGAATTCTGGATGATCCTCAGGAAAAAAATCCTCAGGAGAATCCTGTGTAGAAGGAAAAGGCTTTTTCCATCCAGAGCGGGGGGGTGGAATCCTGCAACTGCACAGCTCACCCCTAGAGGTCACTGCGACCCAGGGATTTGGGCGAGCCCTCCCTGGCACCCACCGAGGTGGGTGTCTGGGTGGTGCAGGAGAACGATGGGGTGTCCGTCTGTCCTGGACTGGCCGGGAGCTCTGCAGGCGGCTCCGAACTCTCATGAAGAATCTTTCCCCTCCTCTCTCTTTTTCCTCTTGCCATTTCTGAGTTTTGAGGCTTACCAGTAGGAACCAGCCAGTAGAGTCAGCTTTTCTTCAGATGAAATTATCTTTCTTGACCCCTCCCCTCCTTTTTTTCTTTAGGTTTCTCCCTTTGCACTCAGAAAAATGAAAGATAAATATGGCCAATTTGTTAGTTATTTTAAATTCAGGAGAAAATTCACCTTCAGCAGTGAAGAAGATGACTTCTGGGTTCTTCAGTGTAAATTCTTTGTAGGAGTGAATTTTACTGTGCTGCACAATCTAGGCTACATCTGATTTAGCTTTCTGGCACGATTTACCAGTATTTCCCATTTTTTAAGCACATGACTTGAGATTTTTTTGAGTTAAGTCTCCAGTTTTGATGCAGATTGCTGGTAGCTCCGAGGCTCAGGATTAGGCAGACTGGTTCAAAAGCATCAGGCTACTTTTGCAAGGATTTTGTACAAAGACTTCTTCACACTTTAGTTTTACTTTGCCTTTTAGAACAACTCAAGATGAGCTGGAGCTACGCTGTCGGTAGCATTCTAATGAACTACAGGCTACTGTTTTAATTTGGTGGAGGGAGAGATACCAAACTGTCCCATGTAAAATCAATCTTTTTAAGGATTGTCCTGGTCTGCTAAAAATTTTGAAACACCTTTGAAATGTGAACTTCTTCGTGTCAAATCCAGAAAAATAGATATATAACAAATTGTGAAAAAAAAGTCTAGACTTTTCACAATATTGTGATCATATTCTGCCCACAGAAATTTGCCTAAGTTCTACAGTAAAGGAAATATATGGACCCAGAATAAGTGAAAGAACAGTTGGCCAAAACTTCCTCCACAGAAAACTTTGAACGTGGAAAAATACCCATGGCTAGAAGTAAGTGTGTTGGTGGAGCTGGTTAGGCTATGGTCCCTTCTGTATGACACGCATTGTAATTGAATAGAGCAGAATCCCACCTTTGTACCATACTGCAAAATATGCAAATTTCTATGAATAATGGATTTAATCCTATTAGAAAAGGGATTAAAAGTAGTTAAACATGTCAGCCTTGATTCTGCTCTGTGACTTGTTAGCAAAGACAGAAGTATATGCTTCTCTAGTTGATGAACTCTTGTGGCATCAGCAGCCACAGCCCTCTCTTGGGAACCTACTATCTTTGCAAAACCTGGCTGTTATATATTTCCTTATCTGACATGACTTTTAAAATACCATCAGCTATCTAATACTATACGTTCTGGTGATAATCCTGTGCTCATTTGTTTTGGGCTGGCCTAGAGCTTGGAGGAGAAACCACAAATCCAGAAAGGATGCGGTGTGGTTTTTGTGCCTGGCTTCACTACCGACCCTTGGTACATCCTCTAGCTTAAACTCTCTACATTTTCATTTCCTAATTTGCACAAGATTTGGCATAGCTGCACTAGTAAGCATTGTGTGGAAATGACCACTTATTAACAGAAGTTGGGTAATCCTGTTTGGACAGTATAGAAATTATAGAAATTGCAGGCATTCAGTTACTGAAATATCTGCTATCTGACCAAATAGCTGTGACAAAATATCACAGTGGTGTAAAGGAGACATATTGTGAAGTATTACATAGTTACATGGAAAAAACCAGAATAAATGTCACTGCCATAATTCATTAAGTAAAGATATAAATACAGAAATTGACATTTTCTGGGTTCCCAAAATGGGTTGTGTATATTGGAGGTGGGTAGGGCGTATGCATAGCACTTAATGGGGTGGAAGAACTTAGCTGGGGGGAAAAAAAGAGGTGTTAATGTACAGCTCTGATATTGCTTTCTGTTTCTTGAAAAAAAAAAAAAAAGGGAATGATGGGGAAAAATGTGAATTTTAGAGGTTGCTTGAGTGGAATAGAACAGGGCCTCCTTTGGTAACGGAGGCAACTCTAGCATGGGGAATGTAATGATCTCAGTTGGCTGCAGCAGAAGTGCTCACGCTGGAAGGGCTGCAAGTACTTCAGTGTCCTTCTGAAGCAGAGACACAAGATCCCTCTGCCATCTGAGGCCACAGGGGTGGGGCAACTGGAAAGGTTTAAAATGTGTGTATTCACATAGTATGTGGCAACCTACATGTGTAGTTTGCCACATGAAGTTATCTCAAGAATCAAAGTTCTAAGTAGAACTTTCTTTTAATCCTTATTTTTTACATTTTCTTTTTTTTTTTTTATTTTGATTTTAGAAATCTTCATTAGTTGTTGCTGCTTAAATACTTGGCAATTGTGGTCCTACAAAAGATCATTATAATCCTGTTGAAATATGAAATTTCTGGAAAGCATCTGAAAGGCTACTCAGCCTCAACTGGGCTCTTTCTTTCAGCATGGAAAGCTTTATTTTTTGTAAGGTGGGTTTTCATCATGTGACAGACCCATGCTCTTTCCTGTTGTGTCTTACTGCCTTACTTTGCAAGTGTTTTTTACTCACTACTGTCATGATGGAGGTTGAGACTATCTCATTTTTTAAGATACAGTGGCAAAAGTCCTCCTGCAGACCACCTGGCCTCTGTCTGAGAGGTGGCACCACTTGGGAGAAAGCAATGTCCTACTTCCTGGATTTTTCCACTCTTGTTTAGTGAGAGAATAGTGTGTTTTATCATTTAGTCATGACATATGATGGGGCGAGGAGATCCAGAGAGATTTCTCAGAGCTGCCAAATTTGATGCAGTTCTGTGAAGGATATTTCTTACCAGTGAGAAACCCTCCCATTTCTTCCTCCCTTTTCATCACCAAAAATGTATCTGTTCCTCTCTCTAGGTCAGCCTACTTCCTGGCAGGCTCTCAGCACTACTGAAGAAGTAGGACTTTGAAGGGGAAAAAAAAACATCAAATGGTAGGGTTTAATCGGTTGTCAACTAGCTCCCACCAGAAGGACCAGCAGCACTGGCTCCTCTGCCTCAAACTGTGCTTCCTCATGTCTCATTTAGGACCTCTGGGGTTTCTGATGCAATTATGGGCATAAAAAGGATGCTTCTGCAGAGAGTGGCAGGGCAGTCCTTAGGAGCTGTAGGAGAAGATGGATGGCTGTTCTGGGGGTTGTGGATCAGCAGGACCAGGAGCAGGGGATGCTCTCAGAGGCCAAAATGGTGACACAGGTGTTTTTGGCAGCTGCTGTAGTGAGAACTAGAGAGCAGCAGAGTGCAAGGTGGTGATCTGCCAGCGAGACCCTGCTTCTAACAACCCACCGCAGGGTTAAGCTGTGTGTCTGCTTGAAAGGTGGAATTTACTGCTGTGGGACAGGGAGAAGGAGAAGGAATCACCAGGAAGGGTCCAGATCAAATAGGGAAAAAAAACAAGCGAGGGGAAAGCAAGGCATGCAGCCTGGCACGGCTCGGCTCCTCGCAGAGAGCAAACAGCTGCGGAGAGCCTGAAAGTGGGGAGAAGGAGCAGGGAGAAGGAAGAGCTGGGGACTGGGGGTCCAGTCCTGCCCGTGCTGCTTACGGGCTTGGCATCGCTTCCCTCTGATGTGGTACGTGTTTCCCACCAGATGTGAGGGCACCGAACTGCCCAGAACAGACGGGAACCACCAAGTGAAAGCGCCTGCCTTTGGTGCTGGAGGCACAATCCAGGCGAGGATTGTGTTCTTCCCAGTATGTCTGCCGCTCTGTACTTAAATTCACCTTGTCAAAGAGCAGGCACCTGCCATTTCTTGAGAAAAAAACACGGTCTCCGCTGTGGTCCCTGGGGACTGGCGGAGACAAACAGCAGAGCAGCTTGCTGGGGCACTCGCTGTCACGGGGATAAAACAGAGCAGTGGAGGCCTATTGATGCCTGATAGAAACAATAGAAACCAACTGCTGCGGTGAGGAAGCAGCCATTTTGCCATGCCAGCTGCAGCCAGGGACGGTGGAGGGAAGGGACGGGAGAGCACGGGTGTGTTGGGGTGCCGCAGCCTCCAGCCCCGCCATATCCTGGTGTGACATCCCTGTTTTGCTGCATTTCAGTGGTTGCTAGATAGGAAGAGAAGCAAGGAAAGGAAAACAATGACTGATGTTGCCTGCCTTTCTTTTTATCCCTTGAAAACTGTGCTGATAGCAGTTTTGCTTGCTCCAGACTTGAAACATCCCAGGGAGGCATCCGGAAGCTGGTGCCCAATATGTGTTGTCCTGAACATTCATTTTAGCTTCCTGTGCTGTCACTCAATGGACTTCCTTTCTGGAAATCTAATTTTCTCTCTAAATTTTACACTTCTGTGAACTTTCTGTTCTTTGAGGGAGTTGGTGTGGGCCTGTCAGACCAAAAGTAAGGCAGACATTTCCTAGCCCTTAGCTCTGGCTGGATTATGTCTTGGTGACACTCTGAGAGGGTCCGTGAGGCTGGCTGGCAGGGCCATGGGCCTCCTGTCCTTGCCTCTGCAGCAGGCTTTTTGTGTGATGCTGCATCCTCACTCTGTCTCTCTAAGATGACCTCTCAGACCTACCAATGAAATCCCATTCATTTCGTTTTGGTCCATCAGCACCTCAGGTTGTGTAGGATTGCACCTCTGTTGGAGCACAACGTCAAGTCCAGGGGAACTTGTATGGCGGAGTGCACTTTTCAGCCAGGGCTTGCCAAGCTGCCATGTAAATTCAGCTTTAGGCAGATGTCAGTGAAATCTGAAAATCCAGGCTTTACCCCAAAGCTTTACCTAGTTAACCTTCAAGCCTTGCTCACAATTTGCTAACTAGGTAAGTTCCTGATGCAGAGCAGCAATAGGAGCGTGTGGGCACTGCTGTTCCTCAGCTGTTTAGCCACAATAATTAGGTGTTGTAAGGGGTGGAGGATGTATAGGGAGCTCCATGCATCATCACACACCACCAAACACTCCTGAGATGCTTCGAGTGAGTAGTAGAAGACTGACAACCATGAAAATAAGGGAAAATTAAAGATTTGGGTGTTTGGTGCTTTCAACAGGTATTACGACATGAGATTCTCAGAGGACTACAAAAAGTGGGCAATGGTCCATTCGGCTCATAGCTTTGGCCAGTCTCCATTGTTTCTATGGAAGAAGGTGAAAAAATGTCCCAGAAACCATGCTATATGTCAAAAGATGGGGGTATAATTAAGAAAACGGAGTTTCTGCTGGTCTGTTAGGTGACTAGCAAAAGCTGTGAAATATGGGGATAATACCCTATAACTGTTGCAGATCACTGGTGGGTGATGGTGTCCTTCCAAATATCTTTGGAGACTTCATCACATGAGGAATCTAAGGATTCAGCTCAAAAGCTTAATTCTCTGTTATACTATCCCTTCCGTAAACTTACAGGGTAAACTAAATGATAGAAGAGGAATGTAGTGAGAGGATTGCTTATACCAGACATAGCTGGGGAAAAAAAAAACCCACAAAAACTTTCAGACACATCACCATTTCTCCTGATGTCTTCTGTGCTTTGGTGAACAGTTTACATAGTTGGGGGAAAAAAACCCACAAACTGCACAACACCAGCCCCTATAGTAGCTGTTCTGTAACGCTGGTTGATTGCTAGATAAGAACATAGACTTTGTGAAAAGAAGTCCTGCAGCCCACTCTTCAGAAGCATGTGTGGGGCTGTGGAAGTGTGTGAGGAAATCAGAGCAAGCGTGTAATATACTTAGCCTGGAGGTAGCAACTGGAAAAGCAAGCAGTATAGCTGATAGGCTGGAGAAAATTACTTCCTGGTTGTGCCTTTATGGCTCTGTATATAGTGTTATTGGGAGAAACGAGTAGACCTCAAAATGATCTTACTGATTATTTACATATTCATACACAGATTTCATACAAGAGTTTCCTATCAGGCATGTTTATAAGAACTGTGAATTTGAAGTGAATATTAAGAGGAAAAATATAACCTTTAAATGCAATAATTTACTGGCATCCTGCTTCTGAGAACCACTGTGACAGGGAGACATGAACCAAGTAACTTGTGTTCCAGTAATAACTAGCTGAATCTGCCCAAACTGACATATCAGATGGCTGTTCAAAATTGCTTATGAGCCATGTTCGGTTGGGAACAAAAATGGTAACAAAATTCCTCCAGTATTTGGAGTAACTGCAACAGAGAAACATACGAAAAGTGGGGAGAAAAATGATTCAAAAAAATTACGGTATTGACCAAAAAGAGCGGAAAAACCATGTGTCATTTTTTTCCTAACTCTTTATGAAGAACTACAAAAAAAAAAAAAAAGTCGCTTTGGGACAGATTGCAGACAGAAGACATGAGAATTTGTTAAATAAATTAAGAACTGTGAAGTACTTGCTCAGCTTTATTCAATATTCTACGTATAAGAAGAAAGCAGGAGAATGTACTTGATTCTTCTACCCGTTTACTACTTCAACAGATTCATTCATACAGTGAAATCTTTCTTCTACTGGGGGAATAAAGGGAGAGAGGAAGAGAAATTTCTGGTCGGTACATCAGGTTTTCCATCTTATTTGTTCCCAGTACATGGGAAAAACACAGCAGATTTCATGTTGTGTTTACTGAAGAATATACACATGCATTTAAATCACTTACAGCTTCCTTTTTTATGATGCAATTGTGAATTATGTTCTTTTTGCATTTGTAATTAGAGGACAGAACAGATGCAAAAGCTTAGTTTAAAGTGATATGTCCATTAAAATAACCTAGACTACCGCGTAATTGTTCACTATAACGGGAGAATATCCCATTGTAATAGTGTTTCTGTTCCAGTTCAATATATCGAAGAGACAAAAGGCCTTAGCAAATGTTGCTCAGATTGTGAAAGTTCCTGAAACAGGATGGTACTGGACTAGTTTTTGTTTGTGTTGGAGGAAAAAATATGATGCCAACACCACCATACCTTATTCTGGTACAAAGCATCAGACTGACAATCTTCAATTTGTGAGAAGTTCCCTGTTTTTTCATAAGAAAGCTTTCGTTTTCCTCAGGGGGACTTTTACTCACAATGGCACTTAGGCTACAAAATATTTAAAAATATTAACTATTAGGCTTTTCGTTTTGAACCAGGACTAAACAAGGACTTGGATTTTGATCAAAGACAGCTGCCCCGTAATCTGTAGTTATGCTTGATTGAGATAGGCTCTGACAGCCAACATAACAATAGACAGACCATTCTTTAACATATTAACCCTTGTGACCTAATTAGCCATCCAAAAAATGCAAATAAGATCCTCAGCAACCTTTTTAACCATTCACTTCTCAATGACATTTGATTTTCCTTTTGCAATGTCAGTGGGCTTGTGTTAAAATTTTAAAGATGTTTAGCCTTTCTGCAGAACAGATGCACACATTAAGCACTTGCACGGCTCTAATTGAAAACCTCTGTCTTTAGCCACCAGTGCTCACAGCAACATTTGCAAGCTCAAGGTTGAAGATCTTGGCTAAACAGAATGTTAACCATCCCGGCTCCATCGTTTACACATTTGCTGATGATCAGTAAATACAGTTGAAATTGTAAACAGAGGATGGGAGGTGGCGGTGAGGGAGCAGAAGGAAGAGAGGAAGGAAGAAAGGAAAAGCTGAAATCACGGTGCCCTATTTACTGTTGCAAAGAAATCTGTATTTCTCTGAGTCATTTCAAAAAAGCTTAAAAGGGATAATTCGCATTACACAACGGAATATATAATAATGAGACTAAATACCTACCAGTGAATTGTTTTTTTTAACAGGCATTATGTCATTTGTGCATGTTAACTGTAGTATATCTTCAGCATCTGTCTTTTTACCTTTCCCACTTTTTGAAAGCAAAGTCATAAAATCCACTGAAAGTTACCCCTGGTCTGTTCTGGTCAAGGACGTTTAGATCAGTATCTGTACAGGAAGGTCTGAATTCAGTTTACAGCAATTCCCATGTGGTTAATTATTGCCCCTAACTTATTCTAGTGATGTGCTCATTTGCATATGCTGTTGCGCCCCTTTCCCTTATGTCTTGTAGTGACCCATGGAGTGAAAGTACGCATCAGTTTCTTGGTTGTCTGTCTTTTTTGGCTTTTATCCCTTTTTCTCTTTCTCCACCTCTGCATGGTGCCTCCCACCAGCACTTTGAGTGTACACGTGGTTCTTCCATGAGCAGGGCAGGAAGCCCTCCATCCCAGTATGTCTGTTATTTCTTTATCACATAAGCTCAAATATATTGTGTGCCTATTCCTTTGGACTGGGTAATGGAGTAATACCGTGACGAGGAGTCGCTCAGCGTGTGTTAGCTTAAAATGCTCTGTTGCTGAAGTAAACATGAAAAAATCCTGCAGCCTAAATTGTTGATGTAGCTGGTTTTTGGACTCTGAAAGACATGTATTTCCTAAAATTTCAAGTGTATGGAAAAGCATACATTAGTGCAAGCACAAAGCATGACAAAGCTTCCACTGGCATTCACTGCAGAGACTAGCAAATGAAAGAAGTACAGAATAAATCAAAACACGATGAGCAACACCCTGCGCGTCCTGCCCTCAAAAAATCTCTAGACATGCTTGTCTTTTCATCCACTTTTTGTTTTTTTGAGAAGGAAGGTCTCACTTGCTGACTTCTTTCCTGGCTAAAGATTTACTTTTTCTTTCCTTTTTATAAACTGGAGGCTGAAATTGCTGACACAATTGCATGATTTGAAAGTACTGGGATTTCAAGTGAAATCCCAAATATCTCATAATTGGCAAGAAACTCACAGGAGCATCTTCAGCTGAAGATGTTTGTGATTTTTGTGGTGAGACTTGTGACACACTTGAGTGTGTATCTACCCAAGAGTGGCTGCTGTGATTGCAGTGTACCTGGGCTGGCTTTATTTGTGCTATCTGAGGATGCTCAGCAGGGGCTGATCCGTCTCTTGCCATCTGTAGGGTGGCTCTGCCTCCACACGGCTGCTGGTTTAAAACTAGCTTGGACCGTGGGCAGAACTCGCCGTCTTTGTTGTGACTGCAGCACAGACACATATTGTGTTTCTTCGCCTAAAAGAACAGAAGACAAATGGGGATTTGTGGCAATCTGCATTAAGAGGTTTATTCACTGTAAGTGTTAATGATAACTGGCGAAATATAACGTGCCAGAGCACGGTGGCAGCTTATGCTGTCAGAGAACACATCTCATCGCACCTCTGACCAACACAGCTGTGCTGTCAGAATAGCATGGAGTTGGCCTTTGTAGGGAAAGTGAATGAGAAAAGAAGGCAGCAACCATTGGCAAATGGTGCCAGAAATGCTGAGCTCTTGCCCAAGCATGACTGTGGCGTTGACAACCCATGTCCCCCAAGCAAATTTTTGCCCCTCTTTTGGAGGTCTGTCACAAGAACCTCTCATCCTCTGGATTGCCTTGGCATTTCCAACCGTGATCCCAAGGAGCACTCGCACCGAACGTGTGCTCCTTGACTTGTGCAGTTTGTGAATTTAGTACAGTCTTTCCCGCAGAGGGAAAAACCACAATGAGTGCTCTACTGCACAGAATGAGAGTGGGCTATGATATTAATTTTAAGACTGTGACAGTCTTAGGTATAGTTCTGTAGCTTTGCCAGTCTTAGAAGAGCCAAAATCTGCCATGACTAATTCACTGGTAAGTCTACTGCCATTTCTTCCCCCTCCCCCCCCCTTTTTTTTTATATAGGCTGAATTGGTTTTTTAAGAAAGGAAATTAATTGCTGCAGTAGTGTGCTGAGTCAATTCTCCTTACAAGTTTCTTTAGCAATTGAAGGCTCAGACTTAGCAACATTGTCCTTCTTAAGGTTTTATCACCACTGTTGCTACCTCCATGTCACAGCCATGATTAGCAGTGGAGACAACAATAGAAAAGACAGCTGAGGAGGCAGGAGCACAAGGGTTGTCTGTGTCCTCGAGGGGAAATACCCTGAGGAAAATGGTCCTTCAGGATACATTAAGTACTTCGCTGAGGGTCAATGGCGTGAGAAACATTGCAGTGCAGCTCTAAGGCAGTAAAAGTTGACTGCAACTTGAGTGGTGCTTTTTGGAAGGAGAAAGCAGCAGGATAAGGCAGTAATGAGATGTAATGGCCCAACTTCTGCCTAAAGTTACTATTGGAGGTCAATAGTACATTCAGTCAGGGCAGTAAACCACTCTCCATTCATAATTTGAGACAGTGTAAGAAACAAATGGAAACATTCTCACTGCTCTGGTGACTTGTGAAAAACACCAGGGCTCCATGTCATCTCCATCACATGGTGAACCTGCTTCTGCTGTCCATGGCAGGGAGGCACAGACCTCCTTCAGGAGCCAGTCCAGAGCCCAAAGAGCTGCTGCAGCTCTGCAGAACATGTGTGTCCTGTGTGGTGGGCCAGACCTCGCAGACCTGGCAAGAGGCTGTAGCTTACAGGGGAAAGAGGAGTTGCTGATAGGCCCCCTGTGTTGAGTTTGTGGGCCCTAATATGTCACAGGTGGGTGTTGTTGCTGTCAGAACAAGAAACAAGAGTTTGTGGAAAGCTGGCTGGTAGGATGTGGTTTCCAGCAACAGGAAGGGCAGCAGCCTAGGAACTGCTCCTTGCAATGGGTAGGGAGATGTCTTTTTGCCTCTCCACATTGGGGAAAGCAAGCTGCACTCTTCCCCTTTGCTAGTAGGAGCTGATGGACAGCTGAGCCTCAGGGCCACTGGACAGCAGGGAGGATGCCAGTGCAGAACAGCCCACGATCCCTCCACAGAATATGGCAGACTGGCTTCCCAGCGCTGAGCATCAGGCATCTTGTTGACCTCTAATTGCACTGGCTATGCCTGTGGGGAGATATGAGTTGGATTTTTCTATATAATGTACTTGTGGAGGAAAATTTAACCCTTATGGGACAGTAGTGTTCTGCTGTAATAACCCTGAATATATATCTATCTTTAGTTCTTTCCTTTTTGTCCCTAGTTCTGGATTTTTTTAATGTTCTTTGTTTTACCTCTGCTTTGTCCTGGAATAAATGTTTATCTTCATCTTCTGTTGCTCCTGGATTGCCTAACATCATCTGTATGGCTAAATCATTGATGCTCTTGCAGTGGAGTCATGGAGTGTGAAAAAGCAGGCAACTAATCCCAAAATGTGCTGATGATGTCCGGAGGAGAAAGAAATATGAAGCAAAGGCACAGGAACCAGAGCTGCCCAATGGAAGGAGGCTCTCAGCTGCTAAGCAGTAGCGCGTCCTTCTTTTAAAATATACTATCAATGATATATCTATGGTTCACCCAAATTTGCTCATTTAATAGAGCATACAACCACAAATATGTTGCCCCAAAGAGATTATCTGAAAAACTGATGCTTCTGAACTTCAGTGGTGTTTGCCGAAATCATTGTCTGTGGTCTGCCAGCTTCACACTTTGTGTGTAATGGAGCCACTAGCGAAAGACTCAGTTGTACTCAGCAGCTTTGAGCACAAGCTCAGGCCAGCTCTTATCAGTGGGTTGCAAACTGGGAGGAAAGGTGTATGTTTGTGGAGCACCTGCAGTGACAGTTACCAGCTGTCACAAGGACATCCGGATGCAACTTTTAGGCTATGGAAAAGAAAGCAAGCTGGCTGCCTGTGTTATACAGAGCAAGAGTCAAACAGCTGGGTAATCCTAGGAGCAGGAGGTGTCCTTCATCTTTACAGCTGGTTCTGGTATGCCTTTGATTGAAGCCAGGTGTGTAGGTTTTGGATAGGGAAAAGTTTTCTAGTCTCCTCTCCTCTTAAGTAGAAGTACCACGTTGCAAATGGCTACAGAACCAAATATGCAAGAGCATAGCATACACCTGATTTTATTAGTAAAACCTTTCCTGACAGTTACAGAAAACAGCTGTTGCCCTGTAATGACACGGGTATTTTATAAGTCCCATTTTCTTTTAACACTGCTGTATAATTGTTGCTTCCCCTTAATTTTTCCATTTCATCATCACTGTTTGACAATTGTTGTTATGTTAAATATTTTCCTTGACTTGACATTTCTCACAACAGCTAGAACAAAAGCGATTTGTTTAAACTGTAGGAGGTACCATGAGTTAATAGCTCACTTCTATTATTGTGTTCCCGTTAACTGGAAAGACAAGTCTTCTTTTTTATGAGTAACAGTTTTACCTTGGAATATTACAGAGTGAGCAAGGACAGGCCTGGACACCTACGGTGTCTCAATCAGAAGGTGACAGACATTGCAATAGCATACACCCTGTCTTCAGTATGCTGCTGTCAGTCACCGGTAACTGAAGCTATTCGTGGTCCATAATAATGCACAGCTGCTCTGCAGGAGGAATACCATCGCTAAACAAATACGGTGCGGTGCTAATCATTTAATTGGTTTTAGACATTCTCAAAGTTCTGATAAATTCCTTTCTAACAAGAGAGATTATTCCTCTTTCCGGTAGGTTAAAATGATTGCATGGGTTGTTTGTGTAACCCTCTTCCATGCAAATCGTTCTTCTTGTGGACTTCTCTGGGACTATTTGCAGGAGTGAAGATACCAGCACAGTGGCTTTCTGTGTGATGATGTTTACTGTTAGCGATTTGGAAACACACCAGAAAATGATGGCTTTTAATTTCTCACCATCAGGTCCACAGTAAACTTTAAAAAGATGAGAGCAGGGATATGTTGTGTATCATCACCGAGCTAAGTGAGAAGTAATTTTTAATCAAAGTATTCACCAGTTCACTGGGCAAAGGTTAGGGATATAAAACAGTAGGGGCAATTGCTTCAGGACAAAGCTTCTGGAAATGAAAGGGCTATACCCATTGGCCAGTCTTTCCCTCCACCGTCTTGAAGTCAGAAATAATGTAGAGTCCCCCAACTACATACCGCAAATGAAGGGCTTGGTCAGAGTCCCCAGTGAGGAGTTATTATTTAATCTCAGAAGGAGTGGGATGGGGTCTAGGCAATTAAGCAAGCAGTCATATCCCTGCTAGAAAAATAGCTCAGGACTAAAGATTGTCTTCTTTTGGGATGAACTCTTACCCTGTTGGAATCCATGGCAATTTTGCCACTGTCTTCTGTATGATTGGGATTTCACCACTAATATTGTTTAACACATCTCCCATTAAAAAAAAAAAAAAAGAAAAGAAAGGAAAAACCTTCCCCTCCCCTTTTTCATATACTCATGCAATATGCCCACTTGCACATCAAGTGTTTTCGGTAACTCTTATTTCTTGCCTTTGGGCTTGATTTCAAAATATTCAAATATATTTGGCTTTTGTAACTTTCACTAATTAAATCATCTAAAGCAGATGGAATTACAGAAATTACAGGGTTTAAAATATCACCCTAATTGGTTTACGATCTATGTGACACTACAGTGCCATTCAGACTGTGTAATGTATAAGGACTGCACAAAAGAGAAATCTTGCCAATTAATTTTCTTAAACTCCATTATCTGCAATTTTCCCTTCCTTATAATCCCTTTTCTGTTAAGCTTTCCCGAGTATCCTTGTTGCTGTAGGAAGGCAGAAAGCATCCCATGGTCATATTGGGACTTTTCCCGTTTGCTGAAAAAAACAAGTAATTTATTTCTCATGTGCAACAGAATAGAATAAGTGAATAATAGAAGAAGTGAACTTTAGAGGAACCAGCAGCTAAATGCTGTGGAGTTATAAGAAAAGCCTAACGCATATTAGAAATGTAAAGTAGTCATTCTGACACATTTTCAAATGATGGGGATTTGAGAATGGATAGAGAAAAGTCCCATTTTTTGAGAGTGTAATCATGCAAAGTTGTAACAATACCGTGCTTCTCTTTCACAGAAGAAGAGGTAAAAAAAAATCCTTCTGTTTCTTTAAAGTATCTCATTTTGCCATTTAGACATGATTTTTAAACTCACGATTCCCTTTTGTTGCCATGGTAACGGGTTTTTGGCCCTCATAGTGACAGAAAAGTAGCTCAGTTCTTGTTCCTCTTTGAGCGCATATGTTTCTGTGTATAGCTGTACAGGCAGAGGGAAGGGAGGTGTGAGGAGATTGCACCTTTCAGAGCAAGGTAACTCCCTGTGCCAAACCAAGGCTGCAACTGAGGAAATAGCCTGCAGCAGGGACAGATTTATCCCTCCCAATCCCTGCGTGGACTCGTTCAGACTCCAGCTCTAATGACGCCAGATAGATTTGCTCCCCCTCTTCTGCTCCTCCTGGCACCCCCCTTTTCCTAGGTGACATTTTAGGGACTTTTTATATATGAAGCAAGTATTTGAATGAAATCTGGTTTTAGGTGATTCCTACAGAGCTGGCTGCTAACATCTTCCAGCATTGCAGGGGTCAATTAAGAAAACCAATCATCTGGTTTTAAAGCTTTAATAAAAAAACCTGAGTAGAACAGAAAAGCAAGAAGGAAAGAAGGAAAAAAGAAAAAGTGGACAAAAAGTAATGTTAAATAGCATGGAGCATGACTAATGGCACAAGCATGTTAAAATCATTGGGAAAATGTCCTTGGAAGACAAATGAATTTTCAGCAGAATAATTAACTTAATTAACAAATTTGCATGCATATTCATCAGGCTATTGAAGTCTTTCCAGCACAGCTTGATGAGCATTGGTGTAATAATTGTCTCATTTACATTCTGCAATCTACTACAATTTGGGGCATGCAAAAAAAGCCGACCTCTTCCCTTTGACTTTCTTTAGGACCCTGACCCTCTTAATAAACACATGCAAACAACATGTAGTGTCCATCACTTAGCCGTGATTTCCACCCTTTGTCAGAAAACCTGCTCCCACTCTGCCACGCTTTCCTCCCTTTCACTCCCCTCTTCCTTTGCTTTATTTTTTTTCCCTTTTTTTTTCTTTCTTTGGCCCAGGTTCTCTGTTTTGCCTCTGCTTGCTCTCCTGGGTAAATCTTGGCACCAGTTCTGACTTCAAATCTCCTGGGCCGCCAGACTGCATCATGTAAAAATTGCCATTTTCCTCTATCTCTGCAGGGCAATCTTTAAAAGCAGTAAGGTGTGACGCTCCAGACTGGCAGCTTGGCAAGAAAGAGCCCATGGATACCAGCACACAGGAATCTGGAGGGTTCACTCTGACAGGCAGTCAGTACTGGGAACAAAAGGAATTAAAAAAAAAAAAAAAGCAAATATATTTTTACATATTGCAGGCATATGGCCACAAGACCAGCAGAAATATATTTAATTACTGATCTTGTGTGTTAAGCAGAAATAATGTACCAACAGCAGTACCTTGTTTCTTTTTCCCCCTTAGTTTAAAAAACGTAAATCAAGGGAGGCCTCTATAAGATAGTTGATTAATTGTGTTACATTTTCAGCTCCATTTACACTTTTTACCCCAATTTTACAATCATTTGCAAATAGAATCTGATCTCTTGATTTTAGACTAGCATGATTATTTTAGCATGATTTTCTTTTTAGATTTGGATGGGCATTTTTAAATGCAACTAGGCCATTTACCAGCCTTTTTGTTGCCTCATTTTAAATCGAACACTTCAATCATGCAGTACTGAGTTCCTACAATGCTTACAACTAATATTAGGTGCAAATGCAAACTGTATTGTAACTGAGTTGACTTGTAAGTAGTGGTGTCTGAATGTTTTGTACCACATGACAATGTAAGTCTCACTGTGGTACATGTGTTTCATGCTGCGTAACAATACTGCACCAGCTATTTTCCTCAGAACCTACAATCACAATAAAAATATGTTCCCTGACTGCTGGTTACAAAGTTCACTGGTAAAAAAAAAAAGGGGAGCCTAAAGCAGGATGGGTATGGAAGGTAAAGACATCATTCCAGAGTTGTGATGCAAAACTCCCAAACCTGTTATCCTCTGTGTGCCTCCCTGTCACTTCTCAGATGCCCATGTGCCTAGAAGAGTGCTCATACCCTGCACTACACCTCCGAGCAAGGCAATACTGATTTCCAGCTTACTGAAGTACAAGGATCCAGAAAACTCTCTATTCTACTATCTCTGTCTCCTCAGTGGCTTCAGCCAGAAAGGTATGCCTCAAAGTTGACCAAGGGAAGCCAGTAGATGTAATCTTTCTGGATTTCAGTAAAGCTTTCGATACTGTCTCTCACAGTATCCTCCTAGGCAAAATGTCCACCATACAGCTAGATAAACACATAATGCAATGGGTGAACAATTGGCTGATAGGTAGGGCCCAAAGAGTTATAGTAAATGGGGTTACATCGGGCTGGCGACCGGTCACTAGTGGGGTTCCTCAGGGATCCATCTTGGGGCCAGTGCTCTTCAATATCTTCATGATGATTTGGACACAGGACTTGAAGGACTACTATCCAAGTTTGCTGATGACACAAAATTGGGAGGAGCTGTTGACACTCCTGAGGATGGAGAGGCCCTGCAGAGAGACTCAGATAAATTAGAAAGGTGGGCGAAAACCAACCGCATGAAGTTTAACAAGGGAAAGTGCCGAATTTTGCATCTGGGACATGGCAAACCTGGATATACATACAGGCTGGGGAACGAGAGGCTGGAGAGCAGCCCTGCGGAAAGGGATCTGGGGGTTCTGATCGACGGCAAGTTGAACACGAGCCAACAGTGTGCCCTGGCAGCCAAGAGGGCCAACCGTGTTCTGGGGTGCATCAAGCATAATATTGCTATGCCGGTTGAGGGAGGTGATTGTCCCGCTCTACTCTGCGCTGGTGAGACCTCACCTTGAGTACTGTGTGCAGTTTTGGGCTCCACAGTATAAAAAGGATATGAAGATACTAGAGAGTGTCCAGAAGAGAGCCACAAAGATGGTGAAGGGTTTAGAGGGGAAGCTGTATGAGGAGCAGCTGAAGTCACTGGGTCTGTGCAGCTTGGAGAAGAGAAGACTGAGGGGAGACCTCATTGCAGTCTACAACTTCCTCACACGGGGAAGTGGAGGAGTAGGCGTTGACCTCTTCACCCTGGCGACCAGTGACAGAACTCGAGGGAATGGCAGGAAGATATGCCAGGGGAGGTTTAGGTTGAATATTAGGAAAAGGTTCTTCACCCAGAGGGTGGTGGAGCACTGGAACAGGCTCGCCAGGGAAGCAGTCATGGCGCCAAGCCTGACAGCATTCAAGAAGCATTTGGACAATGCCCTCAGACACATGGTGTGAATTCTGGGGTTGTCTTATGCTGGGACAGGAGTTGGACTTGATGATCCTTGTGGGTCCCTTCCAACTCAGGACATTCTATGATTCTGTGAGTCTATGAATATCAACAGGATTGGACCTTTCAGGAAATGCTGTTGTGGCCGTTTCCTTCTAAAATAATGCTGCGCCTGGGTTTTATGCACTGAATCAGTCCTCAGCCTGGGGCAACGAAATATAATTCCCTTCTCAGTCTGATGGGATTCAAACCCATCAACTCCCAAGCAAGTGCTCTAACCAACCAGTTGTAGAGTGTTTTGGCAGGAGAAGAGGACGTTTCTGCACCTCTCCTGTTGGAGTTATGCTGTCATCTCTAGGCACTACCTAAATACCTAAAGCATAGCTATATAACAGCAATAAAGTTATCAAGGTAAGACCTCTTTCAAGAATGTAAGCTGCGCTAAATCAGTTAATGCAGGTAAATTCCACCATCAAAGTATAATAAGAATGAGTTAGAAAACATTTAAAATTAGGATGTCTTAGTTTGCTAGAATATCGATAACATTTAACAGTGGGGAAAAACTGGCCAAAAGTTACAACTTGGTCTTGTTTGGCTCGTAGAGAAGAGATTAATCTCTTTTTTACCTCTGAACAGTGCAGCATATCCTTGTCAAACTTGAGTTCTTCCTTTACAAGTATTGGATGAATTTCCAAAGACTTTCATATAAAGCCATTAAATAGCTTGCCAGTTAAAATTAGTTAAAAACTGGATTATTTACAAAATCTAGCACCTGTGTCAGTCTTTCCTTTGTCCCAAATGGTCCTAACAGCATTATAACAGTACTTTAAAACTTTTCATATAAACCTCATTCGGATCTTGTGTTTAGGCTGTATTTGAAGAAATTAGGCTGTAATTAAGCAAAGCTATTAATATTTATTGTTTATAATTGTGATGATTATTATAGGCTATAGATGTGCCTTGGTCAACGTTTTTATAACTCTTAAATAGAGCCTATATAATATGACTGATTCTGCTAATAACCATATTTCCACTGATGTTAATTTGCTTGCAACAGTTCTACTGATTTCAGCGGCTTCGAGGAAACTGCACGTGTCAAGAGAGAGTTGCTTGGTCCATTTGTCACTGCCTTTTATGATTACATTGCTACATGGAGATGAGCGATTTGAAGGCTCTCACAACATTGCTGCTTTTACATTCCTGCAAATTGAGCCGGTAGCACTAGAGAGAACTGAGAAAGGATCAGAGTGAGAAATCTTAAAGGGCAGAGACACTGAGATATACATAATGCTCTGGATTGTTA
The DNA here is from genome assembly GCF_013368605.1 of Nyctibius grandis. Lineage (NCBI taxonomy): Eukaryota > Metazoa > Chordata > Aves > Nyctibiiformes > Nyctibiidae > Nyctibius > Nyctibius grandis. The sequence continues at coordinate 7,236,919 of NC_090664.1, forward strand.
AGGTATTGAAACAACCCTATCTCAGTCCTGTGATCACTAAGGGAAAAAATTCCATTTTTTTTTTCCTCGAAGAGGTAATCTAATCTGAATGACAACAAGAAGATACCAAAAATGTCATTTTGGGGCAAGGTGGGGTTGGTTTTTTGAGTGCTCAAACTCGAATTCTTATTTTGCTAAATTAATCACATGGATTTGTAGTATGTAGTTTAAGGATAAAAGTGGAATACTTTTAAATATTTTATTTATTTGCAATTTTACCTTCTTACACTAATTTGAAGCTTCAATGCCAGTAAAAACACTGGCCAAACGTTTATTTTGTTACAAAATCTACCATTTTTATTTTGGGACTGTGTAACGCTTCTTAAAATATATTTATATATCTATTAAAAAGTTAAGTTACTTTGAAATTGAAATCTCAGTTAAAAGAACAATCAAAACATTTTGTATTGAAATTTTAAAGCAAGCATTTCAACTTCTCAGGAAAAAAACAAACCCTTTTGTTATCTAAGACTGTTCATGGGCTTCAACGGGACTGTGAACAGGGTTCCGTGTTTTTTTTAGTGGTTCCCAAGCTACTGTTTTGATGTATTTTCTGTTCAGAGAAACAAAATTCCCAGCCCTGAAGCTGGGGCTGGCAGACCTGCCCAACACGAGAGCAGGAGTGAGACTGGGGTCAGGGCTGGAGCTCAGGATATCTCTGCTCCTTGTCCCAGCGGCACACTACAAACCCAAGACTCCAGCTTTCCTTCTCCTTTACTCACACAAGAAAAATAAGATCTGCTCATTTTACACCCTATCAGGTAAACCCCACCAACATCTACCAGGGCTGAGGCTGCAAAGTGCCGTCAACTATGAGCCCAAGTTACACAGCATTTCCACCTTCCTCCTCTTAAGCAGGGCAGACATAAGAGGGAGGTGAAGGTAAGGAGAAAAGTCAAGAGAAATTGCTGTCCCAAACAGAGCAGAGATCTTGCATGTCTTTGATGCTCTGCTCCCTCTCCACATGCTGATGTCAACAGGAGAGTTTGGGGTAACACAGGAGAAAATAGTATTGGAGTACAGATTCCCATGAAGCTGAAAGAAGAATTTTACCCATAATCTCTTTCAATGTTAATCCCTTTACTGCTCTATGTCTACCAAAGGATTATCCTTTTATTTTCTAGCTAATTAAAAAATTCACTTCATCACTACTAATGGCTTCATCTTCATTCACTTAATGAAATTAACTTTTTAAGAGTTTCATTTGTCCAGTACCTCATGTTTTGTAGAATAATGTTTGGATTTTCTAAAGTATGTAGCACAAGTATATTATAAAGCAAGAGAGACTAGTAGAGATCATGTCTGCTAATTTTGTATGAGAGAAGAAAAGGAGTTGACTTTGCAACCTCTACATGATGTCAGTTGATGCTTTATTTTGTATGCATGTGATTATCCAAATTTGCCTTTTTGTTAAAGAGGAGTTACTTAACAACTAGTGTGTAGTTTATAATAGCGAGGAAAATTTGGGTACCCTAAATGTGTGACTGGCCATTTGGATTTAGCCTGAGGTGCTGTCAAATAAAGAATACAGGTCTGTTTTCATAAATGGATCAGATGTTATACTGATCACAACTGCATCACTTGTCCTTATATCTGTGGGTTGTTGTTAGAGTTACTATAATGCACTTTAAAGATGAGCAGGGCTGTGGGTATTCAACAACACGATTGTTATGGGTATTTTTAGTATTGCCTATTTTACAATGAGGTTATAGATTTGACAGTGCTAGGCAACCTTGCTATAGGTCTTGTTATTTTTCTGACTTGCACTAAAATAATCCTGATAACAACTTCTCTGGCTTGCAGCTGTGAGTGGTTTATGTCATGAATTGTCATTCCTTGTCTCTTTCTGAGCTGCTAGGATACACTGCTTACCACTAGCTCTAAATGCACATTGTAATTCATAGTTTAACTTGCTTCTTTTCATACTGTCTTTCAGTGTTTTTAGCTGGACATGTTCTGTCTACTTAATACCTGCCAGCATGGTGTCAAGTATTTTGACAGCTGAAAGAAGCAGTTTACTCTTTTTACCATCCCCTTACTTGAGAGCGAATTGGGTATTCAGTAACAAAATCGCTCACTCGATGAGCTAAACTTTCCTTGGTCTGCTTGAATATTGTTTCTAGTGTCCTTTACTATTATCAGGAAGTTTTAATACATAACGAATAGCCACTTTGATGTAATTAGAAAGCAATTTTTAAATGTGATTGCTGCAGCCTGCCTTCAGGTTCTGCAACTTGGGACCCATTTCTCAATTGCTTTAAATAGTATTTATCAAGGATTTGGCTGGGAAGCGTGAGAGTGAGGTGGCACCATCTCGACTGTTGGCTGCTTCTTACTGCTGCATCTTACTGCAATTACATTCCTACTGCTGTCAAAAATTTGGAGGCAGGACTAGCTCACCTAGCAAGAACATTTAAGTGTCAGCTTGAGGAGTTGGGCTTTTTGCTACAGGAAGGAGCAAGATTTGGAGTAGGGGTTGAGGGTATAATTTGGAACAGGGCTGGGGGGCTTGAGAAGAGGAGGGCATTAGCCTTAGGCTTTATTGTAGACTTTCATAGAGGGAATAGCCCTGGCTTTCTTTAAAGCCATGACTGGATTTTTTTTGCATACCTGTTGCTTTCACTGACTAACCAAGAGGTATAGAGCCTCATTCTCTTTCGAGAGTCTTTGATTAAATCTCAAGATTTCAGATCAAATGCCACCAGCTCTTTCATATTGGCAGTGTCTCTAGCAGTAAACTAAACATGCCTAGGACTATTCCCTGGTCCCAAGGCTGTTGGCACTGCAAAGCCTACATCCACATCATTAATACTTGAACTGTGCTGAGGAATGGCTTGGGGGGTGCTGGTTGGCCCAGGCCAAAACTGGGCTGAAGACTGTTCCGAGAATTACACATCCAGCTTTCAGTGGCAGGGAAGTTTCTTTTGCACTATTTAATTTAGTAGTATAGGCTAAGTAGCACCTTAATTGACTGTTTCATCCACTGAATAATGAAAATAGAAGGTGGTAGCCAGTGAATGAATGGTAGAAGCAGAGCTTTGGTGTTGAACACAGGCAGTCAAAATCTGGATTTCTGCACTCATTAGGAAAATACACAGGAGCCCGGTAGATTAAATGGCCTGCACTCTCCACTGGTGTAAACCAGCTGATGATTTAACCTTTATCTATTGTCAGGAAGAGACCAGAATACCAAGCCACTTACAGAGCTTCATATTTCTCTTTAGTGTGAAAATAAAAGCCTCTGGCAATAGTAGAGAGAGTCTTCAGGTTACAAGAAAATGGGTACTTTAGAAGATGCCTGACTTACTCAAGAGCAAATAGAGTAGTAGGCAGCTTCTCAAACTTCTTTGTAGGATTTTTTTTGACACCATACTTTGTACATTCTTGTCATGCATTGCCAACATGCCATATGCTTACAACACATGGTAAAAGCATGGGTAAGAAAATGTGATTGTGACATGTAAAGACAACTCGATCCGTAATACTTCTGTGCTAAAATACATTTGTGCATTTGTTATACAAGTTTAGAGGATTTTTTATCGAGCGCTTTGAATGTATATCATTGGAAAGGGTAGAGTAATTCCAATTTAGCAGACTCCATACAAAGAGAACAAGAACTGTATCAAGTGGTTAGCAGTCAAGACTTCAAGGCTGTAGTCCATAGTTTGCCACTGATTCTTAGAAGTTAAGGCTGGGCACTTGAGTGTCCTGTGTCAGTTTACTACTCTGTAAAAGCAAATTTCACTAGCTGTAAATTGTTTAAAAATTACATGTACATACCAAATAACTGAAGTGCTGTATTTATGATTGAATCGTGTAATGGCCTCCACGTGTAATAGTTCTCCTGGTTCTCTGTATATAAAGAGTGTCAGCTCCTATCTCAAAGAGCTTATAGCATGAAGAGATAAGATAGAAAATGAGTGGGAGAGAAAAGGAGCTAATGAGAGGTAAAAAAGATTTGCCTAAGGTCAGTCACACAACACTCCGTGACAGATTTGGAATAAGTTCCAGGCTTCCTGCATTCCTGACCAGTTTCAGACTCACTAGACCTTGCTATCTTCAGCTATCACCGTTACTTGTCTCCCTGGAGAATCAGGGAGCCTAGCAGCTGTCCTTGGGTACTGACATATGGGGCAGGCTCCTCTTCAGAAGGTGTTGCAGGAGTTTGTCTTTCCAAACATGCCATTGGTAAACTCAAATGCATTCAATAAAAGTAGATAACAGAAGAAAATGGATGGGAAGTTGCAGTTAGGTACCTTAACTTACTGACAAAGTTAGGAAGATGGTCTACGTAGGCTCTGCCCATGGTCAAGCAGAGACAGAGACTCTTTCAAAGGGATATTCAGTGGAAGAACATAACTAAGGAGCCTGAGTCAAACTGGTCTTATGTCTATACGTATTTATAAGCATGGACATTGAGGCTTGGAAATTACTTGATACGGTTGGTTGAAGAACATGATATTATTTATCCCCACTAAAGACATTAGTATGAACGCAAGATTACCTGCCACCAAACAATATGCAGCCTTCTCAAAGATGATGCATATGATACAGCTTTTATCACAGACATACAGGTAGAAGATACTGCGTATCCATTGTGAGTCCATTCCTTGTCTCCCTTTGCCTCCCTTCTCTCAACTGACCACTGGGCTCGTCACAAACTCAGAGGAGAAAGAAAGGCTACACTTAATTTATCATCCCTTCAAACTTCAAAACCCAAGCGGTCCCTCAGATCAGACATGTTTGATTTAATTCATTCATCTAACAATAGAAAACAGAGCCAAGGCTAACATACACTTTTGTTCATTTACCGTGCCCCCAGAGGGTTCATAATGGAGTTTACTGATACCTTGTTGGCAACGATGGTGAAATACTCCAGACTTTTATCTCCAGAGATTTCAGTGTTCATGCTGACAGGAGTGCAGATGATACAAAAAAAAATCACAGAACTGATGTCTTCACTTCCCTGTGTGCATTCCTGGGACATGATACATTTACTCATGTGCAGTTTCAGGGCTTGCTTAAAAAGACTGTACTCCAAATACCAAATATATGAGTCTGCTCCTCCCTGGCTGATGAGAAAGAAGGTTGTGAAGGGCTTGTGCCGCTCATGGCCAAAACTCACAATGCCTTTTTCAGGAAAGGGAGCTTTCTGTCCTCCTTTGAAATGTGGAGTAATGCAACCCACACTGAAAAAAACTAATTTTGGGTTTGTCAGTCCCAGCTCCAGATTCTCCCCAAAGGATGCCTTCCAAAAACAGTGGAGGGTGCACCTTTGTCCCATAAGTACATGAGTTTTCTCCCCGCAGAATCTCCATATGCAGGTATCAGCAAAACGTAAGGCAAAATAAACTCAACCAACAGATGTATACAGGTGACAGGTAAAGCCCTCAATTGTCTTTCACTCCATGTGGCTTGCATTTTCTTCTGTGGTGACGCGCTGGCTTAGGACAGTGTTGACTGAAGCAATGTTTGAGAAGCTACATGACTTACAAATGTTTGTGGAGTTTTCTTGGAAAGGTTTCACGTAACTTCATTTTCCAGTATTGACCTTTACCATTTCTGCTTCACATCTGTATGTGTATGTCCTTACTTAAACACGTTTCTGTCACATTTGACTGAGCATAGTGTAGATATGCAATGTGGTCTGGTATTTAGGAAACCACCAGTAGGACACATCACTGGAACACATTCAAAAAACAGAGATGTTGCGTGGATCTAGGCACCCTCCACACGGGGTGACTTGGTGAAGAGCAAATCTATTCTCAATTCTTGACTGCTTGCATTCAAGGTGCTCAGTCATTTTCCTTTTATTTCTAAAGCAATCATTTACACCTCCAGAATGGAGATTGTAGTAACAGCTCTGTGTTTGGAGCCCCTGGGAGCTCTTGTAAGACTAAACCTCATTTGTGTAGGGCTAACAACATGGTGGTGGTGAAAAATCTAACAAGAGCCTGAAGACTCAATTAGCCCCAAAGCTGACGCACCTGATAGAGCAAGAGCTGGGAGGAGAGTTGATAAGAGGCTGAAAAGAAGTGGATAAGATTTCAGGGCCTGACCTCATCCATTTTTGTTTTGTGGCCAGAACCCTTGATCCTGTGATGTGCCTGTCTCCATGGGCAAAGAGGTTCTGTCTCCTCTCTAGGTACCTGGACTTTGGAGTTATAGGGGGTGTTTGCCTAAAATTTCCAGAAGAGTGAGTCTCAGAAGGGTCATTTGGCATGGAAGACTTAGACAGAACAAGGATAACCTTTTTTTGTTGGTGGTGAGCTTTCATGTGGTTTTTTTGTTGTTGATGTTTTTATATTTTTTTTATAAGCAATTGAAAAGAGACTATTATGATAGTAGTTGACAGGCAATTTTAACAAAAATTGAGCTATTTGGGGTACTATTATATTAGAATAAAGTGGGCAGATAGTTGCTAATTAAATTAGAGATGGACTTACTCTGAATCTGAGATCTTAGCAAAGAAATTTAGAGATCGTTTAGACCCTGAACAGAAAAGGTCAAAATTAATTTCCAGGCTCCAGCACTGGTGCTAGGTCTGGTCCTCTGTATGCAGATATTCTCCCAATACTCTTCCTGGCCTCAAGCTGCAGGAGTAGGGTGTCACAAGCCTAACAGGAATGAATCCCCAAAGGTGATAATGAGCCTCTCAGTCTTCTAGGAAAGCAGGGGCAACCTACACCCAGTTGTAATGCAGCTTTCTAGGATTAGGTCACCATGGAAGTAGTTCTAATGACAATTTTGCTCTTTTAATTTTGCTGTCAGATTCAAATCTGGATCCCTCCTGTTGTCAAGGTTTTCAAACCTTGAATTTTAATTTTGATGGATTTATCACCAGCCACCCTTTGCACATGGTTGTTTCCATCTATTTCTGGACATACTGGCTGTGCTGGGATAGCAAACGGTAGGAGAAGGTATTAACTGAAATGAGCTACATGAAACAGATTTCTGTCCGTGTCCCCTCGACATTTCTTGATAACAACACTGTCAACAGATCTAAACATTGTCAAGATGTGTGAAGAGAATCTAAGTTTATGCCTGTGACTAGAACTTTTCAGAGAATGGGCTTCAAAAAGTTTTAATGTTTTTATTTTTTCAACAAGCAGGCAAAATTTCCTTAGAAAGTAAATACTTTTTGTATAAAAATTTAATTTTAGTCAGAAAGCCAGTTTTTCTGTTGGAAGAGTTTTGTTGGGAAAAGGTTGACAGGCTCTTCTTGGTAAGTAAGTGGTTTCAACATTTCGTTACATAAATTATTGTGTCTGCTAATGGAAAAGAGTCTAGATTAGACTTCTAAGAATTCTAGTGGATGGCTGTGACCACGTTTTCACCAATACTCTGTATTTTTTACAGTGCTGATGACTCAGCCCTCATCAGGTGCTCTATGGCGTAAGTACTTAGGGTAGGTCAACAAGAGAGAATAACTTCGTATATAAGACTAAAAGATGATTTTACTCAAAGGACGAAGTTAATCTCTGCACGGGCTTGTAATGCTTTCACACGAAGATGAAGTGCTATCTCAGAATTTATAATCTTTGATACTAACACAAGCCTTTCACCCTAGCTTCCCCAACACAAATTTTCCCCAGCAGTCTGTATGTGCAAGAAAAAGCAAAAGGAAAACACTACACACAATTGTCCCCTTGGGGAGAGGAAGAAAGAACAGACATATGACATGTTAGCCATGTTGCTTACTGTTCTACTGGAAGGTGCTCTGATACTACAGTGATGAACGCATCACTGAATAGAATAGAAGTGCATTTTGCCAAATTGTCAGATTCTTACTGCTCTTTTTCTGGGATCATGTCAAAACGAGATACATGGATACCCACATATAATTCTCCACGAAAGGCTTTTTACGTAACTAAACAATAGATGACAGTGTGTAAGTGCACTCCACTGAAATGCTTAGCTTGTCCTTGTAGATACAGTATCTCTGCTAGCATAGGAAATGCAGTTATTTATGTATGTTTATGTACATTCTTTATTATATTAAATACATTCCACCTTATTGTATATATTTGACGTTCATATACATTTCTTTAGTACATACATCACTTGTGTGTAGAATCATAGAATCATAGAATCATAGAATGGTTTGGGTTGGAAGGAACCTTAAAGATCATCTCGTTCCAATCCCCCTGCCACAGGCAGGGACACCTTCCACTAGACCAGGTTGCTCAAAGCCCCATCCAACCTGGCCTTAAACACTGCCAGGGAGGGGGCAGCCACGGCTTCTCTGGGCAACCTGGGCCAGTGTCTCACCACCCTCACAGTAAAGAATTTCTTCCTAATATCTAACCTAAATCTACCCTCTTTCAGTTTAAAACCGTTCCCCCTCATCCTGTCACTATTTGCCCTTGTAAAAAGCCCCTCTCCCACTTTCCTGTAGCCCCCTTCAGGTACTGGAAGGCTGCTACAAGGTCTCCCCGAAGCCTTCTCTTCTTCAGGCTGAGCAGCCCCAACTCTCTCAGCCTGTCTTCATAGGAGAGGTGCTCCAGCTGTCTGGGGTGAGCCACTGTCTGTTTGAGCCACAGGTGTCTGTAGCTCAAAGAAGTTTTGAGCTTTTCTGCTTGTTGATTCCTTCCAAATTGTGGGCTTGATCCAATATTTAAGCAATGAATGTCAAATTTCAGGGAACAAGTGGTTTCTCCTCACACAATTCCTTTCACATGCAGAAACTTTCCTTCCTGTGAGTTAACTAGGGCTAACTTTGCCTGCACCTCTGCTCTAGTGTCCTAGATTTGCTGCCTGCTCAAGCACTTCTGGGCAGCCCCGGCAATGGGATGGGGGAAGAGGAGGTGCTCTTGCCTGTAGGTGAGACAAAAGAAGGTAATTAAAGGCTTTCTTTACCTTGTAGTGGATGCAACCTATTTGATAAGAGTGTTTTTAATGGGCCAAATCATAAATACTAGGATGTTGAATTCAGGTTATGCTAAACTTCAGTCAAACTCCAAACGTGAGCCAGCCAAACAGGTTATAGCTGATATATATATATATATATATATATATATATATATATATATACTCAGCTCGCTCCCTGAAATGCCTGTACACCAATGCACGCAGCACGGGGAATAAACAGGAGGAGCTGGAAATCCGTGTTCGGTCGGGGGGCTATGATCTAGTGGCAATTACAGAGACTTGGTGGGACACCTCGCATGACTGGAATGTGGTCATGGATGGCTATGTCCTGTTCAGGAAAGACAGGCCACTAAGGAGAGGTGGTGGAGTTGCTCTTTATGTGAGTGAGCAGCTAGAATGTATTGAGTTCTGTCCAGGGGTGGATCAGGAGCGAGTTGAGAGTTTGTGGGTGCGAATTAAGGGGCAGGCTGGCAGGGGTGATACTGTTGTGGGTGTCTATTACAGGCCACCAGATCAGGGTGAGGAGGGTGATGAGGCCTTCTACAGGCAGCTGAGAGCAGTCTCTCAATTACAGGGCCTGGTTGTCGTGGGGGATTTCAACTACCCTGATATTTGCTGGGAGGCCTACTCAGCCAGCCATCCTCAGTCCAGGAGGTTCCTCCAGTGCATTGATGATAACTTTCTGATGCAAATGGTGGATGAGCCAACTAGGAGAGGAGCGCTGCTGGATCTTATCCTCACTAACAAGGAGGGTCTGGTTGAAGCGGTGAAGGTTGAGGGCAGCCTTGGTTGTAGTGACCATGAGATGGTAGAGTTCAGGATTTCATGTGGCAGGAACAGAATAGCTAGCAGAATTACAACCCTGAACTTCAGGAGGGCCAACTTTGGCCTTTTCAAGCAATTGCTAGGGGAAATCCCATGGAACAAGGTACTAGAAGGTAAGGGGGCCCAAGATAGTTGGTTAGCATTCAAGGACTGCTTCTTCCGAGCTCAAGATCAGAGCATCCCAGCAGGTAGGAAGTCAAGGAAGGGTAGCAGGAGACCTGCATGGTTAAACAGGGAACTGCTGGGCAAACTCAAGTGGAAGAAGAGGGTGTACAGATCATGGAAGGAGGGGCTGGCCACTTGGGAGGAATGTAAGTCTGTTGTCAGAGGATGTAGGGAGGCAACTAGGAAAGCTAAGGCCTCCTTGGAATTAAACCTTGCAAGAGAGGTCAAGGACAACAGAAAGAGCTTCTTCAAATACATTGCAGGTAAAACCAACACTAGAGGCAATGTAGGCCCACTGATGAATGAGGTGGGGGTCCTGGAGACAGAGGATAAAAAGAAGGCAGAGTTACTGAATGCCTTCTTTGCCTCTGTCTATACTGCTGGAGGCTGTCCTGAAAAGCCCCTGACCCCTGCGGCCCCAGAAGAAGTCAGGATAGAGGAGGAATCTTTCTTGGTTGATGAGGGCTGGATCAGGGACCAATTAAGCAACCTGGACGTCCATAAATCCATGGGTCCTGATGGGATGCACCCGCGGGTACTGAGGGAGCTGGCGGAAGTCATTGCTAGGCCACTCTCCATCATCTTTGCTAAGTCATGGGCAACGGGAGAGGTGCCTGAGGACTGGAGGAAAGCGAATGTCACTCCAGTCTTCAAAAAGGAGGACCCGGGTAACTATAGACCGGTCAGCCTCACCTCCATCCCCGGAAAGGTGATGGAACAACTTGTTCTTGGTGCTGTCTCTAGGCACATCAAGGATAGGGGGATCATTAGGGGCACTCAGCATGGCTTCACCAAGGGGAAGTCATGCTTAACCAACCTGATAGCCTTTTATGAGGACATAACCCGGTGGATAGATGATGGTAAAGCTGTGGATGTGGTCTGTCTCGATTTCAGTAAAACGTTTGACACGGTCTCCCACAGCATCCTCGCAGCTAAACTGAGGAAGTGTGGTCTGGATAATCAGGTAGTGAGGTGGATTGTGAACTGGCTGAAGGAAAGAAGCCAGAGAGTGGTGGTCAATGGGACCGAATCCAGTTGGAGGCCTGTGTCTAGCGGAGTCCCTCAAGGGTTGGTACTGGGACCAGTTCTATTCAATATATTCATTAATGACTTGGATGAGGGAATAGAGTGCACTGTCAGCAAGTTCGCTGATGACCAAACTGGGAGGAGTGGCTGACACAACGGGAGGCTGCGCAGCCGTTCAGAGAGACCTAGACAGGCTGGAGAGTTGGGCGGGGAGAAACTTAATGAAATATAACAAGGGCAAGTGTAGAGTCCTGCATGTGGGCAAGAACAACCCCATGTACCAGTACAAGTTGGGGACAGACCTGTTGGAGAGCAGCATAGGGGAAGGGGACCTGGGGGTCCTAGTGGACAGCAGGATGACCATAAGCCAGCAATGTGCCCTTGTGGCCAAGAAGGCCAATGGCATCCTGGGCTGTATTAGAAGGGGTGTGGTTAGTAGGTCAAGAGAGGTTCTCCTCCCCCTCTACTCTGCCCTGGTGAGGCCGCATCTGGAATATTGTGTCCAGTTCTGGGCCCCTCAGTTCAAGGAGGACACAGAACTGCTAGAGAGACTCCAGCGCAGAGCCACAAAGATGATTAAGGGAGTGGAACATCTCCCTTATGAGGAGAGGCTGAGGGAGCTGGGTCTCTTCAGCTTGGAGAAGAGGAGACTGAGGGGTGACCTCATTAATGTTTATAAATATGTAAAGGGCAAGTGTCATGAGGATGGAGCCAGGCTCTTCTCAGTGACATCCATTGACAGGACAAGGGGCAATGGGTGCAAGCGGGAACACAGGAGGTTCCGCATAAATATGAGGAAAAACTTCTTTACGGTGAGGGTGACTGAACACTGGAACAGGCTGCCCAGAGAGGGTGTGGAGTTTCCTTCTCTGGAGACATTCAAAACCCGCCTGGACGCATTCCTGTGTGATATGGTCTAGGCAATCCTGCTCTGGCAGGGGGATTGGACTAGATGATCTTTCGAGATCCCTTCCAATCCCTAACATTCTGTGATTCTGTGATATATGTGTTTGTGTGTGTGTGTGGCTGATGATTGCATTTTACCTCTGACTCCACAGAAGGCTCCCTGGCACTTCTCCATCAAAGACCTCAATAGTTCGTTTTCAAGAGGAAGGGTGAGTTTGAGGTCCATTAAACACAGTGAAATTTCCTAATGTGTCACAGTTATGAAAATACCTGTGCTAGGCAGAGTAACTTTTTTGTTGAGTCACTGGATTAGACTCTTTAAGTCAATGTGCTTATGTTCGTTTATAAATCACTTTAACAAATAAGCAGCATCCCAAATTGCAATTTACTTTCTTTAGATAATTTGATATTGCAACATTCCTTACAGTATTTATATGAGGAGATTGGCAATTCATAAATGTTAAATTATACTGTATCTGCCTATTTGCCAATTGCATAAAATTACTGAACTAAATCTTGCAGCTATCAGAGTAACAAAGCTTAAGCCACAGTAAATTCTGAAATAAAGCTATCCTGTGCTATGCAGCTCTAAACTGATGTCAGATACTGTCAGTGCTGTGAAGAGACACTACCTATTATTCAGAATGGATACAGCCATGTCACAACTGCAATGCACTGGGGTAATTTGCTGTTCCTCAGAGTTGCTAAAGACTTTCTAACTATTTTTTTCCAACTAGGTTCATATTCTTAGGAAAACTGCCTTTTGTTCATGCTTGGTTTTGGACAACTACCTTATCTCAGCTGTTTTATAAAATATACTCCTGTTCTTAATTACTCCCTGTGACTATGTCTTTATTTTTTATTTTCACATAATTTTTTAATTATTCAGGCTGGGTTCAAAATATCTGCTTTTTTTTTTTTTTTCTTGAATGTTTAACCAGCAACTGCATAAGAATAGCCCAGAATTGCAGTTTTGCAGCAATTCCAAGTTTTTTTGCCAGAATAAAAATAAAAATATGTATTTATAATACAAATCCTAATGATCAAAGACCTAGGCTGGTTTAGTATTCTCTAACAGCTTGCATTTATTGACATATACCTATGAGTAAAGCCATCTTCTTTTCAAAAGAGAACATATATATCATGTCTTGCTGGATTCCCAACTACATCCCTCCTCCCTTGAAAAAGAGAGGTGATGTCTTTCTGTCTCCAGTATTCCTTCCCATAGAATTCACTCATGGCCTTCCCATGCCTCAGAAGCTCTGAGCTCCTTTGATAATAAAAGGAGATAGAATGGGATTTTTTTCTTTTTCAATTTGGCTTTTTTTCTCACTCAAACGTGATGTCCAGAAATGTCAGCAATGAGCAGCGCAACACAGGCTGAGGCAAGCAGAATGTCAGCATATGGATTCCTCAAGCACCAATCTGGTGCACAGCTCTCTTATTAAGCCAGAGAACAGGACAGGGCACTTGACCCATCAATGTTACTTTGCACAGAGGTTGCTCCCTGGAATTGATGATCATGATAGTCTTGAGTTTCCTGCAGTGGTTACAGGCTGAATTGGTAAGTTGCAGAAGTATTTCTTTAAAATCAGATCCCAATGAGATCTTTGGCATTTGGAGCCGCTTTTGAAAGTCCTGTATTTGCACCTTGTTTTATTCTTTTTTTTTTCGCTTTTGAACAGAACACAAAATTTAAGTTGCAGTCTCATTTCTTGAATATGAGTTAAATTCTCAGGCAGGAGTTATTAGCATTTTGCCTTTGTAGCCATTTTCTAATCATTGTGCAGATGAAGTATTTCAGGATGAGAAAGTTACTGTAGTTTTTTAGCAAGTACCTCAGGCAATTTGCTGACATATATCAGTGCACTTGTCAAATGCTTTGACACAGATGTCTAGTTTTGGCAACCACAGAATTTGAATATCCTACCCAGTACATATCTATTCATAGAGTCAATTCAGATCCGGTGTAGGTGGGTGCAACTTCATTGACTTCAACTGTGAGGCAGCCGCCTGCACTTGAGCTCAATTTAGGTTTAGAGAAGTGTGCCCAAGAACAGCCTGGAGAGCCCTCAAAATAGTCCTGCAAGACCTGTTACTGTCTCCACCTGTGAGTGGAGATGTGTCGCAGGCGTTGCTCAGCCACAAAGGCCAGCCACAGCAGTGACGGATGGGCTGGCCTTGCCCTTCCCCTCCTCTGCAGAAGGTTTATTTGGAGTTGAAGCCAGCCCTGGGTGATGAGGTGGTCTTGCTTGTCCTCATGATCCAATGCCCATCCTTACCCTCTGGCTGTCATATTGCTCCTCCAGTTGGCCCAGGAGCAACTGTAAAGCTTGGGACTCTGTTTCCCCTTGTAGAGGTTTTTTTTGGCCACTGTGAGTATCCCAAACATCAAAAAGACTTTGTTCTCATTCTGACCAGCTATTCTAACTTCCTGCAGCTACAAATCCCCAGGATTATTAACCATTACTGTTACTCACTTAACTGAGCTTCTCACTAGTCTCCGGTAGGCATTGAGAGGGAGGGTTTCTGTTCCACCATTGGAGGAGCAGCCACCCCAAACTGTCACAGCAATGGAGGTCCAGACTGGTGGTACAGAGGTCCTTTGTCACCTCAATCGGTCCCAGTAACTTTGAGTACTTGCCAGAACACACATCTTCCCCTCTGCTGCCCCAAAACCCTTCCAGGGAGAGTTTCACATTGCGGAGAGGACAGCCAGGAAATTAATGCTGACAGGACCAGCCTTAACATACCTGCTAATATCCCATGGGTCTGTGGTGGCTGGTGCTGCCTCTGCAGCTGTCACTTCCCCACTCAGTGATCCTCCACACCGTGAAATACATTAGCGTGGCTGGAGGGGAGAGGGAGGGTATGTGTCCCTCATGTTGCTGGTGATCGCCTCTTCTGCACCATCCTAATTCAGAGCCACTGGGTTCCCTTCCCATCTATTGGGTCAGAGAGGCTCAGTAAGTGCATTGCAATTTGAAGCAAAACCCCAATGTTAAGAGTTAATATTCCCAGACACCATGGGATTTGCTAAAGGTTTGACTTGTTTTAGCAGTGCTATGAGAGAAGAATAAAACCATTGTTGTAGATGTTTGTTTGCCTGTAGATAGAAACACAATTGCTGCAGTATATTTTTGGGTTTGTCACTGCATATCATGTCCAGATTTGATTTTTGTCAAGACGGTCGTGAAGTGAAACCCAGTGGATTGACACAATGTCTTCACTTGTAAATCATTGCGCTGAGCTGCCCTGCTGCTATCGGAAATAATCACAAAATACAGAGCTACATGACACAGATCATCCTTTAGTTTGAAGAACACAGTGTTAATTTTATGCTCTCCTTTCACATAAGCACCCTCGCTTGCACCTTAACAAGCCCCCAAACATTGGTTACCAAACGACCATATTATATCACACCCCCCCCCCGCCTTTTGTTCACTTGATATAAAATTGAACAACTGGGACTGAGAGAATTTGGCCTCGGTCCAAAACATGGCTAGATGCATCTGCATTTGGCTCTGTGCCCAAAGATATAATATTCAAATGTGAGTTGTCCTTAATTTTTGTTTAAATCATCCTTTTTACTTTTGTTTTTTTTTTTCTGGGGAGGGTACAGTGCTTGCAAGATGTTTTCCCCTATCATCATCAGATTATTTTATTTTTTAAATGCAATTTCTATCTCTTCTTTCCCCATGGAATTCAGATGAGATGAAACCCAATGGGACTGTTTAGAAATTAAATGGCCCCCCCCCAGAAACTACTCTTTCAGAACCACTTAACATTTAATAAAGAATGGTGCAATTTCTGTAGTTTCTTTTAAACATCCTACAAAGTATAGTGGGGAACCTTATTTCTTTGTTTTTTTTTTTTTTTCATGAAAAGGGCTCTTATTACCTACGAAATTCTAGGGGTATAGCTTTAGCTGATACTGCTGCTGGTTAATAATTGTAAATGTGCTATGGACAATAAGGGCTTGGTACAGATCGTTGGGGTGGACCTTCTCTGACTGTAACGGAGTTTGGGTCAAACCAGAGTAGATCTTTGCTTGCAGTGTAAATCCTTTCTGTGTGAAGCTGCCTGTGATTGAAGCAGGGCAGGACTTTGAGAAGTAGCACAGTACAAAATCAGCTGCAAATTCAGTCTTGTTTTGCACTTCTCCTTTCATGCAGCCCTAAATTCAGTGACACAAAGTGGGGACCAGGTCAACAGAGAGTGTGACCTTCAGCTGAGGAAATATTTGCTGTATTTTCTGTGCTTTAGTTGCTGTTATTAATACTGATAATGCTTAGCGGCAGTACCAATTAGATTGGTGTAAATAGAGATTATAATGTGGTCAGAGATAACAGAATTGACGATACGTGTATTTAGTAAACAAGACTGTCAGTATGTATAAAACATCCGCAACATGTTAAAGCTTGATATTTCATAAGACAGCAGAGCATGGGGATTGCTTTGAGACAGCAAGCTGAAAAAACATTTAATTTATAAATGAAATGTGGTTTAGTGTTATAAACCCCAACAGGCAATTCACTCATTGGGGCTAATCATTCAAAATATGCTCTTCTTTGGTAACAAGCTGAAAGAGAGATGGAGCAGCATTTCCAAAGACTTTGGGGGTTTTCCTAGTCCTTAGGAACAAGTTTATTTTAGCTTTATGTTTTTTTCAAATTTAAAACATGCTGTCTTCTATATCTGGAGAGTAGTCCTAAAAGGCTAGATTTATTAATATTTTCCAGATCTACATGAACTGTTATGCAAATAATGACAAATATGGAGACTTAAAATATACACCATGTGGTGGAGGAATTAAGCGTCTTCCTCAGCTACCTGATCCAACAACCTTGAGTAAGGTATTTAAAACCAGGTGTGGTGAGTAATTGTAAATCAAGTGCTTGAGTGGCTGAAGCAGTTAACAAAAGAAGTTTATGCTTATTGTCGAAGTATTTCTGAGACTGAATTGCTCACTGTCACTTCTCAGGTTACTGTTACTGCTCTCTTACAACACCATGATATGAATGGGAGATTTGTAGCTTGTCATGGGGGCTGGCAAGGTGGATTACCAGCATGCTGAAGCAGAAGAAGAGGTTTAGGTCTTAGTAGGTGGATGTAAAAACTGAAGTTGGTGTCAGTAAATGCTGATCTCCCAGAGGTAACCAGGTGCAAAAAATTTCATCTCGTCATTTATAAAGGATGAGCTTTCACTGAAACTGACTCTGAAAAATCACCTGTCCCTGGCTTGGAATTTTTTCTTCCTCCTCTTTTCTCCCTATCTCCCTGCAATGGTACAAGGCTTGTTTTTCTATCTGTAATTGTAAATACAGTATAAACCTGGGAGATATATTCAGCATTTGAAAAGAATGCGATGAAGCAAAGTCCCAAGAGAAGGTATTTAAATATTTTTTTGTAAAACTCTGGTCTTGGTTGTCACATTGGTTGCAGTTGGCCAGCATTGGAAGGAGACCCAGCAAAACCAAGGAACACTGGTAAAACATACTGGGCATAACAGCATGTTCCCTACTCCTCTTACTATTTTCAAAAAATGTGTCAGTAAAAAATGGAGTTTTGCTTACAAGTACTGGGAAGGTAACTCATCTTTCTTAAGTGGTATAATGATGGTCGCTTAGAAATTGAAAAATGTAAATGATATAACTTTTGTACTGACCTCACAAAAAATAAATTTTGGAAGTTCTGGTGAGGCCAGAAATATAGACTAATTTAAGAAAACATGCTGAACCTAGTGATAGGGAGGAAAAAAGCAAAGTAGATGTACATCTGTATGGAATAAAGTAGTAATACGTTTATCTAAGTCAAAAGGGGGAAACTAGGTATTTCTTTTAATCTGATGTTCTCTCTTTCCCAAGGTGTTCTTACTAGAAGATCTCATAGCTAGATATTTGTTCATATTGAATCTATTCCTTATGCTTTTCATATCTGGCATGGTAACTTCCACAAATTAATTATCACAAGCATGAGCCGTTTCTTCATTTCAAGTAAAGATTTTTACCAGTAACTGCTACTCTCCCTTAATCACTAGCAAGGAGGTTGCTGGAAAACAGCATCAAAATAGTATCACCTCTCTTAAAAAAAAGTCTTGTGAAGGCAGACCTAATTTGTATATACTGCTGTTAAATTATAGAGCAGCACCAACAAAGCATGAGTCGTCACCTGCTGATATTTTGTTCAACTGATGGCTGCAGAGCACAGTGTCTGCATGGTTAGACACTGATGTCAGGCTCAATGGAGAGGTAGAGATATGGAAAGAATAAAGATTAGAAAAAACAGATGCTCAGTGTGATTTGACCACCTGCGTATTGCCATTTCTCCAAGGAGTGATGTGGTGTGCGTCTACACCAGGAGGCTGTAGCTGCAGATAATGGGGACAGTGTATGAAGTAGCCCTCCAGCTGCATGAAGCTTCCATTCCCACCAGCTGTGGGTCTCCTGTGGAAAAACATGTGGCTGCTCCTCAAAATACTAGAGCAGTGAGGGTACCATATCTGTTGTTTCTATCAAAAGACCCTGAGACTAAGCTGAAGCAGAGATGCCTGTGAGAGCTGAGCCCCAGGGCAGGGAGGTAGATTGAGCACTTCTCTTTGCTGCCTCCCAAAAGTCACGTGTGGATGTGGAGGTCCATATGCCACTGCAACTGAATGTTTCTGCTTGAGTCAGCAGGTTGCTTATAAGCAACTGCAGATGTGCATTGTGTTCGTATTGGTCAATCAGTTTTATTTTTAAGTTTGACAAGGAGAAAGTTGTGGGGAACTGTCCCTTGTGAGACTCTGCCATGAGAGCATTGGACCCAGTGGCTGTGTTACACAGAGGCTTGCATTTCCCTGTGCTGACTGGCTGCTACTCAGATACAGCCTATAATGAGCTGCTTAGCTTCGAGTCATTTCTGACCAGCACAAGTATCACGAAACTTCCCCTTATTCATTATCAGAGAGTGCAGAGGCTCTAATGCTTATGATTGTGCTTCAGTGAAGATGCTTTCTTTTCTCTTTGGGCTTATCATATCTCTTGCCCAGTTGCTGTCTGGGTCTTTCCCACAGCACCTTCTCCATCCCATGTCCCATGCAGTTCCCTACGGCAATAGCTATGCCAGCTCTCCTTTCAGCTGCCTCCTCCGCAACAGTTAAGCGCCTGTGAGAGCAACTCAAAATCTTTCCATTAGACATTTGAGTGACTGCATTATGGACATCATGGATCACATATGTGTGTCATATCACTGGATTGTGCTGTCTACTGCTAATTTTGGTTAGAGATTTTCTCAGGAGCAAATGAGCTTTTCTATGGCTGGTGCAGCTCTAACTTCACCTTTGGTGCCACATGGTAACTGAGAGGCAGACACAATCTTTTCAGCTGGCTACTTTTACTGCCAATTTTTTTCTGCAAATGGTTTAGGTCTAGCTCATGACAAATCTGTTGCATCCATTTTTCCATATCTTTGACTTTTGTTTTCTCATTAAAGCCTATTACATGTTTAGGGAGATGTGTTTTTTTCTTCTCTGTGGGAAGGAAGGACTCCTTTACTATAACACTTCCTCTTTCTTGGTGATTTGCGTTTCCCTAAAGCTGTGGCAGCCATTTCTTTCTGTCCTTGCCCAGTGAAATTCTGACAAGCTTCATGGACTGCAGCGACTGCCGCTTTCTCTCTGAAATCCCTCAGCAGTTTTAAGGCAGCTGTTGAGTCTTTTGACCCTAACAGAAGAGGTAATGTTTGATCCTTACAAGATAGCTGTTCAATATTGGATTCCAATATTCCAGTTAAAGACAAACATGGGAAGTTCATTATCTAACACACATAATGTAATAGCCACAAAATTAGGTTAATGTAACTAAAATTATATGCTTTCTGAGTAGGAAAAAAATCTAAAATAAAAAGCCACTTACTTCTCAGTAACAGCTTTAAAAAGTAAATCCTACTTAGAAATTTTGAAATTCTTTCTAAAAATCTGATGCTTTAGGAGATCCCAGCCCACAGGCAAATGCCTTCAGTCTCATTTGTCTGAAGTTCACGGGCAGCCAAAAACACTCTGAACAAGCCTTTGACGCAAGTGGTTTTTTGCTGTTCTAGTCTCAAAACACAACTAGCTCTTGACTACCACTAAAGAGAAGATTAAGACCAAAATGATGGTTAAAGCTTCAGTGCAAGGGCTAGTCGCATGGGTATGGCAGGGGTCAAGGTGAAAAAGTGATAATTTAGTGCTTTTTCACCTCACGGATGCTTAGTTGTCATTGAAGAGAGCACACTAGAGAAGTGATGCAGAGTTACTCATCCTTGCAATTGCTGCATAGTGTAAATGCAAGTTACTCTGTGGCCTGTTACTGGAACAGGGATGTATCCAACTCTCTGAATGCAGACCATTATTTTAACCCCAGAGAGCTCTTGGGTATTCAAAATAGCTCAAAGAAAAGGCCTATGTAATTTATAAAAGAAAAAGGAATTCTTTTGATATTTTGGATTCCTCGAATCAGTGAAATGAAAGGCATCTCTGCTATAATTTCTTCTGCATTTTCTCATTTTCCCACCTCCCCACAGAGTAAGGTTTTTGATGAATAAGCAACTGATGATCACACTGTTTCTCTAGATCCTCTTTGGTAGCAGGAATGTTGAAAAGTTAAGAAACAAAACTGGTGTAAGGGTGTTTCTCCTCCTCATTAACTTTCCTCTGTATTTCAGCTTTCCACCACCAGTAATTCCAGAGGAGATTTGCTTTCCAAAAAGGTAAATTTAACCTGGCATTTCTGCTATCCTTACAATGACCCACTTATCACAGCATATGCAGGGATAGATAGGGGTTACTCACCTGAAGTCTATATTAATTCAGTTTGACTGTATAGGATATATTTCCTCCCTTCCCCAACACCTGCCCTAGGTTGATGACTGAGATGTAGTGTATTAATCAATGCAAGTTTTCTGTGGTGGTTTCAAAAAAGTATGGGAATAGAGCTGAGAAACTGTACTATAGTTGCTAAAATACGCATGAAATGCTTGACTGAGGTCTTCTGTAGTATGTTGTCGGCTTTTGGGAATCTGTAATTCTTTGTCAAAATGACCCTGGGGAGGTGGGGATCAGCTAAAATCAATGAATACTGAAATTCTAATTCCTGTTAAGCATATAATTCTTCACAAATTTCAGTGAGTTTAGGTGCCAAGGTAGAAATGTGAACCCTGTGGCCTTCTAAAGGAGATTCTGACAGGCATGGAGACAGTTCCTGTCCTCACAGGAGAGGACTCTTATCCTGGTGGGAAGTGATTCTAAGGTCTCTCATCTGTATAAATTGACCACACAGCAGTTTGTCAAAACAGTGGTAGTAAAATGCTATTTTAACATACGCAATAGTTAAGTAGTTTATTGGCTTGGCTTCTGATAAGCTAGAACCCTAGCTTGGACCCGGTCTTGTCATAGGGATCTTATTTTACAACTTCTGTTTGTTTTTTAACAGCCAGGTAGAAACCCCTAGTCACCCACAGTATTTATCTGTTTTGGTACCTTTCTTCATATTTGCCTGTGAGCAACAGGTCAAGCACAAGACAGTTAAATACCTCTATATGGGATCTAGTCTCATTAATTTTAAAGTATTCTTCAGCTCAGAAACTTGATCACAAAAATAGTATGTGCATGTTTCCTGCATGCAGTTTTGTTCCTTGCTAGTTTCTGTATTGTGCACATTATACTAAAATATTTTTTGATAAGAAATACTCTTGTAAGCTCAGCCTGTCATATAAGAGTCCAAATACCTTCTTCTCTACTTGTTAACCATCACCAGTGGCAAAAATGCAACAGGCTATATTTTCCCCTGCCACAGCTTTTCATTCAAGGTTAGACTTAACATAAACTTAGGGTTAACACATTGCCCATGTATTTTGAAATTAGTTGTCAATGCTGCTTCCTAAAAGGAAATAATCAAGCTCATTCTTTGCTGTTCTGTCTCTGCAGGGCAGGCAAGGAGCAGAAGCAAAAACAAAGATTTGATGCTTAAGCAAGTATAATTTAAAGGCAGTGATAAAATGTTTTCTAAATGGCTTTTTTTTTGTTTGGTGACAATTATTCTCTTTATTCCAAATACTTATGACATTGAAGGATTTATGCGTAGTTTCTTTAACAACGTGAAGGTTCTGTGTTTTGCCTTCCCCAAAATAAATAATATCATCATATATTCTTTCCTTTGTGAAATATGCATTTTTCCCATAGGAAAAATAATAAAATTTCCTAATAACTTTGTTAAATTTTTTGCAGGTGTCAGTCATAAGTATAGACATTAAATACTTGTGTAGTATTAAAGAAACATAAACCAGAAATATAACATGAATAAACAGAAAAATCAAGGGGCCTCCAATGTAGTTCCAGTCTTTTGTTGCATATGGTAGTCTCTGGACTGTGCATGCATCTGCCCTGTTCTAATGATACAGCAACCTGCTACAATTTCATTTTAATAGGGAGTAGATGTAGGGTTTGTTTTCTTTTTAAATATTCTGGTCCAAAACAGTGGACCAAACAGAACTGTGTTCTTGATATATTACAAAAGATATTTAATAACATGCTTGGTCATCTAACATAGAGAAAGATTGTGATTCCCTAATATAACTTGTAGTAAACTTTCTTCAGCATCTGTGTATATCTGTACTCTCACCACAGAAGCTTGCTAGAATTCTTGACATTTAGCTTCAAGCACAGTATTTACAGTGCACCATGTTTATTTTTATTTTTTCTTGATGCTGCAATGGCTTTCTTAACAGGCAAAGAAAGTGTATTTTTTTCTGTTGAAAGGTGGCTATCTCACTTTTCCATGTTTACTCATAAACAAATGCAGTTGCATGGGTTCTTTTCCTTGACTTCATGTAGGGTAATGCTGGTAAGAGAAACTGAATAAGTACATTCCTGCTACATAGAGGTAAAATAGAAAAAAAATCCTTTCTGTGGTACTTTGTTAGTTAATTTAATATTTCATTTTCCACACTCAAGGTTCCAAGAACAAATATGCAAAAGATGAAAAAGTTACATGCCTCAGTAAAATGTAACAGATACTGCATACTTCAAGCAAATCATCAAATATATTGTCCAGATTTCCAGTGCTGTACGCAGCTGTGTGTGTGCAGCGGGACACCCATCACCAAAGTATTTTAACACTTGGACAAAAATCATCATGTTGCGAAGCTCTCCATAAGCATGGTGAGTAATCTGCATTTATCCAGGCTCGGACTTCTGGTGGCAGAGGAGCGTACAAGCAGCTGACATTGTGGCCCAGAAACTACTCTAGCCTTAGAGCAAACGAAGCCTCCTGCCGATCAGTTTTAGAGTTTAGGAGAGTTTTTGGCTGTTTAGCAGAATTAGCCATGGTGGAGGGGTGCTGTAGGGGATCCCACCACCCTTCTTTCCCTCTGCAGGCATGCCCTCTGTTCCTTGAGAGTGAGGAAGGGGTGTGCAATGCAGGTGTTTCAGCAGAACAGATCCTGACAGGAATATTTTGCTAGACCACAAAAACAAGACCATTGCCCTTTTATGCCACCCTTACGACACCCTGACAACACCACTCCGCTAAAGAGCTAGAGGCTGCCTCGGTGCAGCAAAGCTATGCTTGTGATTGTAAGAGCAAGGACTGAAGCAATGTCAACCTGGCCTCACCAGTGATCCTAGAAATATCTTGCAGGGGTTCTCCCAACATTGCTGTGTGCAGAGTAATTCCATGGAAAAGGCATGGCTTTGTTTTGATGAAATGCAGAGTGCTAAGGAAGTGCCGTGTGTAGCTAATATTTCCCATCTACTCCGTCAACAGCCCATTCTCTACTCATCCTGGAAACTGCTCTGCTAATAGATTGCCTCCTGGTATGGCGTCTGCAGTCCTTGAGGAATTATTTTTACTCGTTTTTTTGGCTCAGAACAAGGACAGCTTTCTGTAAACTAAGTGCTGGCTCAAGCATTCTCTGCTTTTTCTCTGGGTGTGTTTGCATATGTGTGTGGTGGATATATAATAACGTGGTATCTCTGCATCTAGAGCCTGGTGATTTTCTCTTGCAGTCTATGTCAAATCATCAGGCATAGCTGCGCAGTGCCATGAAAAAAATTCTCCCTCAAAAATCAGTGTACTGGTTGTGGACTGAGCCAAGCTTAGCATCCATCAGTAAGCAACAATCACATTATTCTGCTGCAGCATTAACTTGTCTCTTCCCTCTGAGACAGAACCATGAACTGGGATTTGGGGGCCAGCTCCCACGTCGTGGGGTCATATTCAGCCCAGTGGTTCATCCACAGGGCTGGAGAAAAGCCTTTAGACTGGGGGTCACCTGGGCTGCTCTAGAGGGTGGGCTGCTCTTTGATGGCAGAGGTTTCTTCAGAGTCCCATGACCACTTTGCAAGTGTAGCTGATTGCCCAGGTGGGGTTTTATTTACATGCCTGGCTTTTGTTTGTGACAGTATCAAATATGAGTGTCCTGCACCTCCAGATAATGACAAGGAGTAGAGTTAATTTTTAAGGAGAAGCTGTATAAGCACGGCACAGTTAAAGTTCTTGATGTAAAGAAAGTCACCAATTCACAAAGGAATTTGATTACCTCTATCCATTATACACACACAGTGAGTGATCGTGCTACTAACCATCTGTCATCTATTTCATTTGCATCATCAACACCTGCCCTGTTTATCTGCTACATTCTTTTCTTCGCTGAATTCTTGCACTGCTTTAATAAAATACAGAAATGTTATTGTTAAAAACCAATTAATTTACAATCCTCTATAGAGATAGTATTACTTATAATTCAATTTAGCTTCTAATGACCTGCTTTCTTGCAAAATGACTTAATTCTAGTGTCAAAGATTAGTTATTAGACATTACCCTGCTGCACCAGTCATGTACTGCTGAGACAGGCAAAGCAGCTCTAGGTGTCCCTGGTCATTAATCAGAACTCGGAGACATTTTCCCTTATACTCATTACAGAACCTGATTTCATCTGCCACTTTAACTCTTTGCTTTACAGAGTATTTTGAATCTAACTTTCCTTGTGTTTTCGTATTTCGGGCCTTCAAGGGCAAGAACAGAGCTGGAAGTCTTGATCGCTTTGGAAAAAGCTGTTGTTGCTCATGCTTTCTGCTGACCCTTCATTGAGGAGTTCATTCTGCATCTCAGCCATTACAAGAATGGGGCCTGAAAAGCGGTACTTGCTTTTCCCTACATCAATTTTGAGGCAATTAACACAATTAGATTTTCCACACAATTGTAGCGCTAGGTGTAACTTCCTCGTTATTACAAGAAATGGTATTATAAACATACACCACAGAGGGTAACCTGCTTCCACGTGAGTGTCTTGGCAAGGCAGCTACCACGAGCCACCTCCTTCCTGGGCTTCACAAAAGGCATCGTGAAGCAAGTGGCCAAATCCAGCCAATTCTCACAGCATTGGCCGGGCTCATGGACATTCAGAAGAAAGGCTGGTTTTGCAGTTTGCACATTGATGTTTCATATACAAAATACTATGTGCAGTCTAGAGCTGGGTCAAATTCTTCTTTCTTGCTATACCCAAGGCAAGGGTTGGTTTTCCTTACTCATTACTAATATGACTTCTTCCTCTTTCTCAAGTGGTGTAGCACTTTACTGGGAATAACCCTATTTGTGGGGCATTTGCAGGCTGTGCTGTGACAGTAAGGGTGGATTTGATGTTTGGAAAACAGTCTAAAGCACTATTCTGTGTCTTTGTTTTTTTGTTTCTGTGACGCATAAGAGAAATACCCGCCATTAAATTAAATCCCAAGCCTTTAGAGCGTTTCAGCAACAAAGGGCATAAAAATTGCATATACAAATGGATGGAATTAATAGAGAAATTAAAGCTTTTAAGCAATTTATGACAACTTAAGCTTTTGAACAATTACAAGCAGAGTATTTTTAAAATGCATAGCAAAGTTAAAACTTCAGGCTCATCAAAACCCGTTCATGTAGATGGCACTACTGTCAGGATTTAATGTGGAAAAGGTTATTTCTTCTATTTACAGCCTAGTCTATATGCTGCAGTACTACTTCCAATAAAATCTTATTTTTAGCATGTTTGTGCAGCTTAGAGTGGGTGAATTTTTTTATTTTCCCAAAATACAGTCACTTCTGTCTTTCGAAAACTGAGAAGCTACCTAGTGTTATAAAAGGTAAATAATGTCTCATCTGACTTCTTGACAACTGCATGCCATGCTGGAAGAATAAGAGATGCTCATTATTTTCCTAAAGCACAGGAATTGGCTGTACAGTGTAGGCTGACGAAACTTCAACAGCTGTCTTCTAAGAAGCAGGTTTTTTTCACAATAGACTATCAGGGGACATGTGAATAGTACACCAGTCTAACTCTTAAACAACAGGCATTCTTACAAATGATCAAACTCAGCTATGAGCGCCTAAGAATAACCTCCTTTGGATGGCAGGGGTGGGAGGTTCCTCTTCGCATACTGCAAATGCTAAAGCTGTACATAAAACATTTTGCTGGGTGAATGCTCTGTTTACATAGCTTATAATGTTTGCAGACAAAAATCCATCTGAAACACTAATATCTTAAATACTGTGAGGATCAGCCCTTTGGACAATATGGTAAATCTCTTTGTATGAGCATCCTTAACAGCACTGCTTTCCAAATGATATAGACTTATTGCTTCAGTCAGACTAATAAATAATTCACATTTCTAAATGGTTTCTACACAGGGTGATGGAGCTTTGTGGTAGGGTAGGAAACATCCAGCTAGAGCCTAAAATGTCTTCAGACATATTCCTAAAATAATCCAGTTTTCAAATGGTAAAAGTTCGTGCCTCCTGCTCAGGCAGCACATCATCAGCATCCAGATCAGGAGTTATGCCAAACTAGCTGTAATCTAATATGGAAATGAGATGTTGGCCTTGATATTGTGTCATTCTTCTGAATGGGATCACCTGCACCCATATCTCCTAGGAGGAAATTTCAAACAGAGTTAGCTCCTTAAACCTTCTAATTAAAATGAGAAATCCCCAGGCTTCCATGACTCAGCCTCGGAAGAAGATTATTAGGAATTTAATAGGGAAAATATCGCATCTCAGACCATCTGTGACCCAGTGCTCTGTGAGAATTTAAAGAAAACTGGAGGGAGGAGGTGCACGCTCCAAAGCACACTCTAGGAGTACTTTGTTGGAGCTGCAATAAATCAACATAGTTAGAGTACAGCCTTTTTCAGATTTAATTACTGTTACATAATTATTAGCAAAGCAGTCTCCTCTGAAACTGTAAAACTCATTACATCAAAAATCCCCAAGCTCCTGATGGAATTTATGAACTAGTTACTTTCTTCCTAGCTCTGGGAAAATGCAATAGGATGCATTTGGTTTTGTCTCCAGCAATTTTTTAGTGTGCTGAGCTATTCTATGATTCTTAGTTTTGGGGAATATTCCCTATTTCCCATTTTTTTATTAAAAAACATGTTTGTTTTCATTTGTTTGCTTTTCTGCTCCTGGCACAGAATCTAGACATAAGCACTTAGGGACAGATACCCTTTCCCCCTCACTGAAAGGGATTCGCATCTCATTTCCTCCATCACTCTAGTAGCCACTGATTGAGCTAAAGTATAGATTCCCTCATGGAGATGTCAAAGAACAAAATATTCATTGTCTTTTCCCAGAGGTTTTGCTGTGAATACACAGCTTTAAAACCTGCCAATGATCTGAACAAATTGCCACTAGGGAAGGCCATTTGGAGTCTATACCAAGCAAGCCTGAGGCCAGCCCTTCCCTGACCATTGCTGCCCAGTTTGAGACCATTGACAGCTGCCTCCTGGCTCTCCTGTAGGATAGCGGAGAGATTGCATGATGCCCTAATGGACAGTCTGAGACTTAAATCCATGACATCACCTCGTAGATAGAAGTAATAAGAGACATCCCCTCAGACAGCTGAGAGAAAAAGTGAAGAAAGGTAATGGCAATGGCTCCTTTAGCGTCCTGTTATTTCACAGCTGGTGGGGCTGGGCTGAGCAAGCAGCAAGGTCTCAGCCCGACCAGGTGAAAACAACAACAATCCTCCCTTTCCTGCTTCTTCCCTCAACCAGTAAATTGCATTTCTTAGTAGACGCTGTGCTAGCACAGCCTAGCCATCAGCCTGGGGAGATACTCCTAAAGCTAAGCCTGATTTTGGCCTCTTGAGAGCTCAGGAGTCACAAGTCTAGGGAAAACATTGTAGTATGTTCAGGGGTAACTCACAGATAATTGATGTTTTTGTGCTGCAGCACAAAGCTGAAATCATATTTACCTGTTGAAATTGCTGTGATAATATCATTGTCAGATGGGAAAAGACTAGCCTATTTTTTCTTGAGCTGCTTTGGTAAGTTTGTGGCTTCAGAGAGTAACTGCTGTCTCTGTATTTGCCCCCTCCAAAATATGACTTTGTGGTTGTATAATGTGACTTGCTCTTTCATTGCAAAATTGCAAAACTTATCATGGCAATTTTATAGATGCCCAAAATGTCTTGGCTCAATCCAATTTTGTTTACCTGTAGACATAATAGTGAGATAACACTTGCCCCAAGGTTTAAACTAGTGACTTAGAAAACTTGAGATACTGGGCTACATGAGTCAGAAATACAGGGACATTCACTTTTGCTCTGCATTTAATATAATTTAATTATCTTCACAGATATTTATCTTGGTAGATATTACAGGTTGCAAAATAACAAGAAATCCATGCAAGACAATAAAAGATAACTTAATTTTGCATAACATTTTAATGTGATCTGAATCCTAAAATGTTTAATAGAGTTAAATGGTACATTTATAATAACCCAAAAGAGAGATTAAGGAAGGAAGCAAGAATGAATAGGAACCCTTTTTCCAAAAAGAGGGATATGGCTCAAGGATCAAGATGTGCATTTCACATGCTACCAGCTGAAGTGAAGTTTCCTGCACTATATTTCTGGTAGACAATACATGAACAGATGGTTTAGAGAGGAAGAGAGAAAGATAGAAAGATAGAGACAGTTTGGAACTGGATTTTTAAATGAAGGAGGAGTCAGTAGAGTTTAATGAAAATAGAGTTATATGGCTGATTTTTTTTTTTAATTCTCCCCTAAGAAAAAGCAATTGCTTGACATGTTCTGGAGAAGTAAGTCTTGAGGAGATCATAAGGAGAAGAAATTACAATAGTTAAGGTAAGAGGAATGAATAGCATAATCCTTGATGGTGGGCTGAAGAAGAAAAAAATTGTATATGAAACAAGATAAAGACAGGACACAAAGACAATCCTAGTACCGTCCATGAAGTTTATTTGAATTGTAGAGAGCTCTGTCCAGATCTAGGTTAGTGAGGGAAGAAATAAAAGTGTCCTTGAGGGCGCTCTCCTTATCTGAACAAATCTTCTTCTTGAGCATCTCACTAGAAAATTGTACTGAGCTTATTTTCTTGGGCACATCCTTACTTTGTGAAAGATGGGCTCAGGATGTTTATTGGCATGGAGACAGAGAGCATGATTTGGGCAGTTATGTGGGCCACTGGGTAAAGCATCAGATTGAGGTCTCAGACACTTGAGCAAGTTACCATAGCTTAATGAGTTCCTGGGTAGCAGCTGAGCTGTTGCAAATGTAGGGTAGCACATGCTAATTTAAACTATTTTCACTGAGGCTCAGCTGACGCGCAGCAGCCATTAAGCCAAGGTAGCTCAGTCATATGTCTGAAATCTGATTTAAGGAATCTGGGTTCAGCTAAGTTCAGGAGGTAGGTCACCAGACTTCTGCTCACTTTGTGACTTCTTTGGGCAACCATTTCATCTTGGTTTTTCTACACATATAACAGCAGCAATGATGCCAACTCACAGCTTCAAAGTGCTTTGGGGGAGGGGAGAGAGGAGAAAAAAAAAGGGGAATGCTACAAGAGCAGGATCTGTTGCTGGGTAGAAGTGTGGAGTATGTTGAACTTTGGCTGAGTTTAACGCAAAGTTTTCATGCTTGTCCTCATTAATACCTGAGTAAATCCAATGTGTTTAAAGTGGTTTTTCTGGTATAAATGAGGGCAGAATCTTGCCATAGGGACCCAGCCTTCTGTTGGTGAGCACGCATAACTTCAGCTGAGATTTATCACAATTCCTGGGAAGTGCTGAAGGAAGAGCAGAAGAATCAGGAAATGTGCTTTTTGCTTACCACTTACTCTATCTGGGTGTTTTGGAAAGTATCAGGCACCTCATCATCCCAGAAAAAGTGCACAAGTGTCCATTTTTTTCAATTATGATATGCTTTCAAATCACTTAATATTGAGTGGTATGGTTTCTCCCTTATTCCAAATGAAGGTGCTCCCCTGTGGAAGGATTTTTATTCTGTCTTTGTGTGCTGATCATAACATGTGGCACTCCAGAGAGCAATTCTGCTTGGAGCTGAAAAACACCGAGCATTTTGTTTAATACTAGCATTAAACATTTGTGTTATTTTTTCCATAAAGTGGTACTCTAAGCATCGTGCCAGTTCTCCAAGTGACAGATTCTTCTGGAGGCGAAAGAAAAGTATCAGTATTTACTCGTTATCATAAGTATTTCCAAACAATTTAAGAAGCACAAAGTCCTAAAATATTTATGTATTCACATCAGTTACAGTACTCTGCTACCATTTATTGGGCAGAACAACAAAATACATATATTAGAGTTACAACTGCTGTGATAATTACTTGAGGGAAACACTCCATAATAAAAATAAAAAATAAAACCACAGTATCATGTACATTGATGAAATATTTGTGGAATGATTTATTCTACAGTCATGGAGGTGGTTCATATTTCAAAATATTTGATCCAGAAAATTAATGTCTTGCTGCAAAAATGGTCACCATATTCTTACAATAACACCTTTAGAAGTTGAAAAGGACAATGCTTCTCATGTACTCACAGTCAATTTCCTGTCTTGCCCCTCCTATTACAAAGGACTTTCAGATAATGAACTCACAAACTGCTACAAAAATAATCTGGTATCAATCATGTGTGCATTTACAGTGGATGAAAATGAGGAACAGCAGAGTAAGAATCAAAGATCTTGGTTTGGGGGTCCTGCCTTGTAAGCATAGGCAGCCTCTGCCTAGTTATTCATCAGACTAAAGATTTTTAACAGAGCTGTGCTAACCCCCTCAGCTACCGCTTCTGGGCTGGCAGTAGCAGCTGTCTCTTACCATTATGCCCCGAGGAAGCAATGGCATTTGCCAACAACTCCCTTTGTGTCTAACTCATTTCCTACGTTCTCGTCTTTCATTTGCATAGTCAACTGGTCCTTACGCCTCAAGAAAATCAGGAGAGCATCTGAGGAATAAGTTGTTAGAAATGGAGTTTTTTAAACATCACACCAGGAGGTGCGTGCACAGACCTCATTATATTCCCAACAGGTCTGCCAGCTCACAAGAACATAACACACCAGAGAGAGACTCTCTGTACTAAGAGTTGACAGTACTAAAATAAAGGAGGCAGCTTCCCTGCTCCCTCCCATCTCAGGAAATCATTGTGTGAATGCAGTGAAATATTTCTGTGAGCCCACTTTCCATCGCGATGCTCTTCTGGTGGACAGGACTTATTGATGTCAGGAGTGCTAGAAAGAGTAAGACTTGAGTTATAATAGGCTGCCTGCTTCTATTGTTCTTCCCTCCATCTGTCTCCCTTCTTTCACAGTAATTTAGCCTGGGGTTGTCCCAAAAGTGTCAGTTAGAAATTAGTCAAAATAACCTGAAATCCTACAAGAGGTTAGATCAGAGACTTGTTTCATTGAATCTCTTCAGAATCAGGGCTTCAGCATCGTTAGTGCTTTGATCTCTGATGGTTTTTCCTATCTGTGGTTAGCTGGGCTGCAATGGCATCTGATGCCTTTGCTGCCCAGGAGAGACCTGGCAAAGATGTTTCCCAGGTGAGGGGCTGTGTTGACATCAACCACTCTGAACAACCAACAGCTAATGATGCCTCAAAGGTGTCTCTGATAAGTAACAGTCATCAAGACTCCCCCCTTCTCATTCTTTTTGACTAGCCCAGTGGATATTTTGTAAGCCTGACCTCCTAGTTCTGAGTGGTGTTCATGCTTTTGTTAGATGCTTTCAGGCTGTTACTTGATGTACTGTGGTCTCAGGATGTGAAAGGCTCTTTTTTGCACCAGCCCCATACCCTCTTATTCTGAGTTTGGGTATGTCTGGGGCTGTACTTGACATAGTTTCCCATCTGTAAGTGAAACCCAGGCACAGCTGAACAGTGCTGAACCAAATGAGCCACTGACTTATCAAACAAGTGGCAAGGGTTCAATCACAAGTGTTGTTAACGAAAAAAAGATAATTCTGTGCCTACGATTTTGGTCTCATTCGCTGTTGACCTGGTGCTGACCGCCATGCCACAGCTGATGCCAGTTGCCTGTTTGAAGCAACAGAGAAAGCATGCTGGGAATCTTCAACAATTTTATTAGCAAAGCTTGTCGGAAAACATCCAACAAAGCAAAAGTGCTTTGAAATATCTTGCTTTGGTTATGAGAAAGACTTCACTGGATGTGTTTTTTTGGAGGAAGAGAAAGAGGGATGGAATGAGTATTGCTGTGACCTGTGTGGGCTCGCAGCCTAGTGACTAGAGCTGTGGCGTGGGATGCTGGCATTTGTGGCCTGCTCTTATTTGGAACGGGCTCAGTTTATTCAGAGGCTCTTCCTCTCAGTCAGGCTGTCGATCAATCAGACATGAATCTAGGGGCATAAATCCGCTGCAATCACTCTTCAGTGGGCTTTGTTAGGCAATGATGAGCCTGGTGTTGCTGGAGTTTGGTGTGGTCTTAGCACTTGAAGAAGGTAAGAGAGAGACAACCTTCAACAAGCACTGTCACTCATTCAGACATGACAAGGTTCTGCAACAAGCCTATTGAAAATGAAATGTATGTGCGACATACTGCCTTTATCTAGATGATGTGTTCAAAATAACCACAGTGTATGTATGACGCTGGGTACGTTATGCAAAAACTCAGCAGTACTTCACTAACAGCCAACCTATATGTCACTGTCAAAAGTTAGGCTCTTCGGTTGTTTTTAAGCTTTGTAGTCAATGCTGATGTTGTATAATCTTGTTATGTTTTGGTTCTGTTGGCTCCAAAAGAGGTATTGAATGCTCAGTGCTTTTAAAAAATGTACCTTCATGGTCAGGATGCTGAACTGATAATAGCAGTCTGACTATGGATGCCACTTTTATGAACACTGGTTATATCTGTGGTTCTGTGAATGCATGTAGGTATTCCTCAGTCTTATGTAGGATATGATAATCCCAAATGGTGTTAATGGTTTTGGATCTGTTTGGATTGTTGTGCTATGTAAGAAGCGTCTAGAACAGCTTTTCTGCCAGTAAGCACAAGCTGACTTCACAAGCCTACAGACCATTCTGGACATCTATAAATCCACGGGCCCTGATGGGATGCACCCGCGGGTGCTGAGGGAGCTGGCGGAAGTCATTGCTAGGCCACTCTCCGTCATCTTTGCTAAGTCGTAGGGAACGGGAGAGGTGCCTGAGGACTGGAGGAAAGCGAATGTCACTCCAGTCTTCAAAAAGGAGGACCCGGGTAACTATAGACCGGTCAGCCTCACCTCCATCCCCGGAAAGGTGATGGAACAACTTGTTCTTGGTGCTGTCTCTAGGCACATCAAGGATAGGGGGATCATTAGGGGCACTAACATGGCTTCACCAAGGGGAAGTCATGCTTAACCAACCTGATAGCCTTTTATGAGGACATAACCCGGTGGATAGATGATGGTAAAGCTGTGGATGTGGTCTGTCTCGATTTCAGTAAAGCGTTTGACACAGTCTCCCACAGCATCCTTGCGGCTAAACTGAGGAAGTGTGGTCTGGATAATCGGGTAGTGAGGTGGATTGTGAACTGGCTGAAGGAAAGAAGCCAGAGAGTGGTGGTCAATGGGACAGAGTCCAGCTGGAGGCCTGTATCTAGCGGAGTCTCTCAAGGGCCGGTACTGGGACCAGTTCTATTCAATATATTCATTAATGACTTGGATGAGGGAATAGAGTGTGCTGTCAGCAATTTCGCTGATGACACCAAACTGGGAGGAGTGGCTGGCACAACGGAAGGCTGTGCTGCCATTCAGAGAGACCTAGACAGGCTGAAGAGTTGGGCGGGGAGAAATTTAATGAAATATAACGAGGGCAAGTGTAGAGTCCTGCATCTGGGCAAGAACAACCCCATGTATGAGTACAAGTTGGGGACAGACCTGTTGGAGACCAGCGTAGGGGAAAGGGACCTGGGGGTCCTAGTGGACAGCAGGATGACCATGAGCCAGCAGTGTGCCCTTGTGGCCAAGAAGGCCAATGGCATCCTGGGCTGTATTAGAAGGGGTGTGGTTAGTAGGTCAAGAGAGGTTCTCCTCCCCCTCTACTCTGCCCTGGTGAGGCCGCATCTGGAGTATTGTGTCCAGTTCTGGGCCCCTCAGTTCAAGAAGGACAGGGAACTGCTAGAGAGACTCCAGCGCAGAGCCACAAAGATGATTAAGGGAGTGGAACATTTCCCTTATGAGGAGAGGCTGAGCTGAGGGAGCTGGGTCTCTTTAGCTTGCAGAAGAGGAGACTGAGGGGTGACCTCATTAATGTTTATAAATATGTAAAGGGCAAGTGTCATGAAGATGGAGCCAGGCTCTTCTCAGTGACATCCATTGACAGGACAAGGGGCAGCGGGTGCAAGCTGGAACACAGGAGGTTCCGCATAAATATGAGGAAAAACTTCTTTACAGTGAGGGTAACTGAACAGTGGAACAGGCTGCCCAGAGAGGGTGTGGAGTTTCCTTCTCTGGAGACATTCAAAACCTTCCTGGACGCGTTCCTGTGTGACATGATCTAGGCAATCCTGCTCTGGCAGGGGCATTGGACTAGATGATCTTTCGAGGTCCCTTCCAATCCCTAAGATTCTGTGATTGTGTGGTTCTGCAAATGAGCCTCTGTAGTGACCAGGGAACCTAAAATCGAAGCCATATGGAAACTTACTGTGCATATTAAATTGCATGCAGCAGTGTTAACAGCATTTTGATTTGTGGCTGCAAGTAATAAATGAATTATATTAATTTTGTAGCTGCAAGCTAATTTCTCCAGAATTACTTTTTAATAACCAGCATCATGTTCACTGGTAAGATTTAAATACATTTAGGAAAAAATCTGAGGATTTTTTTCTTAAAAAAAAAATAAATCCTAGATTATCATTTGAGACTGAGTTTATTTAATAATGCTCTAGATATTTCAAAGTAAAATGTCACATAGCAGTTGAGTGACTTGGAGACCAGATTACCTATACATGAGGCTGGGGTAAATCACAGGTGAAATGGGTAAACTAAGCAAAGAGTCTGTATTGTCTACTTCACACATACTGGCTTGTGGGAGAGAACAGGCAGGATCTAGGATATCTGAGTACAGGAGTTTTCCCTCCTTGTGTGAGGTCTTTCCTTGCCCATGACTTATGCTTTTTGGAGGAAGAGTTGCTGCCCAGGCATCTCATTGGTGACTATAAGAAGGCAAAGGATGCTGGTGAGTGTATGCTTGCAGACTGGGATTGCTAGAAAAGTCTGTGGTTCCATATAAAATACCTTCTCTTATGCCTTGGTACAATAATAACATATTTAATATATTAATACTGATGCTGCTAGTGCCATTTTTGCCCAGAACAGTGCTGAGTTTGAAGGGAGGGCACATCCCAACACATGGATAGGAAAAAGAATGTAGGGAATATGACCACAGTAGCAGTGAGATATTGCACTCAGGCAGCTTGTACTGTTAGTCTCTCATGGAGGCCACTAGGCACAGCTCAAATGAACCACTGAAGAGCTTTTCCATAAGGCTGTGCCTGTGGTAGAGGCCATTATTCATGGCGAAGTCACCATCTTACAGAACGTGCTGACATCTGTGTGAGTACCTGAGGGTATGGGGAACCCGTGATTAAGTAAGATGTGGATGTATTGTACAGCAACATATCTCCTCTAGGGCATCTTTTGCAGTCTCAGCTGTTGTGAAGTGCCTGTTAATCCAGCATGAAGGCTGAAGTAACTGTTATGGGGTAGATGACCTGCTGTGCAAAGCAACCGCTTCGTTCAAAATGGGGATAGACAGAGTTGTAGCTGGGACACACTTGCTGTCCAAGCAAAGCACACCGGCACCCCAGCTCATGTTTAACGTACCTGTCTCTGAGGAGGTAATAATCTGAATTTGTTGTGACCATGAAGTTGCTTTTTCCCCACAGGAGCCAAGTACTCCCTTACCTGTGTTTCCACTGGGCACTGCGGTGCATCCTGCACTGAATTACCCTATCCGCTAGGAAAGCCGTGGTCATGCTTCTGGTGGCATTTATTCGCATCCTGCATCACTTGTTACGTTGGGGCAGTGTTTCCATCGTTGCAATATTTGTCATTCTGATTTCTCAGTTTACTTATCTTAATACTCTCCTAAAAAGAGTGTGAGATGAGGCATGGGCAGGGTAATTCTTTTAGCTAAGCTTTTATTATTTTATTGAATAAGGGAAAAACTGAGAGTGTAGAAAGTGTAAGAACTTAGGAAATTTAGGAGTTGAGGGAACATGATGGTTATGATGACTTTGAGTCCGTGGGCTTAAAGCCTGCGTAGCTAAACAGCTGGGAGATGGTGGCTGGACATATTGACTGGCTATTCATTCATTGTCTTATCACACTCCTAAATTTTGT
The DNA here is from genome assembly GCF_013368605.1 of Nyctibius grandis. NCBI lineage: Eukaryota > Metazoa > Chordata > Aves > Nyctibiiformes > Nyctibiidae > Nyctibius > Nyctibius grandis. The sequence continues at coordinate 7,273,409 of NC_090664.1, forward strand.
GCCCTTTTGGCATCAAAATTAGTATAACTACGTGTATTCAGTCAAATAATTTCCGCACTTTCTGATGGCGACCTGCAAAATCTGCACCCTAGTGGGTATAGGTGTGCCTCTGTATGTACACTGATGGATGTGAAGTGAACCAAAATGGTTATTATATCTACTGTGGGGAATATATTTACTTTTCCAAAGTAACGCCTATTACCAAGACAAAGATGCCGAACACAAGAAGAGCTCTCTTTGTAAATCCAGAGGGAAAGGGCTTTGCATCGTGACTGACATGGACTTTCCCTCAGAATTTGGGATGGAATCTCATTGCTTAGTTATTAAAATTAGCAAGAGTCCTGCTCCTGCTGTTCTCGATGTCTAGACAATGACTTTCTTTCCCACATGTGCTTCTCCTGGTGCAGGGCAAATAGCCACTAGTATTCATCTGGGCTTCCCCTGGATTCTGAGGAAGATCCCATCGTAGTTTCTTTGTTCGCAAGCTGTCTGCCCAACAGAAATGTCATTTCAGTTGCATCTAAGCATTATGCATCTGCTCGTGTGGCTGTAAATAAATAACATAGTGGATAAGGATACATTTAGCTTCCTGTGTGATTTAGAATCCAATCTGGTATCTGCTGAACTCCCATGGTACAAGAGCAGACCCAAGCCCTCATGTTCCTGCTTTCAAGAGTACAAAATCTATGTTATAATCTCTGATTTAGCCTGGATTCTCTATCTCTACAAGGACCTCCAATTCAGTTTATTATTTTATTTTTCATTTGCAAACAGCATGTCTGAGCACTTCAGAATTTATAACCTTTTAAGTGTGGGTACACCTATAGACCAGGAAATTTCATCAGTTTGAAAAATACTATTTCACATATTAATAGACTCCAATTAAAAAAAAAACAAACACAAAACCTAAGGGAATAAATCAAACCTGCTTATTAATGCCCTACAGAAATGCAAAAAAACCCCTCAGAATATCAGAAAGTACAATGTTCATTAGGCTGAGGTGGAGACAAAGGTACATGGAATATCCTAGAAAAATGATAAATCATTAAGGTTGCTTTTCTGTTCCAATTTTATTATTTTTTTAAACTTCTGAAGTAGTCCATAATTTCAGCTACAGCTAGATCTGGCTTGTTTCTGTGTGGTATATTCTACATACCTGGTGTCTTAGAATTAAATAGTGCAAGTAGCGCAGTTACAAGGGTAAATGTGGAAGTCTAAGGAGCTAGTAACAAAGGAAAACAGCCAAGAGAAAACAGTGCTTGGGGAGAGAATGGGGGGAATCTCTACAACTCTGTAACAACCTTTGTGGGTGATGCCAATTCAAAGCCAGTTGCGAGTCACAGGGACTCCACACTGCAGGCATTAAGAAAAAGACACATTTTTCTTTTTCCAGAGCTCTTTTGCCTGTAAATTTGGCTTTCCTTTCCCTTTTGCTAGCTTGTTCTTGCACATCCTCTGGGGTAAGGAGGAAGGCTCTGCAGGAAAATAGGCTACCCTCTTGGCATAACATGCAAGTATGTTGTGAGACGACTCGCTGAGGTCTGACTGTGTGGCAGAGAGGGCTTGGGAGTGCCATGCTGCATGGCAGCCCTGTGCACGGTAGTTAGATTTGTATCAGTGAGACACGACAGGTCTGCCCTTGAGATTCTGCGGTGGCACGGTGCCAGCTGTTCGCCACGCTGATCTGTGTCTCTCCAGAGCAAAATCACAACCTGCTGCCATGGTTCAGCTCTGGGTCAGACCCACAGCCAGATTATTGAGGGATTTTTTTGTTTGGTCGGTTGGCTTTTTGTTTGGTTTGTTTTGCTTTTAATTCGGAAATTGCTGAAATTTTGTAAGGGGAGCTGCTTTCATGACAATTCAGCCCAAAGAGGTACCATCTCTGTTACTTGTACATCAAAAACTGTAGGATTTTGGTGCCAGGATTAAACCTGCTTTAACCTTGGGTATGGACTGTAAAATATAACCATAGGCTTGAGTTAAGCTAGATTCACAATCTGAAAACCAAGCCCATGGAGCTATTTTTTAATTTAGGCAAGTATTGTTTGCTTTTGCAAGGAAAGATTCTGCCATGTGTTTCACTGGGATTTCATTCATCTTTATTGATGGCATTTCACTTAATTTGCTGCCATTTGAGAGCCCTACAGGCAAAGGGGAGAAGACAAGAGAAAAGTAGGGGTAAAAATGGGAGAGGGAATAGCCAGTATAGAAAAAACCTGCCGTCACATTTGTGCCTGTGCAATTTCCATATATTTTAAAATCTTTGTGCAGATAGCTATGAAGTGAAAGAACGCAGACAGTCCCAAGCAGAGCACAGCCAGGATGTGTCCTAACATGAGCGTTTTCCTACTGTAACACAGAGGAGCTTTGAGATCTCCTCTGAGATCTGGCAAAGCAGTGGTTACCCCTCCCTCTCTCTTTGCGATCGCACTGGGATTTGTAGGACTGTGGGACTGGGGTCACTGGTTTTAAATTTTACTCCCCATGAGGTTTTTTTTTTTGAGATGGAGTTCAGAGGCACAGCCTAGCGCTACCCAGTCCGTACTACTCGGTGATTACTGGTGAGCCTAGCGTCGCAGAAGAAAGGGTGCAAACCCTGCAGTATGCTTTCATGCCTCCCCACCCCTTTTCCAATTCAGGCACATCCCTGTCAGGCTGAAATCCTGGAACATGATGTTTAGTTTCTTTTCCAGCATTTTTATTAGTAAAACAAATGTTTATTTTCCTCACCCTGTTCTGACATCTTTGGACATCTTTTTTTATGCCCTCATGTTGGAAACATGATATCAGTTTAGATGGATTTTTACAGCCATTCCTAAATAATTAGTGTATTTCTGATACCATAAAAACATCCAGTACTTTAAAAAAAATCACACTAAAATGTTACTCTGGGAAATAATGAATGACAAAGAGTTGTACTGTGTAACAAAACCATGTACGAAACAGCTTTCCTTCTGCCAGCTTTGGGGTTCCCACCTCTAAAATTGACAGAAGGCTTTGTTACTCTTATGCTAGAGGACAGGGGATAATAGAAACTTCTCACCTAATTTTTCTGGAGCAGTTGCTATTTTACATATTTCTGTCCTCAAGGAAGTGAAGGCAGTTAAGAGAGAACAAGGCAGGCAGAAATGAGCAGCTTTGTTTTGCTATATGAATGGGGTTGAAAGGAGACAAACCTTACAAAGTGGAGATTATGGGTAAAGAAACCCACTGGCTTTTATTCCTGTAAGTTTAAAGCACCAGAACTTTCTCGATGCAGAATTTCCCTAAAATAAGGTGACTTCAAAGGCTTTTATAAATCACTTCAGAGCACCTTATGTTCTGTGACTGGCCAGCAAAGGAGCACAGAAATGTTTGTCGTGTGCACGAAAGAGAAGGTATGCGAGAGACCCTGCTCTCAAGGTAATCCCCTACCTCCATATCTCTAAATAATCCATACCCTCTTAGACGGGGAATGTTGGGGGCTTTTTTTTATACTGTCTCAATTTTTTTCTATGACTTGCTCCGTTATTTATTCTGGACTGGATTTCCAATTTGCAATGCCCTGAGCTAGTGTGGTGCCTGCCTTGAGCTACCAGAGGGGGAATCTGGCTGCAAATTGCCTCCCCATCTGTCATGGAGTGAGAAAGAAAGATCTGAACTGGCAGGGGTATTTTTTCCCCTTTCCCTTTGCATCTGCTGCCAGAAGGGGAAACTGGAACTGGCCCATGAGTTATTGAGTTAATATAGGGCCACAGAGCTGGAGACCCCCAGATTGCAGAGCCTGAAGTCTTAACACTCCTCGGATGCCTGCTGAATGTATTGCGGCAGGCACTTCCCTTGGTGCAGGACTTTACAGCTGCCTCCTCGCTTCGCTCTCAACTTTAGCAAACACCCTTACCCGGTGCAGCAACGCTGCTCTGAGGAGCTTGGCTAACTTTCAGCGTCCTGGAGGAGGCTCCTCTTAGAAGACTTGGTTAGATAGACTTAGAAGACTTGGTGCCACTGCTCACTGGGAGGGCATCTGGCCCCCTCTTCAAAGGATCCCCTGTTTCTGGGCCCCCTTACCTATAGCTCCTTGTGATATATTAGTCTATCTCAGCATCTCTTCATGCGAATCTGTGCCCAGGACTGCATGCTTTCTTCTCCTTGACTGGCTTCTTCCCCCTTCTGCTCTCTCCTGTCACCTTTCCACACTTTGCTGAATATCGGCTAATTATGAATAACAGCAAAAGCAATCTATTTTACCCACTTCTCTTTCCCCAAACCTCTCCTGTATTCGGTGCAAAACACCTGGGGATGCTTTTGAGCTGACATCACCATCACCTTTCATCCAAGCCAGAAAACCGCTGCCTGTACCTTCTACAGTTCCTGACCCTGAGGAAAGGTGGAATAATCCTGAGCCAAACCCCCTGAACCGTGGCTCAAGACTCTGCTTCAAAAGACTCTGTTTTGGGCCTGATATTTGTGTCTAGAGAGGATGTTGGCTGAGCAAAACCAGATGTCCGGCCCCCTCCCTCTGCAAGCGTGGAAGCATTTAGACCCTGATGCAAACTTTGGGACTTGTTACCTCTCTCCAGTAGCTGGGGTAGCATGGTCTTATTTAGAAGAGATGAATGTCAGGCTGCTGTTGTCCTGAAGGAGCTGCAATGCTTGATGGGGCAGGCTGTTAACAAGTCCCGCTTGTGAAATTAAGCAAATTATCAGGAAAAATTGGCCCGTCCCCTCTTTGTCAAGCTGCATACTCAAGTGAGGGTCTGAGGTTGATGTGTCATTAACAAACTGCAATCCAGACTGTGATTCATCCAGGGGTCTCTAACTTGCAGGTGGAATTTGCACTTTTTATATAGTTTCTAAAAAAATTATTCCCTGCTCATTCACAGCGTAACATCTTGGTACTTCAGGTGAATGCTTGTCAGGTAGCTGCTATTTATCCCTCAAAATCAAAAGATCTTGCTCACTCACAGGTTTAAAGGCTGTTGGCTTTTAGTTCAACTGTTCATTCGTTTTGTAACTCGTGTGGCTTATTGAGAAATAGCTCTGAGCGGTTAGAAAGTGACCAAGGCTCAGCTGAGCTCAACTCTGTTAAGGTGCGAGGGGCTGTGCAGACCCCTGTAGCTGCTGAACTAATGTGGGTTGCAGACGCACCTGTAGTTTACAAGACTAAATTTAGCACTGTTCAGGGAGTCCTTCTCTCTGCAGTTTTTACACTTCCCGTGCTCCTGCACCTCTCCACGAGCCAGAGCTGGAGGGGCAGCTAGTGGCCTGTGTGGCCGCTCAGGGCTCTTTCCCATTCAGCGTTTCATTGAGCTATAAAGCTACCTTCTTCCTTTAACCTGTGTTTCATTTTGCACACAGCTGTTCCTGTGATATTTTGAGTCTGCTTTTGCTGCGTCGCTAATATATCCTTCTGAAAATAGGATGAGGTTCGCCCTGATAGTTCATGATTTCCATCCCCGGGCTCAAGCACTACGGGGGTGCAGGGAAGAAAGCTGTGTAGGCAAGACCAAAAGCAGTTGTATACTGTGAAATAATAAGTATCAGGCAAAATAGAGCATCACAGCTAATAGATGTATTTTAAAAGTGGAAACATCTATGTTTAATTGCATTTCAAGTACGTAGTGAGAAAACACAGTTATACATTGTTAAAACAAACCTTTACATCTGAAGTCAGAATAATACAAAAAAAAAGTGCTGATTATATATTGTCAAAATAAGTGAGGCAAAATTTCGACATCTTCTAAAATATTAGCATGTGGCCCCTGCCAGCAACACTCTAAAGGTCAGGCTGAATAATGTCAGTGACAATCACTGGTTTTCCTTAGCTTACCCAAAAACAACAACCCAAAAAACTGTTTTTTTTCGTTTGATTTTTTTTTTTTTTTGCATAGCTTTCAATATTGCTGCACTCTCACCTCTGCATATTGCAAGCCCATCTCAGTTCTGAGATAATTTCTTTAAAGTTCTGAATATTTTTAATCCAGTTCTCCTCAAATACATAATATATGTTTTCTACCAATTATAAATACATCATTTTTATTAATCTGATTTCAATAACATGCATTTGTATAATTACTGTACAATCAAAATAGACATTGACTTTACACAGTGTGTATGCTTTTATTTCAGCGATATTGTTCAGACACACTGCTCAACAAATCAAGCAAATAGGGAAATAAAAAGAAAAAAAAAATGAGGGGGAAATAACCTCTGGGAGGAAACAGAATCTCACAGTGTTTACAGACAAAAAAAAAACAAAAGAAAAATACTTATCGGAAAAAGGGTTTATTAATACATAGAAAATCCCCACAATAGTTGAAACACACTTTAGGAACTAGTAAACACGTTAAATAGAGTTGTGCCAATTACGCAGTGCCCAAGCATCTGCTTGCTCTTAATTAGATGGGGAGGTGAATGACCACTGTTTATTTTCATTTTCCTCATTAATTATGAAAAACTGCATTTAATTCATCTTGCATGGTGAGAGATTGGCTGCGCAGATGTAAGTCGTAAGGGAAGTGGCTCTCTGTAGGCAACCTGAACATAGAGCTCTGCCCAAGGGGACCCCTGGGTGGCACTGCACAGTAATGCATGCCGTAATTGTAATTTTTGCCATAGTCCAAGCTTTCTTCTTGCTTCAGGGAAAATATCCCATTATAGTTAATTGGGGGAGGACTTAAGGGACCTTCAAACTGTGGGCTGGCGCACTCGGGGGAAGTGCTTTCATAGAAGGACTCGTAAGCGTTGCAGTAATTGTAAGGTTTCATGGACTTGGAGTTGTCAAGAGTCCCGTGCCCCGGGGGGGTGCCGAGCTCGGGGCTGTGGTAGGGTGGGTAGAAGGTGGAGTAGGGCGAGCGGGTGTGATGGGCGCCTTCGCCTGCCTGGCCCATCAGGAAACTTCTGGCATTCAGCTGCAAGCATCCCGCCACCAAGTTTGTAGTTGGCTGGGACAGACCCTTGCACAAGTTTTGGACGAAGGTGAGCAGGTCGGGTCTCTTGCCAATTCGCAGGATTTCAGAAAGAGCCCAAATGTAGTTCTTGGCTAGTCTTAAAGTTTCTATTTTGGACAGTTTTTGTGTTTTAGAATAACAAGGGACCACTTTCCTTAAATTGTCCAGGGCATCGTTAAGGCCGTGCATCCGGTTCCTCTCTCTAGCGTTGGCTTCTTGTCGCCTGAATTTGATCCTTTCCATCCTTATCTTGCTTGTCTTTTTTTTCCGAAGACCCCTTCGCCTAGGCAAGCCATTTTCATCCTCCTCTTCTCTTTCTTCCTCCTCCTCCTCTTTTTCTGTGTCTTCTCCAGGAGATCTTTTAATATTCTTTCCTCGGAGCACGATCTGCTTCGAAAAGCTTTCTGGGTTCTTCATTTGCTTTTGGTCATCACTTTCTCTGGAAAACTTTCTGCACATCTGGGATTCTGGCATTACAACAGACTCATCAAACGGTAGTGTTAACATGGTTCTATAATCTTAAATTACCTGAAAGAATGCCAGCACAATATTTAAATACTTCAGTTTTTAAAGTTCGCCGACTTACATACACATCCTCATGCACCTTCCGTGCGTCTGCATGCACGCTCTGTGTATATGAGTGTGTGTGTGTGTATATATATAAATGCACAATCTATATTTTTTGCATAAAATGCCAGTTGCAAATGCTCACTTTTTAAAAAATAAAAGCTGTCCAGAATTTTAAAATGGCTCAAAACATTCAGGATCTTGGAACTAAAAAGCCACGTTTCTCACAGATAAGTATAGAGTAAATCAATATTTAAAATATACAATTAGCTCCCTCCTCATTTATCTTATTTTAAACAAGCCCTTCGAACCCTTGCCACTGTGGAATTCAAAGAAATGCAAAACATGATAAAGCAATACAAAAATTTCATTAATCCATATTCCCCTGGGTGAAAAAATGAGGAGAACAAGAGCAGCCTTAAAATTGAAAAATGACATATCTCTATTAACTGATGGGTAAACATTTTAAAATCACTTTTTGACTTATATTTCAAAGTTGTTTTTTTTCCCTCTACGTTTCTTCCCTTATGAATCAAGATATTAAACTCTAGTAAGTTAGAGTGGGTGAGAAAAAAAAAATAATGGAACATCCCCCCCATCACTAACATAGTTAAAACCAATTTTTTTTTCTAATGATTTGTATGAAAATCACATATGACTTATTTCATATTAAGACAAAAATCAGAATGATCTAACCCTAAAAATATTCAGATTAGAGTTAGGAAATAAAATTCCCCTACCTTTTTTTTTTTTCTTTTTCCCAGCAAAAATTCGAATTGATATTATCTGTTTAGTTAGAATCGACTTATTTGCTTTTTCTCTTTTTCTTTCCTCCTTTTTTTTTTTGCCCCCCATCAATTGTGGTGGGGGGGGGGGGGGGGGGGGGAAATTCCCTGCATGCTATAGCAGTGTTTATGTTCTGCGAGGCTCAGACATCTCCCTCCAGCCCGTGGCTGACAGGAGCGGTCTGTAGATTCTCACTGCAATCATGCACGTGTGCTCAGAATCCAGCCTGGAATGGGAAAATAATTTCCTTTTCCCAATTATTTTGCTTTTGTTTGCAGTTTGAGAGCAGCAAAAGCTTGGATCCCACAGTCCTCAAAGAGACAAGCAAAACGAATGCATGGACTTTTTTTAATAGAAAAAAACTAAACAAAACCCCCAGTCAAAGACTAACTCTATCAGTATTGTCTACACACTTGCAATATTACATAACACCAATGAAAGTATGCAATTGCATCAGAAGAATAAAATATTAGGAGGAGTTATTAGACAGTAAATAGCATACATAAAATACAAGACAATGATACTGTATCTTTAAACACTTGCATGCACACCCAGCATCAACTGAAATATATCTTTATTTGTATTACCTTAGCTTTTTATTTCATTCAACAATCAGTTTTCATTTTTTGCCTTCCAAATCTTTTCAGTCTGAATGTCGCATCGTCTCCTGGAGTCTAGATCTGTGTGTATCTGCACTATCTCATTGATCTCTAAAAAGTGACATTGATGCCAACTGCCAGAGCTGGTACCCATGCCATCTGCTAGTGACGTCACGGGGCAGAGAAAACCACGTGAGCCTTTCTCTTGGGACCTTCATTCTGCACTGATCATCTGGCATCCCTCTAAGTGGGTACCAGCATTCATGTATCAACACAGAAGGTTAGACTGATAGAAAAAAAAAAAAAAAAAAAGAAAAAATATCCGCACCAGCATTTCACATACAGTAGGTGCATTTCCACTGGAGCTGCTTCTTTTTAGCAGTCTAGCTGCACGGATAGACATGCCAACATTTGGTGCTATCCCTGCCTACAGGTACGGCTGCCCTGTGGTTGTTAATATAGTATTGTTTATACGAAAAGCGCTGTCTTGTATTGATCCGAGTCCCTCCGGTGCACCTGATACCCAGGAAAAAAAAAAAAGCAAGGAATGGAAGGCAGGAATGGGGAAGTAATGCCGGTGCTATAACACATAGCACGGTCACAAAAAGTAGTTTTTGTGTGATGCTGCTGAGAGCGATTTTTGGGGTGTGAGGTTTTTTTTGAGTGCCCCAGAGCACAGGATAACAAGAGCAAACCTTCTGCCGGCTGTAAGAAATCCTCCTTTCGCATCCCTCGGTGGTTTTTGACATTCCCGAAAGAAAAGAGGCATTTGTGGGAAACTGGATGTACAATGTGAAGATTTAACAAATAATGCCTTTTTTTTGGAAGCGCGTGACGGGGCTTGCTTATCCCCATCCTGCCCTGGTGCGATGCAACTGGGGCACACCTGCTCCCGTGGGGCGATGCGCTCACAGGCATTTCTCGGGGTGCTTGGAGGGTTTCCCTCTCTGCCAGATTTTCTCCACCTGCCTGGTCTTTTTGCAAACTCTTCCCTGAAATCTCTTTAAAAACTGAGTTCTTTCCCGTGGAAACACGCTCTTCCTCCTACTAAAATCTTCCCCCTGCTCTTCCATTTGCCTCCCTGGCTGCTCCCTTCGTTGTGCCCTTGTGTGTGTCAGCTGCCTCTCCTGTGCTCCCTGCTCTTCCTCCCTTAACCCTTTTGTCTCTTTCCATGGGCAAGAAACTGTTAAATGAGGCTGACAAAGCCTCTCGGCTCAGCCCTGCCATGGAGCTTATGGCAAACTCCACCTTGGTGTGTTTGGGGTTTGGGGGTTTTTTCATTAAGGAGTGGCGTGTCATGTATAAGCGATATCAAGAGAGTTACAGGGGGAATGATATGACATCTTAGAAACATTTTTTTTAAAGTTTGCTTTCATTATTATCACAAATCACTGCTTTTTAGTGACTAAGTAATCTCTATTTTAAAAAGTGAGCAACTGAGTATGCTTTTAGTATTAAAATAATCCCTGGCTGAACTGCTATTGTTATGGGTCTGTGTCAGCGTTTACATTATAATTCCTGGTTTTGAAGGGTTTATAACTCGTCTGCTTTAATTCACATTGGGCCCATACTTGGTATTAATGTTCTCAGCCCCAAACCAATTATTTTGTTTTCACAAAGTTTCATTTAAATCTCTTTGGCCATCTTTTTGAATAGAGAGAGGAACAAAAAATAAGGCAGCAGTAGAACGCTGTGTGTGAGTGGAGAGCGTGTTATGCACGTCTACGTGTATGTGCTCAATTATTTTAGAGCCTTTAATTAAAAAAAAACAAACCCTTACCCCAAACTTTGAATTTTTTTACAGAAGTGAGAAATATTGGGTCATTCATTCTTTATGGAGCTCAGGTCTCTTTTTTTTTTTAATTTTTATTTTTTAAGGCAAGTGTATTTGAAGTGAAAAAGATGTTAAAACTTAAGTGGCAACTGTTCAAAAGGAGCAAGAGCTGTACCATTCATAACATTCGTTTCATTTTATCCCAAATATTACAATCTGTGTAACAGAGGAAATGGTAGAATTCCATTATTCTCAATAGAAATTTATGTATTAAGATTTATGTTGTGGAAGGTCCTAAGGGTTGTCAACCTTTTCAAGGATTTTGCATATTCAGAGTATTATACAATGCATGATAATCTAAATATGCAAAGTCCTGAGGAACCAAACCCTGTTTCAATGCATACTAAAAATACTACAAGAAATTGAAGGAAAGGTTGACATTGTAGTGGCTCTGCATTAAGAGGACAGTCAAAATATCTGCTTTTATCGCCCAGCCACCAAAATACACTTTTATAAAAATATTTTCTCCCTCTTTTTTTTTATTGCTGAAGTAGTTTTTTTTTTTTAAAACTACTCAAATGTTATTGAAAAATACATTTTTGAATGGCACTTATACTGCTACTAAAAACAAAATAAATTAATTAGTTTGTGTTGAAGGATTCCCTCTGTAGTAGTAACATTACATTTTTGCAGATTCTTAATCCATCATTTGACCTTTTTAATATTTTCAAATAAATAGTGGAGAAACAAAATAGCTGAGATATCAAGGTTTAAAAAGCCTCTACTGTGCATGCATAATAACTTTTCATAAGGATTTTACTACGCATTTTGTATTATGGATCCATGATATGCAAATGTGTACTGCTGTTAATATGCATTCACAGCATACCCCATAACTGCTGCTTTGCTGTCTACTGTGAATGCATGTTAAGAATAATACACAAAACACAGTTAAATGCACTCTACAAAACGGCTGCACGGCACCAAATACGTTACTGAACACATACCACAATTTTTTCTTCCTGTGCCCAAGTGGTATTGTTTTGAATTATAAGTGATTCTATTTCAAATGCAATATTATTATAATATATTTAACACAGACAAACATTAACAGATTCACTGAAATAATACTGAGTTCAAAGGAGTGCAGAACCTCCACGGTGCATCAGGGGGACTGACCCAAACTGCACTGCAATCAATGGGAGTCCTTCCAATAACTTCAATACGCTGTCATCGGATCTCCAGGGAATGTCTCTACTCTCTTCTTTTTTCTTTTTCTTTCTTTTTTTTTTTTTTAAATAAATTTTTTCATCGCCCTCTCCCACCCTCCCTGGGCCATATCTCCCAGTTGTGCTGTAACAGGAGAACCGCATCAGAATGAAGGAACTCTAATGATGTTTGCTCAGGATCAGTTTGGTGTGTGACAGTCTGGGTTATTCATTGGTAGCAATGGGACCTCGTGGGCAGTGGGGGGACTGTTCAGAAGGGGGAGAGTTAGCTAAATCTTCTTCTTTTCCTTGGTTCCTCATCTTTCTAATGTAAGCACTAAACATCACAGCAGTTCTGCTCCTCACAGCATGGAAGATCATAGTGACAATCCTGCAATGCCAAACTCCCTCTTCCTCACTCACAACCTGGTGTGAGTTTGCCTTCCTGCCACAGCACCTGTGTGCACAGCCCAAACACCTGGGGAGGACCAGAAATACCTGCTCCAAGCCAGCTCGCCTCTGGGCAGGCTCCGGCAGTTGGTGTCTGTGCCAGAACCCGACTGTACGTGTCCAGTGGGGTTGGACTCCCAGCTTCCCTCGGCAGTCACCTCCGCTGCCTTGGGAGTGAGACTGGGGGAAAATGTATGTCTAGTGCATCCTAAATAACAAAGCTAGACCATGAGGGGCAAATAAATGGGTAACAATATGAAAAACAGTGGCTCCTGGCTCCGGTCTCCTGCTGAGTTCAGAGCTCAGGGGGAGGTGGGAATACCTGTTTGGGTTTTTTCTGTGATGTGTGTCCCTGTTCAGGGATGACCTAGCTGTTTTCTGCATCTCTGTATCCCCAGCACACTGCTGTAGACTATGGACAGCTCTGTGAGGGGAACCTGCTGTTCCCATCAAGTTGGCTAAGCCTTCTCCCACTAGTGGCAGGATGATGTACAGGATGATGTATGTCCTTCTCCAAGAAGAGATTAATGAAGACACTAATAAGGACCTCCAGCTTCAGAGAACTAACCTACATTAGTTCAAGAGGATTCGGTTCAGTCTGAAAACGTGATTTTAACCCATCTGCTAATGCTGCAAAATATTATAAACGTGCTTTGCACTATCTAAGCCCCCTGCAATGAGCATTTACTTCTTGCCCTAGTCAGACATCCTTAGTTTTATGTTTTGAATAGGCTGTTAGGGACAAATATGAAAGAGCTGCAGAGGGGTTAGTTACTCTGTTTTAATGGGAGTCGCTTGAGTAAAACATGAATTTAGAGTCTGAAAATGGACTCTAATACTAATTGCTTATGGTTAACCAAAAATGAGTTTGTGACTAGAAATTGCTCTAAGATTTCTGAAACACGTGACTAGAATGGGTCCAATTTAGGTATGCCATACATTTGGCATAATCCTGTTAATTTTGAGCTGCTCCTGTCTTACACTAATATAAATGAGTTGAGAGAGAGTGGGACCAAATAGTCTTGAAATGGAAAATAGACTTTTTTAAAAAAAGTGTTCTACCCTAGAAAAGTAATGGCATGATATAGCCTGAAAGTTTTATTACGAGATTAAGAGGTGATATGTACCTTGCAGAAAT